>NW_016690180.1:16254177-16678011 GCF_001604755.1 Lepidothrix coronata
AAGATACAGAGGAAGTTGTTTCCTTTCTCTGGGTCTGGCCGTGGGCACCTTGTGAGTGCTGGATCTCTTGCATTTTCTTGCATTTTCATTGTTTCTGATGTCTTTCAAGGCATGCAACAACTAGTTTTGGCCTTGTTTTTTAAACCTTGATTTCTTGCACTGATTTCTCTGTTTCCAATATTTCTAATATATATATTTCTATATATATATTTCTAATATTTCGTTTCCCTCTTTGCCCACTTTTGCCCTCCCTGCTGCATATCCTCATAGCCTTGCTGCTTTTCCTTGTGGCACCTCCTTCCCTTCAAGTACCACTCCCCTGCTTTTGCTCCCCCTCCTGCTCCCCAGCTAGGGTTCGTCCTCCTGCTTTGCCTCTCCCCAGCCTCTCTGCTCTTCTGTTTGGCTGCCTGCAACAGAGGAGGCAGGGGAGAGGCAGGAAGTAGTGGTAAAAAAAGGAAAAGTCACCCTGCATGCCCCCTGCCAGAATTGCCTCCCTTACCCTGCAGCCAGCTTAGAAAAAATGGAGGGAGATGTCCAGAGGGTGCCCCAGCAGCAGAACCTCCTGTCTGCAGAGGACAGGCTGTGGGGTGCTTGGGGGTGCTAGCGGTTTTCCACTGCCGATGCAGAGAAGTCACTCTGACGTCAGTGCACCTTGTGCTGGTATAAAACTATCTAAGCCAAAGTTCAGGTGAAGGGCAGCCATGTAGCCAGAAAGTCATGTGGCTCTCATGTTGGTTAGTATGTCACTTTGAACAGCTCTTATCTGATATTATTATGACTAACCCAGCGCTGACAGCATGGAACAGATTACAGGAGCCATGTGATGATTATTTAAGGCATCGCTGAGTATAACACGCAGCTAATATTAACCCCTTCTTTCCAGAGCAGCTTTGTCGCCCTGTGAGTGATGCCCGAAGCAGGCACCTGCTCTACCCTGCCCTGCCCTGCCTGGGAGTGCTCCTTCACTGCACTTACCTTTGGTGCCATGTTTCAGACAAGGCTATTTTTGAATCATTCCTCTGTTTTAATGTGGTCTTACAGATCAGAGCACTTCTGCAGGCTATGGTTGCTTCCCCCCCTTTTTCTTTTTTTTTTTTTTTNTTTGAATCATTCCTCTGTTTTAATGTGGTCTTACAGATCAGAGCACTTCTGCAGGCTATGGTTGCTTCCCCCCCTTTTTCTTTTTTTTTTTTTTTTAAATTTTATTTTATTTTGTTTGATTTTTTTTCTCCTTCCTTTTTTTTCAAAAAATGAAGGATCAGTTGTGACAGGTGCCTGTATTTTATATTTCCTGTGGTAGCACGTGGCAATAAAATTCAGAAGCCTTTTTGTTTCGTTATGGTTGATCTTTTAAAGTTATTGAGAATGACGCTGAAGTCATAGCTGGCAAAATAGACCTCACTGTTCTACATAAATGTCAGCAGTGCCAAGGCAATACATTCTGAGAGGTAACAATTCGTGTGCTGACGGGGAAGGCGAGGTGTGCACACATACTGTACCCTTTAAACAGGCTGACACCTGCACCGGGCATTTCAAAAACAATGCCAAAAATGCAGCATTATATAAAGCCTGACAGTGGCCCTGACTGTTCAACCACTTTGACAAACGTGTTAAATGCCCTTTTTTGAGGGTCCCAGATGAAAAAGCTTGGGTTCCTGGTGAAGGACTGTGGTCTCTGGCAGGCTGAGGCAGCTGGGGCCATGGCGTCTCTCCTTCATGAGGTAAGTCAAAGGTGCAAAGAATTTAAATTCCGCACCTGGAAATTTTGGTCACATGAGTGGCATTACTCATGTGGTAGTGCGGAGGGTAACGTTAACACCAGTGGCCTCTGGAGCAAAAAGGGAAACACTGGTGGGCTCTAGTTCACACTTATCTCCTCATGTGGGTCCATGTGCTGCTGGGTGGGAGGCACTCTGTGCCCCCTTGGGAGCTGCCTGCTGGCACCCTGTGCCCCCCAGCAGCATCCATGGGCAGGGACCAGGGTGACATAAAGTTTAGGTATTGGGATCAGCTTTCTTTTGCACGAAGGGAAGATGCAGGAGTGTGAAATATGTGTTAGCACCATTGTGAAAGCCTTTCCCAGGGCTGTGAAGCCAGAGGAGGTTTGGCCACTGGTTTGGTTGGGAGCCAGGTCTTGGGAGAAATTGTGCTGCTCCCCTGGCCCTGTATATGCAACCATATTTCTCTTCCTTTCATGTCTGCAAAACCTGAGAAAAAAAAATAAGTGAGAAAGGTGGAGAAAGTCTTGAGAAGGAAAACCAGTTACCAACCCTTCCCTCCATTTTAAACTCAGGGCCAAAGCCAACTGGGATCACAAGCACTACAAAACATGGTTGAGACTAATTACAACTGAGACTCAAAAGGCCCATAAGCTTTTGGAAAGGGGCTCAAAAGTCCCTCAGATGTAGCCATGAACACTCTTTGTTTAAATTAAAAGAAAAAAAACCGGAGGGAAACAAAAGAGAAACAAAAATTCCCTTGGCTCTACCACCAGCACATGCATAAGTGAGTATGTTGGCAGAGAGTTTCCATGTGGGATTTGTATTGCTTGAGAAGGAAGGGGGGGAAATGACACACTGGAAAAGTGCAAGGATTCCTGTGCTGGTGAGGGGATTTATTTCCTCTTCCAGCAAAACTGCAAAAGTTAGAGCCGCTGAGGTAGGAAAAAGAGAACAAGTGGTTGAACTGTGTAATAGTAATACTCATAGTAGCAGTGATAGTACTGATTCCCTGTGAGCTTTGGAGTGTGCTTGAGCCCAGCTCTCAACACGCTCAAACATGCTGGTCACTTCACCCTGCCTATCGTGTATCGGAGTTGCTCCGTCTGTAAAACATGACTGATAAATTGCTAGTGCAGATTTGTGATGAGCTCAGATCATTAATATTTTTCTTGCTTGGAGATACTTTATTAGAAAGCGCATGCAGTGCTAAATCATTATTTTTTTTCTTTTCTTGAGCTGAATTACTTTCAGAAAAAAACTATTTTCTGCAGATGCTCTATGAAATGTTTGTCCTAATGCTCATTTATTGTGAGTGGCACTGATGGAGCAGGTGCTGGTATGAAGCAGATGTATCTGTGTAATAGTTTACTTTGATGGCTCCTTTAAGAGGCTTCATAATCTTTATATTTTACCATTGGGTTTGGAATTTTATGCTCCTTTAACAGGTGTATTACCTTGATCAGATGTTTTCATTTTAAACTATTGACTTATGAGCACATGGCCTGCAGGGATTGATGTGCAGCAAATTGATTCCTTTTAAAAGATTTATTCTTATATTCTCTTTTTATTTAGTATAGGAGTTCACTAGAAAACATAAATGATTGATAGTGACAGTTCATGAGCAAAAGTGAAAGTGTCCTGCAATTAAAACCTTTGTTTCCCTTAGTTTTAATACTAGAAAGAAATCAGTAAGGATGGGAATAGCCATAGAAAAATCCAGTCTAAAATCAGAGTTTCATTTTCTGGTTTAACATTTAACAAAACCAGCTTTTAAAACATTTCTTCTCCACTCACAGCTACTATTGTTTCTGTGTACTTTTATCATTCAAAGAGTTCAAGCTATTTGAAGAGCATGTGTACAAAGATTACCTTAAAATGACTCATTGTAAAAGCTCCCTACCTGATGAATTTGTCCTATTGGAACCAACATCTATTTTAATAGAATCCACTAAAAAAGCTCAATCTGTTCAGCCTCTGAGATGGAATGCAACAGCAGAGTCCTGCCATGAAAATAGCTTGTGTAATCAGTGGAATATAAATGGCAACAGCATCTTGTACTCCCTTTTATGATGGTGGAAAGAGAAGGAATTCAGTGGGCAGCCATATGACCAGGTCCTGCATGACTGAGGAGCTCACATTTTTGCATTGTGTTGTAGCACAGTATCTCTTGTGTCTAAGAGGAGGTAAATTGTTCCTGTGCCTTGTGACCAGAATCTCTGTCTAGAGGAAGAAGCAGAATAAAGGACCATTATTTTAGCAGAGGCATTAGAAATCTATGTGACTGCTGGAAGCATTGATTAACAAAATATTTTCTCATAATGGCTAATACCCTTCTGAAAATAAGAGTAGGGAAGCTGCTTGAAACAATAAACTGCATATATGTCTGAGCAGCTTACAGTTTTAAAGCACTGCCCATGCTGACAGAAGAGGCAAGGATATGACAATTATTGAAAGTTTAGTTCAAGAATAAATTTAAAGCAGTTTTATTCTACGAGTGAGCCTTCTACATGAATGCATGACTTGTGTTGGTGCCAAATGTGGGTGGCATTTGTTAGACTCTGGTTGGAGTCCAGTCTGCATTGCTGCATGAAATGAGTGTGATGAGGTCAGGTCAGTCCTCGCTGAATGATAATCCACATCATAAAGCTACTGTAAATGATTCAGCATGGTTTAGTATTATTTTCAGCCAGTGCCCAGGAGAGGCCAGGACTGAGCTAGCATTAAGAATGAATTGTCCATGCTTCCCACTCTTATATAACTGAGGGTGAAAGTCACAGGAAAGTACGTTAGGAAAATGAGCACAGCCTTTTTTCACAATACAGATTACTTGTCTTCCTTAAACAAAGGTTGTGAACCAGGGTGGAGGGATTGGATATGGTCCGCAAATGTGTTTGGTTTTCAGGATCTCAGAACTTCCTAGAGAAATTGAGTTATGATTCTGCAAGTTGACAGAACTTTTAGGAAAGTTGCTGAATACCCTGTACTTCCACAGTGACCAGGGTAATTTGCCCCATTTTTGTAGTCAGTTTGCATGTTTAGTTTGCACCTTTTAATTTCTAAGTGGATATAATGTTTTAGTTTGTTGCTGGCAATTCAGCTGCAGACAGGTTTTTGCTGCAATTGGTGGCCACTGTGATTTTTTTTTACAGTCATTTTTTTTTACTTTGATCTCTTACTAAGGCACCTTTGCAACATTAATTTGATTAAATTGCAGTTTGAGTTCATACCAAATTGCCATGTTCTTCTGTGTTCACCCACTAAAGGGACTGAATAAGTTCCTCATGTAGATACATAGGTAGTTTTTTCATGTGTTTGTAGGAGGCTACTAAAAGGAAGGCTGGGATACAGGACTTCAGAAAGGGACAGACCAAAAGAAAAGAAAGAAAATTTGCAAAAGTCAGAAACCATAATTCCTAATTGTCTAAATTCATTTTTTAGCAATTACATTCAAGCTGGCCTGATGTCTGTGTGATTGCTCCACTTAATTCTGTAAAAAACATTAATATTGTGGGGGTTTACTCATGTACTAGGACAAAAATAAACCAGATCTCTGTGTGCTTCAGACTTGGCTAGCGAGTCCAGCCAAGAACAGATGAAAACTCTGCCAAGAACTTTTTCATTGAAGAGTTTTCTTGAAGCTTTAAGAGGGGAGGATCAGAGCTTTGCAGACAAAATTGCTGATTCCTGCTCAGGGTGCTACTCTCTTTCCTGCGTTTGGGACTATCCTGCAAACATGGGCGGGGCATGTGGCAAACCTAGGCTGGGTTCAGTGGCTGTGTTTGTGCGTACTGCTCATGCATGAGGACCATTTGACTTGGGACTGACTTAAAGCAATACCTGCTGGATTTTGTACATGTAGTTTTAAGAATTTTGAAACCTTGGTGTTTTGCATTGCTGTAAAATTGTTTCAGCCTGTCTCTGCGTGGTAGGAGGTCTCAGCATTGTTCATGTTACTATCTCATGATGGAGTTTACTCAATCGGCTATAATGTTGTACTAGTGCAGGCCCCACACTTGAGCTCTTCTTACCTCATAGAAAGGTCAGTACTTTTTTTTCCCCCTAGTTCTTCAGCAGTTACATTCTTCTTACAAGTACAAATGTGTTCCTTTATTTAAAGACTTTTTCTCTCCTTTAGGAGTGTACAGTTATTTCAGAGGGGACTGTGTCCTAAAAGAATAGGAAAAAAATGTTTGTTTCTGGTTTGGGTCTTTTTTCACTCTTTTATATAAAGAAATGCCATGAAAAAGCCATGAAGATAGAGTTCATTATGTTAATCCCATCTCTAAAAGCACTGCTGTGCTGCGGGCCTTTGTTGTCAATAAAATGTCAACCAATGGCATGTACAGCATGTTGTGCAGACTTCGAAATGCCGCAGCTGTAGGACTGTGGTGTGTTTTCTACACAAGAGCTGAGAAATATGGGAGGGATTAATATTGAGTGCAAGCCCAAGTGTTAATACAGAAAACCAAAGCAAGGAAAAAACCAAACCTTACAAAGGGTTTTCTTCAGCATATTTTTAAAAATTGGTTGTCATTCTTCATACTTTAAAAGACATCTGTTCACATTTCATAGTTTACCCATAGTTTATCCAGGAAAGCTGGTATACTATTTTGCTTTCTCACAGGGGCAATATCTTTCCATGTGTTCATGCCAGTGTAGAGCCTAGTAGTTTCAAAGAAGAGCAAAATATAAAAAATTGGGACCTTTTGGTGCTATAACATAATTAACGTGTATCATGTTTGTGATAATATGTGAGTCCCATGAAATACCAGAAAGCAACTTGCCTATTTTAATTCCAGGAAAGAAGATTTTTGTTCAGCACTGACCCATTTCATGAAATTGTGGATTTTGTGTTTTAAAGGACCCGATGCTTTCTTAGTACAACTGTGCCCAGTTTGCAGGTCTCCTCTCCTGTTGTATGCGTGCCTGGTTGCAGGAAGGTGAGCCAAATGCATTAATAATATGACCCTCACCACCAGAAAGCAACGCAGAAAATACTACTTTCCTGGAAATGTATTTTGTAGGTGTGGTACACAGACTAAAGGACAGCACCATCTTTCATTCTCCCAAGCAGTGAAACAGAAATATTTTCCAGAGTCTGATCATGGGGTAAGGAGAGGAAGGAGCAGGTAAACTACTCCTGTCTTAACACTGAAATAAGTATCACACCTTGTTTCTCAGATGTAGTATTCAGAAATTTTTCATATTTTCTTGGAGGAGCCATCTCTTCTTTCCACACAGCACTGGTACAGTGCTAGTCAGAAGTGTGCTTTAATACCAGGTCTCTGTTACAGAGCAGTTTCTACTGATTTTCAAGAAAAACTAAATACATTGGAATGAAGAGTGCAACAACACATACTGTGCTAGTAAAACTTTTGAGACCAGTGATTTAGTTTAGGATATGGGATGGGGGTTGTCATGTGGAAGTAAGAGGTATGAGGGATGATGGTTGTAATTTCAGGTCATGGAGGAAGTTCTAACCTAATACCTGACCATAGCATTTTCATCTCCATGCCACTTTCACATTGGTTTCAGTGACCTGATAGCAGGAGGAAGAGACACATTGTTGTTATTGTTTGATACATGTGAGCCCCTGTGGCCTTCCCACTGTATTTGCCTGGATAGAGCTTTGCCATCTGCATGGCGGGCCAGGCTCTCTGCTGTGCAGCTCTATCCGCCTCTCCCTGGAGCAGCTTTGTTAGGTTTCATATAATTACAATTGATGTCTCTCAAAAAATATTGCATGTTATGTTTTATGTTCCTTTTTGACACCTTGTGATAGGGTTTCTTTCAGCAAATCACCATGTGCAAAATGTGGAAAGATTGCAGCTGTAAAATTAATTTCATTTGTATTTAGCCAGGTGTTGTTATTAAGAGGCAACTGAAATCTGGCATCATAAATCCTCTTCCAGAAAAAAAAAAAAAAAAGGAAAAATTAGTATCTGCATTCAGTGTTTCTCTTTTCTTCCAGGCTCTTTTTTATTGTTTCACTCAACGTGCTGATGGTGCCAGGTCCCTTACAGCCATTCTCATTTTGTCTCTCGCTCATTTGTTTGCTGATTCAGTAGCTACAATAGTGTACCCTCCCTCCTTCCCTCCTTTCTTACTTCCTTTTTCTCCTTCTCCAATATGGAGGTAAACAACTTGAAAAGTACTTTCAGCAGCACATAAAAAGGTTACACTTGCAACTGGCTCTGCATCCAGGGATTCTGTGACAAGGTGTTTTATCAAACCTCATTTTTTTCAGTGTGGGGACATCTCTTTTTATATGCAA
Source organism: Lepidothrix coronata (assembly GCF_001604755.1). Taxonomy (NCBI): domain Eukaryota; kingdom Metazoa; phylum Chordata; class Aves; order Passeriformes; family Pipridae; genus Lepidothrix; species Lepidothrix coronata. The sequence continues at coordinate 16,262,173 of NW_016690180.1, forward strand.
TATGAACATGTTGTCTTTATGTATGGGCTGGGGGCGTTACAGGTAGCTCCGAAACAACCTGCACTTAGAGAAAAGTAATTTTCTACTCAGAGGAGAATCTGGGTTTAACACAGGGAGCCAGGGCTGTTGTCAGGGCTTTGGTAAGTGGTGTGGTCTGTTGGACTAAGTTAAGCAACAGTGCAGGACTTTCTAAGAGTAGGTATGAGGATGAAGAGGTGCTACTTTTGCACAGAGCCCTTGTGACTCAACTGACATTTCTACTTGGAAGAATTCCCTTTCTAACGGTGAGAAATATTTTAGTTTGTCTGCTTGGCCCTCTGTGATATGTTCCTACCTCACACTAATGCCAGTCGTATCAGATCGTTCTAATTATAAATGTGACAGCTCTGAGAATTTGGATTTTAAAATCCTGGAGGGTTTATGCAACATTTTGCGACTCCAAACCAAAAAAAGTTACTAGTAGACTTAACCAAATTAGAAGGTGGTGTTTTAGCCACAAAAGCACCTAGTCCACACCCAGATTTGAGCCAAGGAGTACGTCTGGTATATATGTGAGAGAGAAACGAAAGTATCTTATGCCTTCAGATTAGTATCAGCAGGGTCCCCTGTTTCCAACCATGCTCATTTGCTCTAAGTCATGAAATTATTAATGGAGAAATTTTCTTGTAAAATAGAGCATCAGTTCTGATTTACATGACTTCTGTGCATTTGCAAGTATTTTCCCCCCTATGGCTAGAGCTGTATTAACAGGTTTTGTTCCAATAAGCGAACTAACATGCATGTATTAAGCAGAGGTCTCGGGGAATCCAGTCTCTGCAACAGCTCTGGCATTCCCTCCTGTTTATTTATTTGCACTGATGAAGATGCCTCTCCTCTGTGCCATCTTTTTGCCCCCCAGCTTAGCTACTAAGCAGCCTCTTTGGTGTCTGCAGTGAATCAGCACTTCTGGCAGGCTCGTCGTGCTCTGCCTCCAAGCACGACTCTGGTGCAGCACACAGACAGACCCCTCTTGGTCTGGTTCAGTGCCGAAGGAGCAGGGCTCGGCCCTTAAGGCAGAAGTTTTCCTGCAGTTTTACAAAATAGCAAATAGTAGATCAAAAAGTCGTGCTGAATTTTACTTTCCTTTAGGAAGAGAAGCTTTTTGCTGATGGTGATCCAAGGGATATTTGCAACCCCATTTAAAGCACTGTGTGGGCATTCGGATAGTTTGCAGTAAGTGTAATAAGTATACTAAGAAGTAAAAGAAATTTAAGCTAGACACATTGCACTTTGAAAAGATGAACCTTATAAGATTCACAGATGTTTGAGAATTTTGAGAAACTCTCTGTAATAACTGCAGAAAATAAACAAAAATCCAATAGACACAAGATCTCTCTCCTCTCCAAGTGTGTTTGCAAATCCTTTTTTAGGTCATGCTACCTAAAAAAAGGAAAGGAAGAGAAGTGAGTCCTATTTATTTCATTACAAGGCCAATTTTCACACACAGGAAGGTCTCTCACTCCAAAGAAAACTCCACAGAAGATACTTTGAGCCTTTGGTAATGTGTCCCAAATTATTCATATCTTCTTTGGTCTGGCAATACAGAGCAAGAGGGTGTTTGTAGACCCATTGCCTGGGTGAATAACACTTGAAACCACAGCTAATCTCACTGAACAAGTTGGTGAATATAGTGTTGAATTAAGAACTCAGAGCATGGCCCATGGGAAAGGATAAATCCTTCTTCACTCTAGTGTGTGGTAAGGCTGTTATTGATGGGGTTGCAGAAGGGCAGGATCAGGCTCAGTGTTTTGCTTTGAATGCATTTTTCTTAAATGGTAAGGGAAATTAAAATAATTTGCTTCCAAAAATTGTATTCTCATAACCAGTACAGTAGCAAGATGCAGCAGGATTTGGAGGTCGTGACCTTTATTTTTGTTGTTTTATTGATGAAGAGTTTTTTCTCCTTATGTTCAAATCTAAACTCAAATCTTGGCTGAAATCCTTCATGTGAGTTTTCATGTGTGGTTCTGTAGGCATTGTTTTCCTTGACTTCCATTGGCGTAAATAGTTAAATAACTAAGGAAACTGTAACTATTTCGCATTACTTCTCTTCATCAGATAATTGGTGCTTTGTAGGCCTAATATGCAATATGTTGATTACTGCTTTTGTTATATTAAGGAGTTTATTTTTACTGTTCATCAAATTTACTATAGATTAGTCTCCTGTATGCAGTTCATTACATGTCTTAGATGTGGTTTTCAAAGTGATGTCAACCTTTCCTCTGCTTGGGAACTGAGTTCTGCAGAAAATTATAATACAATATATGCATATGAGGCCTGTCATCTTGAGTGAGACATGGAGACACTGGGGACCTCCAGGGTTCAAAATGAGCTCCTGTTATGGGCTCTGAAGCGCCAACGCTCTGAAGGTGGTCTCAAGCAGACCCTCCTCCTTCTGTAGGTCGTGCAGAGGGAGTGCCCCACAGCATAGGTTGGTCAGTGGAGTGCTGTACATCCGAGGGCATTCCTGTGCATCCGTTTTGGACCGTGTGTGCTGAAGTGTGTTCACCTCAGCTGTGCAGTGAGTTGTATGAAAGAATGTATACAGGTGTTGGCATTTTGGGTCATATGAATAGAAATGGAGCCTGTATTTTCAAAAGTGGTCCATTGTCTTGGGGATTAATGGGAAACTTGATCATCCAGTTAGTGCTGCATACCCTGTGAATACACTGTGTATTCCACGTCTAGTAGTATGGGTATGTTTTTTAAGGTGATGGTTGTGGAGAGGATTATGTTTTTTTCAGTTTGCTTTATTAAGCCAATTAGAAATGTTCAAGACTAGGAGGTGTTTTTCCAGGTCTTACGATCCCATTAGTTAAAAAACACAGGGAAAAGTCAAGCAAGCAAGCAGAGTACAGAATAAGCTGTTTAAATAAAATACAGTAACTAACTTTTGGTCAGGTAGCATCTTGCCGAGCAGTCTGATTATTGACTACCCAGGCAGTTCTGCTGATATGACCAACATAAATTCATCTTTGCTTCTTTTTTTACTAATGCTAATGCCAAAGAAACAGAGGAGCTCTAGGAAAGGAGAGCTGGATTCAATTCTGGTTCATGAATCACATATTGAATTGTCAGGAAAGGAACAAATTCTGCCCCAATTGCCACTATAACTATGATAGGTTGTACTCATGTGCCTCAGGGCAGAATATGGTCTGAAATGAAATAGATGAGGTCAAAATCTGTTTTCATTGATCACAGAGAAGGCAGTGAAGCTGTAGAGGCAAATGTGACAGCAAAATATTGTCAGCAAGGACATTCCTCTTGCCAGTGATGCATCATGGCAAAAAGAAGGCTGTTTGATTTTCAAGCTCCATGATGTCTTGGTCGGGTTGATAAAAAAAACCAATCATTCTGTAAGCAAGTAAATTGAACTGAAAGTAAGACACAGTGATTGACACTGAGTTGCAAGATGCCATTTATATAAAGTCTTTTTGCACTGAAAAAGAAAGGAGCGTTTTGGTTTTGTTGCAGAAAGTATTAATTTTTATTTTCTTTTTGCTTATATTTTTAGGATCTTGCAAAAGGGAGACCAGGAATGTGGTTCCAGGAATAATCTTCTTTTATTCCATCAGATACATTCTGCAGCCCATTCCATAAAGATGACAATAATAAAAAAGCAAGGGACACAATATAAGAAACAACTTTCTTTCTGTTAGGGCGGATGGCTTTATAGAATAGATACTGAAGCAGCAAAGAACTGAAAGTGGTTTCTGAGAAGTGTTGACCTCCTTTCGTGCCACTTACTGTGAATTAAAGCTGTGACTGAGAACTAGTTTGGGCATGTGGTACAGCACTTACAGCAACTGCTGCCAAGGAACAAGATTTGTGTTTCTAAGGAAATGCAACAAAAGAAAATGGTTTAAGAGGCAGTGGCTGTCACTGTGTAAAAAAAAAGTATCTATTTATGTACAGATAGAAAGAAAGGCCGAATTGGGTTATTCTATATGCAGGTTAGTGTACGTGTGAACTCTTGTAATGTGAAATTCAAAATCAAACTACTGTGGATTGTGCAGGGTTTAGCATATCTCACACTGTTAGAGTTTACAAAGTTGAGCTATCTAAAAGCAGTTGTGATGTACTCTGTGCCTCTGACTGACAGTTGTTTGTCATTCTTACAGGCATTATTAGTAACAGTGACCTGCTATATGAAAGGGATACATTTAGAGCAAGGAAACTGAGGTTTTGTGGCTTTTTGGAGCTCCTTTCTTATGAAACCAAAAGGCAAGTATCTTCAGCACTTCTAAACCAAGGCTGCCAAACAGTATCACTTACCACTACCTTTAAGGTTATAAATATCTTAGGACATGACATCCACTCACTGATTTGTATCAAAGATGTTATGAGAATTGTTCATGCACTGAAGATTCATTAAGGGTTGAAAACTGTAGCAAAACACTGAGGAAAAAATATTGCTATATTTACACACTGTCTTAACTCCTTTTATTCTTCCCTCCCGGCTTGGAAAGGGAACCACCTGTCTCCTTTGCTGATGTCAGACTGCTGCCTGGAGACATGGTGCTATTGAAAGCACACGATACTGTACATATTTACACCAAGCTCGGATCTGATTGAGATTGGGCTATGAGACCTGTGAGTTCACAAGTTTCTTCATCATACTCTCATGCATTAAACATGTATTTGAACTCTGGCTTGAAAGCCGTGTGATCTTAGATAGACATATTTACGTAATAGTTAAATGAATGATCATGCGCTCTCCAGCTCCTTTTCCATGCAAATGCAGAGGAAATTGAATATTATAATATTTCAGTGAGATGTCCTCAATAACAAATTACTGTTTAAAATAACCAATATTTGTATGTATATCAATTGCCTAGCAGTTATTTTTGTCTGCTATTTGCATGATATGGAAAAGAGTTTTTCTAGCAAACGTTTTAAGCTACTTGGTGCTGCTTTCCTTTTGGAATGATCACAAGGGTGCACATTTAGGGATGTATTTTCCATTTGTTTTTTTGAAGCTGGCAAAGCACATAATTTGGAATAGAAAAGAAGTCTGAAAGTACCCATATTTGAACTGGTTTGGGCCATTCTAGGAATTCTTATTCTATAGCAGTTGGTAAAAGTGAAGGACTATATTGTGCCCTTGGATGCAGTATGCAGGCAGGGCTCAAGGCCATAGAGAGCCCTGTGTGAGTGCCCAGGGGCTCACTAGGGCCCCTGAAAGTTTTACTGCTCAGTTCCCGATGCAAGAACCTGAAATGATCAGAGGGGCTCTGTGTTTAATGCAGTCCTGTGGTGTGCAGGTTGGTTTGAGATGGCTCCATTTGCAAAGGCCTGGGCTTACAGCCTTGAGTGATGTGCCTGATGGAGTGATCCACTGAGTCTTCTGTGTCCATGGATGGGGCTGCCAGTGCAACCAAGCTGTGGGCTTGCTCAAACATCTCTGTGACTTTTGCCAGAAGGTGGGATGTTCAAAAGCCAAAACCAAGCTTTGCTGCAGTTCTATGACCCATGCAAGGCTTGAGGCCTGAGCTTCCATGCACTCATATGATGGTGATTCTTTTCAGAGCAAGGATCTTCACCTGGTGAGCCACAGCTCACCCACACTCTCTCTGCTCATCCAGAAGGTTTGCCTTAACTCTTCACACCAGCTCACCCTTTTCATGGGACTGCTTGTTGTATGTAGTGAATAAGGATGACAGAATATGGCCCTGTTGCTCTGGCCATGGTTGGATCAAGCTGGTCACCATTCAGTGCAGTAATTTCTCTTAGATGGGCATTTTGAAAGCACCAAAATACTTGGGGACACTAGAGCTCCTGGGAATACATGGGAGTGGGAGCAGCTGGGTAAAAAAGGCTCCAAGAAATATGAACTGTTGCTGCAAAACCTCTTTAACTATGGGGAGTAGAGCAGATATTGAGACTTTATAATAGTAGTGTGCCTGGGGTCTCAGGTTGCCCAAATTAAGTTCTGACAAAAGAACTGTATTTCATTTTGCTCTGGTCTAGAGTAGGTCTAGTCAACACCACAGCTATTGAACTGCTTATGTCTCCTGAGCAGTTCAGGTGCAGTTCCTGGGATGTGGAGATGCTTTTTTTCTATCAACTGGATGGGATTTTTTGGCTGAAGGCTGGTAGGTCCCAGTGGAAAAACCTGTATTAGTGCGTGCTGCTGAAGACAGCACTGCTGGGTCACTGTGGGAGCAGCTTATTGCCAGTGCACACCAAACTCATGGTGGTACAGGGGCAGTGTCCTGGTTTTGTCGGTATCTCATCCTCCAAGACCTCCTTACTCTTGTGTGTTTTTTTTTCCTTATGTAATATATTTATTGTAGTTCTTTGCTGTATGTTAGGGATTTTTTTTTTAATGGAGATTGAAAGGTAAGGAGAAACTGGCCTTCCCTATCCTAGAAACAGAGAAGTTACAGCTAGAAATGAAGTCCTGGGTCATCTGTTTCATGCTCATGTGCTAGCACCATTTTTTTTTGTATACTAAACCACACAATGTTGTAATATATGATTGATATTAATTAGGTTTCTGCAAAGTACTGCACACCTCAACTTGAACTGAACCAGAAATAAATATATTGCCATATATTAACATTTTATTAGTTGAGAAGAAGAATAGGATGAAGGCACCTATGTGAAATCCAAAGTGTGAGCTTCAGATTGAATTAATGCCAGCAGCGCCTTGAAATTAATTTGGTTACTATGGGTACAGAATAAGAAATAGTATACCATAATGGAACTATGTTTACTGATTCATTTCTGGCATTAAAAACTGAAACCATATTATATATGCAACAACAGCCTTTTCTTTCTTGGAAGAAATTGGGTACATTTTAGTAATTAAAGTAAATGTTGCCCTCTGAAAAGTGCCAGTACTCCACTGGAAGAAGAGCATTGTTCTTTTAGAGGATCTGCCCCATCACAGGCTGCAGAGCTGCAATACACCGAATGAGAGCTAAACCCCAAAGAAAGTACTACCAACCCAGGAAGCTTCCAGTCTTCTACAGCTTCTCATTAAATATATCTTTTGTGACATGATAACATCTGTTTCGTGTACCATTCAACTGTATTGGTCAAATGTCAGTTTTCTATCCTCGTGCCACTTCCTATCTCATCAGTATGTAGGAAAAGAACAAGTTTTGCATCTTAAGATGTTGCAAGCTGAGTAATAATAAAATAATGCAATGGGAGTACCATATATTCAGAAAGCAATTATTTTAAGGGGTTTCAGTTTTGACATGGCTAGATTAAGTATGAAGCTTTTTGTTTTTATACTTACTGTCAAGAATGTTGTTAAATACTGATACCACCTCCTAAGAGAACAACTTTTAAATACCAAAATGAAAAGGATAAGCATTAAATATTTTGGTAGATATATTGTGCCATAATGTCTACTGCCTTGCTCTTAATACAAAGCACAGTAGGGCTTAATTAAAAAGTGATTGTACGATCTATCACAAACCTGCATTAGGGATATGGATGCCAAGAAAATTAAGTTGAATAGGTGGTGATAATGAAATCTATATTTTATTGAGTAGTTTTTATTCCTATACCTTTGTTTGCTATTCTTGCCTCCCTGTCAGCAGTAAGACATTTTCCATCCAAAATTCTTTGAAGGAATTTGTTTAGTCTGATGCTGCTTTGTTCCATTATTTGATCAGTATAAGTTATTTTGTTAATTTTTTGACAGAGTAAAATGCCTTGACAAACTTCTGACTCTGTCAGAGCAGAGCATGACAGTAAACAAAGAAAAGCAAGTCCTTATGAGCTTGTTCCTGCTAGGAGTAGCTAGCTAACAACTGGTACAAGGGTGATTTTCTGTTTCATGTAAGCAAAAGTCAAACTCACTCGGAGCCTCCAGGGCAGCCCCACAACCTGGTTTAGTACAGATTTTGCCTATTCCAGCTCCTAGTGGAGCTTAAGAACCTGCTAAGTAGAGTATTTAGCATTACAGAACATCAAAATACATTCAATGAAGCATAATACCAAGTGAAGAATATCTACAATAAAAGTAAGTATTTGTACAGCCTGGGCCAAAATCTCCCATGTTATAACTTAAATGCTATTGATTTTTCAGGTACCACTGACCTGAAGTTTCTGGGATTGTGCTTGGGATGAATCTGATCTATACTGTTAAGGCCAAGAAGAATCACAATTTAGAAAGTGTAATGCAAAGAAATAGTTACCATGTATTCTGCTGTCTTGTAATTCTACATCAGTCATCAAGAGTTCAGTGCACTGTTGGAAAGTCTCTTCTTTAGATGGGTAGAAGTGTGTCTGCAAGCACTGTAGAAAACAATAAGACAAAAGACCTTATTGTGCCCCTTCATATTTTTAAGAGTGGTGTACTGCAAACCAGACAGCTTATGCTTTCTGAGCAGAGCTGCTGGGGCAGAGCTTCATTTTCACGTCCCCACTTACTAGGTTCAGTGTTGTTGGTGTCCTTGTTGTGGCAAAAAATCAAACAGCCAATAGGGAAGGCTGGTTTTGACGATCTTGCTGCTTGTGTGTTCTGAAGGGACACAAATCACATATTGCAACACACTGCACATTGTAACTTGCAGCTTGTCTCATGCTTGGGTGTAATATGCAACATGAGATAATGTGCTAGAGGAGAAGACAGGCACAAGGCTCTTGAAAGCCATGAGAGGCACTGAAAGCTTGCGTTCCTGGTATGCAGCAGTATAGATATTTGAAAGGTTAGGTTCGGTCTATTTTTAGGTAGCCTTCACATTGGAACTGCTCTAAGAATGAAGGAGATATAAAGATTGCATGTGTCTCTCCTGATTTATCAGAGATTTCTGACAAAATGCATTAAAAAAGGCTTTCCTCCGAATTAGAGATATTTTTTTCTGAAGTATAGCTGTGCTTCTTATTTAGAACGGGAGTCTTTATGATCTTGATTAAAATGCCAGTGCTGTCTATTTCACTCCAAGATCAGCATTTTCAGATTTTAGCAAACTTAAAGAAATATGACTTTCCCACTTATTGTTTGGGAAGATTTATTCACTTGTGTAAATGAATTTTAAAAAATTGGCAAGGCTTTTTATCTCATATAAAATAAATCTGAAGATAAATGATCTTTTTCCACTAACATCACCTATCATTAAAGTGGCTAAATGAAAATCAAAATGTGTTGCTATTTAGTGCCTGCTTGCCTTTTTACGGGAGATGAAATTGAGCATGTTTACTGGGCAGGAATTGTCAGCAATGCTTCGATTTATAGCATTGTCCAGGATATAAATTAACAAGCGCCATGTGTTTCCACCAGTCTCCCTGGAAGATGGTATCCCTGTCTCCCCAAAACGTACATCTCCAGCTGGCTGTGCATGCTCCTACCTCGCCTTAAAGAAAACTGCAAACAATGTAAAATTGTGTTGCATTGAACTGAAGTGCAAACATTTTTCCCTGTCTTTGTAAACAGGAGTGCATGTGAGAATGAAACAGGTGGAGGTCTACCTCCAAAAAACCCCCAGGGATGTGTCACACTCATTTCTCAAGTCTATGCAATCTTTGTTTAATAAATTGGTAATAATATTATGATGAAGTGCTCTTTGGTGTTGGTTCACTGGTTTTTTTTTTCCCAAGCTTTTTTTTGCATAACAACTTGCAACATAAATTAAAATAATCCTCCATTCAGACAGTTTCTTATTTTTACTTGGTTCTTTGTTCCTCAGAGAGGAAGGAGGAGCCTGCAGTGGGCAAAAAGGAAAGGTGCACTCTGGTGAAGTCTCTATTTCAGTGGGAATCCTACATGCTTTTGTTTAAATGCATTGCCCTGGCTTGCTCTTCTGCTCAAAAGAGCGGAAACAACAAATAATGTTTAATTGTGTCAGATTGTCAGGGAATTTTACGATGGTAGGGTCCATTAAGGACAAACATTAAGTAACAAACTTGCCTTATTTGTTGATAGACATGAAATAATGAAAGTACAGACTTTTGGGGAGGAACCATGAATCTTCACTGGTAACCACTTACAAAATAATAACTAACCAGTGTCCCAAAAGAATAACTAACCAGTTCAGCAAATACTAAATTTCTTGGGAACGAAGATGTCAAAAAAGGTGGTAGTTGACACAATCTTTGTGCTTTATCCCTGTTCCATTCACAGGGGAAAGCTGGAGAAGCCTGAGTAGAACAAAATTTTTAAAAAAAAAAAAAAAAAGGGTGGAAGTGTGTGGAGGAGTTTCTGCTTTGAACTGCCTTGGTCCTACCTTCTGTAATAAGGTCTGATTCAAAGCCTGCCTAAATCCATTTAAAGATTTTCATTCCCTTCCAAAGTATTTAGAGCAGTCACCCCTTCCAGCTACTTTAACCCCTCTTTTGTTTTACTGCATTTTCTCATACAGATAAATAGGCAAGTGATTTGGATAGAATAAAATTAAAATACAATAGTAACTCACCCAAACCTTTCTATGTCTAGCAGTTCTCCCATTCCATCTCTGCACAGGCTTGTTTGGTCTTGAGTCAGAGGTGGAAGCACTGACAAATTTCTTGTCAAAAGCGTCGCTAGAGGAGGGTCAGCCTCCAAAGTTTTATAGCTGCACTTTGTATAGCTAATAAGCCCCGGGCTAAATGCTTATCTTCCTTTATTTTGGTTATCTGATTTGGGGATGGAGGGAGGATGACATCTCTTGCCATTTGTGCAACTTTTTTAGATTAATATTGCAGCTCTAAGAAAAATGAATAATTGGACTTTTGAGCAGAGAGTGGAACCACAAACCCATAGGGATTCCTCTAGCACTAGTCACTAGTTTGCATATTGCAAGTTAACTGCAATTCATGAAGTGTTCTGGCTAAAAATAACTTCAGGGCTCAATTTTGTCTGGCAGAAACTACTAGTTAAGAGGTCAGCTGAAGCTGATCCTTCAGAAGCCTTGTCTGCGTGAAACTGTTGCTTTGCGCTCACTGTTGTGATGAGGTGACCCAGTCTCCTCTTGGCTTGTCCTTGGCTGACTCAGGAAAACAGGGTGCAGCAGCTCTGGGTGGCTGGGGAAGGGGACCTCTGCTGCAGCCTGGAACCTTCAGAGGCCAAGTAGTGAGCACTGGCTGCTGCGCAGGTGAAGCTCTGTTGCCCACTCACAGGAGTTTCTGCGGAAGCTCGCCCTTCTCCACAGCCAGGCATAACTCTATAAAGAATGACTTGATGCATAAGCATATTTTTAAAAAAATCAAAACACACCAACAACTCTAGATTTTTTGTGTGATATTTTCATTTTTTGTTTGCCTAAAATTGTTGCAGAGAAAATCTGACCAATGTTACTGAAATCCTGTCAGATGCCTACAGTTCAGAATTATTTCCATATTATATTTTGTTTTAGTATGAAAAATGCCAAGAGCTAGGCCCAAGAAAAAAGGCTGACTCAGTTCCACTGAGCTCTCTCTGAAGAAAGTCATATTTGAAGATGAGAGATGTGTTGGTAACGCTGTCTGTCATCTCTAGTTTATTAAAAAAAATTGCTAGGAGGCACTAAAACTGTCCACTGCCTTTCCTTCTGTTCCTTCACTCAAAGGTGCTTCATTCATGTCGACTTTACCATAGCGTTTTTGTGTAAAACAAGATTTGATTTTAGAGTATTTAAAGGTTGCTGTTCTCTCCAGTGCTGCGCTGCAGCCTTGCGTGCGCTCCACTGCAATCGCCTTACAAGCCATTTTAGAGGAGGTAGGCTGTGTTATGGAAATAGGAGAGTTTTTTCTTCCATTAGCTACTGCGAGCCTTGGTGTGGATCTGGCAGGGAGTGTGCTCTCCTGCGCTGCTGTGGCAACCTGGGCACCACAAGTTCCCTCCAGGCTGGGTGACTGAATGGCCAGGTGGCAAAGCAAGCCCCCAACACAGTGTGACAGCTGGGTGGCTGCCTCAGTGAAGGATGGTAACTTCGGAACGGGCTTGGCTCCCACCAGATTGCTTATGATTGCATCAGGGAATCTCTTCTGTACCCTAAGATGTCAAGTCCATGGTGATTGTTTATGGGATCATCCTCTTCATGCTCTTCAGATCCCTCTCAGAAAAAGTTGGTAATAACTAGATTGGCGTTAATGATGAACGAGTCAGGGAACAAGGGCTCCAGGGTAGTACTCTGGGTGCCTGGGAAAGATAGTGCAAGGTGGATGGTAATAGGGGTAATGAGAATTATCTGGTTGGGGAGCCAGAGATCTGCATAGAGTTACACATACGAGGTGTATCCCTGAAGCTTCTCTGGGTTCTGCCCTTTGTGGCTAAAGCTGGAGAAGACAATTGCCTGTGCCCAGAAAGGGTGTGAGCATCCCAGCAAGGCTGGGAGTGGGAGAGGAAGGGCACAACTTCTGAGTGCAGAGCAGATGCTCCCAGCCCCTGAACAGGAATGCCAGAAAACAGTTCCTGGGTCTGATAACATCAGACGTGAGCAGGTTTTGATCTCTTCCAGTGACTTGAACATGTGGAAGGATAGAGGGATAAAAAGAACTTTATGATTTCTTTTGTTCCAAGGAAATATCAGCAGTGAGGTGAGTAAAGGAGAGATGATGAAGATCTGCAACGGTCTGTGATTTTGATGTGGTCCTGCCTGCTCTGCCAACCTGCAAGAAGGTGCAAAACTGGAATCTATCTCCTTGTCTTGCCTGGGTGTCTGTGCTCAAACAGCATAAAAGCCTCCCCAGGAAACTGGTGTGTTTACACGACTCTGTTTCTCAAACATATAGGGGCCATAAATTTAAATATAGATGCTTTTTTATAGATTAGTCTTTCTATGAAACAGTAACACCTGAGTGTTCATGCTGCTTTTAGCAGGCCTGACAAGCTGGATTTTCCTGTAAATCATAGCAAATGTGGGTCCTGTAGAACATGGGCTCCAAATGTTGGGGGGAAACAAGTGGCAAATTTTTTTTTATGTAATCTGCTTGAGTGGTTTGCTTTTCTTGTTTTTAGTAATAAGTAAGTGAAATATGCTTGTAAAGTGTAATGTTCAGAGAGGTATAAGAAAAATTATAAGAAGATTTCTTATAGTGGGTACCTGTGCTCCTCTTGCTTCACTTAGGCACTCCTGGAAGGTTTTACTACAATCAACCAGTTACAAAGAGTTGCATATCTGCAAGCCTGGTTAACACCAATAATCTGGTAATCTGCAACAATAGTAAATAGTCACAGTCAGGTCCAGTTGCATGTGAACAAGCGAGTGATTTACCTTGGCATTCAGTGCTCTTTATTTGAGCCCTTAGTCTGTGGAAGCAGATGTGGCAAAATTCAGCCTGGGGTCAGTGATGTCAGTAACGCATCACCATTTGGAGAAAGTTACTTTGGACTCTCAGTATACAGCTCCTCAGACAGCAGCCTGTGACCCAGAGCTAGGCCAGGAATTAATTTGGCCCTGATCTCTTGAGCTTTCCAGAGAGCTGGTACAGAACATCATTGTGGGTTTTCTTTGTTAAAAAAAATCTCAGGTCATAACTGCCCTAGCAAAACTGCAGAGGGCACACTGCTTTATTCCACCGTAGAATTACTGCACCAATGAACCCAGAAGTTCAAGGAGTTTGATTCACTGGCTTATGCTATTGAAGGTATATTCTGGGTAGGATGAACTTGATAAATAAGGAAAAGAAGATGAGAAGGGGAAAACAAAAGGAGCAAACAAATAGGATAGAAGTGGAACAGAGAGACTGGACTGGAAAACAAATACAGTACTGTGCAAAAAATAAGAGTTAAGATGCACAGAAGGAAGATTTCTAATAAAAAATTAATAGGGTACATATACTTTATATAGAACACCATTCACGCTAACACACCTTTGGAGTGCAGATTCCTCTTTTATACACAGCATTGTCTGATCTTTTGCTGTAAGGCCATTCACTCTTGGAAGGTTGAGCAGAAAGGGTTGAACTGATGTGAGAACTGGTTTTCAAACCTCATCTGGCTGAAACTCCAGCACTGTTTTTATAAACAAGTTTGGTTGTCCTTTTTCCACTGGAAAAGTAGCAAGGAAAGAAAATCTTTATTCCTTGGTGCCATAATGAAGGGCCTAAGTTTTGGATTTTGAAATCATGAGGGCTCCAAAATCAGTAGCTTCTTCAAGAAACCAAAATTACAGGGAATAAAAACATGACCATAGTTAGAAAATGTGAGTGAAAGAAGAGGAGAAAGAGATAAAATCAATTCTGAATCCAGGAAACAGTCAAGGACAGAGGGCTTGAAGGCTTCAGTCTTTGATTTCCATTGCCTGTTGTTGCAGGCAGGCATACCTTCCAGTCCTGTTGGAAATGTATCAGGATTTGCGAATTTGTGCCCAAATGCTGTTAGAAGGCTTAGCAGAACTTTCTTGAATTATGACCCTTAAAGAAGAAAACGCAAAATTTGGGAATTGCTGAGACTCAGTACGGAGTAACCTAAAACCAGAGGAAATACAAGGATTGAGGAAGTTGTCTGATGATGATGGACTTTTCAACAGGGCAGATTGGATCGAACAGACCCGCAGACTTTACCAGCTAAAGGAGGGTTTTCTTTGTATGTGTTTGTTATGGAACCAAATATCCTATGTGTGTGCTTAGATATTGCCCCACAAAAGATGATTGTGCAATTCTTTAGTGTTGTCAAAACAGAGGGACGAGCATTGCTAAAGCTACTAGGGAATGTTTAGAAGACAAGGTTTCTTTTGAGGAAGCAGCTTAGGTGCTGGCCGGGTTTCACAGGTTTCATTTACATATGCGGAGGCTGCGCCATTTCCAAACTACACCAGTGCTGCAGCTGCTTTCCTTGCTTTTCTCCTCTCACAAGCACTATGCTCAAAACCCACATTAAAACATGTGGGAAAAAAAGATCCTAGTGGGTAAATTTATACTATGGCTGGCGTTAGACACTTCAGTTAAAAAAAAAAAAAATTCTTCCTAAGCAATGGGGAACCCTTGTTGAAATCTCACAGTCTTTTGTAGCTGGAATCGTGCTTGGCATCCCTTCCAGGTAACGCTGGAACTGCCAGAAAAGTTCAAGCTATAATGTGGCCATAGAAAAGCTCTGGGGGACTCTAATTATTACCTATTGGTCGCACTGTCCACAGTGCACTAAAAAAGTTCTTCAATCTCTAAAGCTTGTATGGTGAGAGCACCGCTAAGGTCACAGTTTTTATTTATCAGTTAACTTGCTAATTTGAAGGGAAAGCATTGAAGTGGAAATGTAGAAAATAGAAACAACATGAGCAGGTCAAAATATCCAAAACAGCAATATGAAATGTTCCAGTGTAAATACATTTCTATAAAAGGTGTGAATGAAACTTCAAAAAAAAAAAGATGATGGATTTGGCACAGTCAATGAACACAATTATAAGTAGGTATTGAAGGAGAATATTCCACCAACCGTGGATCCACAGATAATAATTAATAAGAACCAACTCCACTCCAGGCAGGCAGGTGCCCAGCATTATTTCACAGTTGACTGTTTGGAGGGTAGAGGTACTCACCTTTGCCACAGATCTTAATAATTTACTGCAGTTTTATCATTAAATCAGCATATAATTGGGAAGGAAATTAGGTTTTTTCGTCATGAGAGCAAAGCAATACCGTTAATTTAATTATTTGTAGGAAAGGCTTTCCATAGTCATTTGGTATTTTGCTGTGGTTTTTTTTTTTTAATTAAGTAAAGTAAGAACAATGCCATTTTTGTCATCTGTGCTTGGTGAAAATATGACAGTGTGATGTGATTTGCAACTTAAGCACAAGCTGGGAAAAATATACATTTTATCAGGACTGGCAATAATGAATTACAAGGGAACAAAAATAAGCAAAGAATATATCTGAGACCTCCTACCATTTCTGAAGTTTCCAATGTCTGTGAGAAAAAGGCTATTTCAAGAATTGTACTTCTTATTTATTTTTTTCTCTCAGCAGAATTGCCATACTCTTGTATAATAATTGAATTCGTTTAGCCTTTGGAATACTTGAGTTTGCAAATAACAATGAAAATGAATATTTCATGACATGGAGAATGATCAGTTATAGTTTTGTAACTTTGACTGGTAGCCCAGCACGACAGAGCCAGTGCTTACATTTCACGAGACTTTTTGCACCCAGGTAATTAAAAAAACTGGAGCTTAAGACAATAAGCAGGCAGGTGGGGATAGTTAAACATGACCTTTATTTGTGGGTTTTCTTTCCCTGTTGTGGGCAACGTTTTGCAGTTCAGTTTGGTACATGGAGTTTGTTGTGTATGCAGTGCAAAGGGGCATCATAAACCAGTTGCACCTGCAGCAGCCCCTGTTGTCTGGCAAAGACTTTGATGAGAAGACCTGTCTTTTAACTGTGTGTCTGGATTTTCACACAACAAGAGATTTTTTTATTTATTTATTTTCAATGAACCAATGCTGAGTCCAGGTCAGAAGGGTCGGGGCGTGGTGTTTGTACAGAAACGTTCCGAGGCAGCTTATAGGGAGAGGCGGGTGTGGGTCAGGGTGGTCCTGGGCAGGATTGAGGCAGTTGCTTGTAACAGCTATGGTTTCTTGGGGAATATACTGAGACAGAGAAGTGATTAAAATGCAGCTCAAAAATACTGTAATCTAGCTGGGAACAGGATCAGGCTCCCCCCTTGGAGCAGGTGAGATAACTGTAGGAATGTTTTTTATAGATGCTTACTCCATTCCAGAGAAATGCTGGGGTGGGGGTGAGGGGTGTTGCTGATGCATTTGATGTGGAAAAACTAACTTGAGTTGCAATTATCCCTGAGAAACCATTAACCTAACCAAAACATTTGGCAAGGTGCAAAATCCCCGAGTGCAAAAAAATGTTGGAAGGTGGTGTAACTTTTGCTGAACTGTGGGATAGGCTTTCCAAAGGGAACAGTGCCGAGGAGCCGGTGCAGGCACTGGAAAGGTTGGGCTTGGGCTACTCGTATGCAGGCTGTAGCTCGGCTGGAAGTCACTTCACTTTTTCTTTATAATAAGCACAGCTCAGCCTATTGTGTGCCGGGGTGTGGGGGGAAGACAAAGAAAGCAAGCCAAGAAATTAAAGAAGATGGGGAGGGATAGGAACTGTGCTACAGCAGGAGCAGTGTTTCAGGGGTGTGGCGTGGAAATCTGCCTTGAATCGCAGCGTGGTGCTGCGGCCGCCGAGGTCTGAGCGGGTTTTGCAAAGATTTACTTCACTTCAGTCTGGGTCTGCCCCTGGCTGACGTCACGGGCTGGAGCAGCGGCACCAGAAGGCTGGATGAGTGACAGCCCAGCCTACTTTTTAATAGCTTTGTCATGTGACGGGGAACAGTAGTAAGACAGGTGCCTTCGATTCACTCTCAGAGAGGGTCTCATTGCCTGCATGAGTGTCTGCTGCCTGCCTGCCTGCCTCTGGACTGTAGTTTGCCAGCTTTCCTGCCGTTGCTCCGCAGCTGGATGGCGTGGGACATGTGCAACCAGGACTCTGTATGGAGTGATCTCGAGGTGAGGGGTGCACGGCGTGGGTGGTGCGTGGGGTGCCGGCGGTGGCGGGGATGGTGGGCTGGTCAGGGAACTGGCAGGGCGGCCGAGGCAGCATACTTTGCAAACAAGTCCATATCTTATCTTAACTCCAGTAAGTTTGCTATTTTAAGGTTACTCTGCGATGCCTTGAGCAAATCAAAGCTGAGCTCCTGTCATCAGTATACTATCTCCTGCAGTTGGAAACTATTTTCATGTGCCTCTGGCTCGCCTTCCCGTCATATGCAATATTTATGCTCTAAGATATTGATATGAATCGGTGTCTGAAGTGGCATTTCCAGTGGCGTTTAGTGGCCTGGTTGGAAAAATGCCATGTTTATTTAGAATAAGAGTAACATTTCTTTAAAGAAAAAAAGTAATTAAAATTAACCATTGGCTTTAAATTTTAATTGCTTCTTTCACTGTGCTCTGTCAAAGGTTTTTTCCTTGTTTATCAGCGGCAGAATACAAAATACACACAGGAATGAATACCCTGTTGTTTGGCTTTAGATGCTTTTTAAAAGAGATTTCTGGAAGGAGACGTTTCCCTGCTTCTTGTGGTATTGGAATACTGACACTGTAGCTAATGCCCCGTAGAGCAGGGTTCGCAGTCAATTCGAATAGTCCAACAAATGGTTAAATCCCACTGTACAGCAGAGACAACAGGATGAACCATGAGAATAGAGTTTATGCAGGACTGTGTGAACTGCTGCTGCTGCTGCCGCCGCTGCTGCTGCTGCTTGTGTAAAAATAGACGGCAATACATCAAATCCACAGCTTCTGCTGGCTACAATTCATAAAGGAAAAAATAAAAAAAAAAAGGCTAGCAGCCCCGTGGTAATCTCTGGAGTATAATGTGAGGTTTGAGGATTTCTGCATGTTCGCATTCGGCAAAATGGAGCATTACCTGAAAGTTCAGGCAACTTGTGAAGCGAGGCAAACTTTCTTTGGACCCCATGGAGAGGAATCCCAAATACAGACCTGCTCAAAGGAACTAATCCTCTGGCTTCGGGCTTGGAATAAGTGCTTAAAATGGTCCCCTCGGGCAATGGGGAAGGGAAAAACAGGTTACAGGCGATGCTTTTTAACTAAGATGTTCATGCTGTAGAGAGCTACCCATCTAAAGTAAAAACATTCCCATGTTCTCCAGGATATTTTTCCTATCTGGCAGAGCATGTATGTGGATTCTCAAGTCATTTTGTCATGTTTTAAATATTTGCAGCTTGCCATTGTATCTGCTGATTTCTGTTTGCATATTGTAATTGGTCTTATCTTGTTTTGATTTCTTGGTAAAGTGGAATAGATATGGATAATTCATATGTCCTGTAGCTATTATGAGTCAAGTCTGTAAGTGGATGACTTTCTGGCTCCAAAGTCCTAATTGTTTCTGAGTAGCTGGAGTATCCTGTGGGTTGTTGTCTGGCTTGTAGCATGGGTCTCAGCTGCCGTAGCTTCATTTTTCCATCATGTATTATTCCTAATGCTGCTAGGAGCTGATTGAGGAACCAGCTTATGTGGAAATACTGAAGATTTATTTTAATCACTAGAGTTCCAGCAGTAATTTCAAGCTAGTAACAGAATAGATAATTTATGTCAATGACTTTTTCATAGTGCAGAGGAAAAAAAAAAAGAAGGAAAAAAAGGGTTTGATCTTAATATTAATTGTGTGGTGGATGGATTAACTGTGGGTAGGATTTTGCCAGTGTGCTCCTGCGTTGCACTTCCTGTAGCAATACTAGTGTCTGCGTGCTGCTTTGGCTCAGGGGATCACCTTTACTGAGCTACAATAATGCAGGCACAGGTACTGGAGGCAGCTTTCATTTTTTGAATCATTAATGTTTGCTGTCAATGTAAAATGTATTATATTCTTGCTCTCATAATGACAGGACGGCGTGTTGCTCAATAAAGGCCTGCATCACTGTAGCTGATCAGCGTCCCCAGTGCTTCACAGCTTAATGAAGGTGATGTACAGTAAGGTTGCAAAGATTGATAGAGAGAATCCACATGACACACATTTTGTCAAGTCTGTCTCTTTCCTGAGTTCATCCCCTTGGCACTTTGAAAAACTTGTTAAAAATAAAATGCAGATTATATTTTCATTAATATAATTAATATGGCACAAGTCCAGTCTTCTTTTTTTTTTTTTTTTAATTTACGTTCAAAGGCACAAAAACATCCAAACGGTTAATGAAGAATTATACTTAATTATAATGATTCATTACCATCAGTGCAGTTGAGCTAATTTATTGTTTGCGCCCAAACTAAGAGAAAAAAGGTCTGTTGGAGTGAAATAACGCACAGTAATTAGCCTTTTGTGTTTAGTGACTGCTTTATCATCCTAAATGTTACTGTAAAATTAAGGCTATAGTTATGGAATAACTATCATATCAAATAACTGTAGGAAGACAGTAAAATGTGTGTTAGCAATGCAGGTGCACCTGTTACAGATGTATAGGCAAACAGTAAATATCAGCGTGTCAGATGAGGACAGTTTTAGGACTTGGAGTGTTAAATCTGGCATCATCCAAAGGCCAAATATAAATTAATAACAGGAACACTTGCTACTAATGTGTCTCAGATTAGAAGCATAATGTCATATTGAGAAACATTGATTTTATTATCATGTCAACATTGGCAAGGCATATATACTTCATTTCAGCAGTTACATTTCTTAGGTGACATTGCAGTCACTACAGGTAAATGAAAGCTGTGATGAGCAGGAATTTTTTTTGTTAATACCATTGTTTATATTGCTTCAAAAGCCCACTGTAGGAACTTAAAAATGCAGATCACCAAAAGTAAACATGTTTAAGTAGGTGGTTCACAGAGTGAAGCTATTTTTATAAATGAAAGCAGTAAGAGATCAGCAGGATACTTTAGAAGTCTGTGGCATCAGTTATAAGCTACTGACCTCCACCACACAAACCTGAGAATGATGCTGAGAATCTACCTTTTCAGTCAAAAACTAGATTATCCTTTAATGAGATCAGAGATTTCGGCCAAGCATCAAAAAAGGTCATCTCTGTATTATAAGATTGCTGCCAGAAGGTTGTGTCTCGCACGAAAAAAAGGAAGCCTTCTAATTCTTTTCTTTTTTTTTTTCCTTATGCCCAAAATAATGGTAAAAAAATTGTGTGCAGTTAAGATTACTTAAGTGGGGTTTTGACTTCTTAAAGTTCTGCAGCTCCTTAAATAATAGGAAGAAAAACAACTGCTATTTCAGAGCTTTGTTTTGCAGCCTCTCAGCTTCTTTGCCCCTTGGCCTATTCTGTGATTATCTCGTAGTGTCCTGGTAGACGTAGAAGTTGTCTGGTAAATTATAGCTCGCACCAGCTGCACCAAGTCTTTGTGCCAACAGACAAAATCTTTGCTCACGGCTGCGCTGCTGCATCCAGCCCGCGCACTGCAGACGCTCCGAGCTTCCCAGGGACAAAAAACTCAATGAAATGCACCTTCAGCAGCTCTCGCTTGCATTCTTGTGAAAGGCGGTCCTTGTGAGAGTGACATAACTGGTATTGAGCAATTCACATCCATGGACACTGTGTTAGTGCCCTACAGACATCTGCCTTCAGAAAGTGGTGCTTTCTGCATTGACTTCAGTCCAAATAGAAGTTGGGAAATCATTCAAACCACCCAGTCAACTGACCGGAGTCGAGAAGGTCCTGCTGTTGGCCATCCTTAACACATTGCTAGAAATACTCAGGGTGGATGTCCTTAGGCTCAGTTGACTTTAGATGGCTTTTAACCATTCAGCGCCTGGTGCCTTTGCAGCGTTACGTGTGCTTTGCAGTATACATGTATCGATGTAGGTGTTTGGAGGGGAGTTACGAGGATACATGGTACAGTGCAGTAGGAATTGCTTAATTAAGCAACATTGACATATGGAACTTAGCTATTTGCCAAACTGTTACTACGTGTTTTCCATAATTAGGAAATGGTTTTGGTGGATACTCTGACATTTCGACTGCCGTGCTAAAGTTATTAATTTTTTCATCCTTAGTAGGTCAGTCAATACCCTATCTAGCTTCATACTAGCATATGAAAGGATACGGATTCCAGGTTTGTTTGTATTTATCCCCACTCTCTTCCTAAGTTGTGCAGACAAAACATTTTGCAGTGCTGAAGAGGATTCGTGGGACTTAATTTACTACCTCAATCAAAATGTTTCACAGACCTCTACTTTAGGATTACTGAATCAGAGGATGCCATAAGAGGAAAACCCATTTGATTCTCTCACTACATCCTCTCTCTAGGGACATTTAGGGAACTGTCTAGGATAGTAGATGTGTTTGCGCCAAGCAGGTGAAAGGCTGTGTGAACTGACTGTGCCTGTCACCCAGAGGAGAATATCAGGATATTTCAAGCTGCACTTTGGTTGCCAGGACCCTGGTATGTAACTGGGTGGCTGTGGTCTATGCACTGGGAACAGAGCACAGCAGCATCACTAACCCGTGCATTTTTATGCCCATATGGTAGCCACCATCATGACTGACCGTGAGGATTGTGGTAATCTCCAGCTTGAGCTAGCCCCCAGGGCTGAAGGCTGTAACAGGCTGTGCCTCTTTAACCTGAATGCATCAGGAAATGCGTGACAGACCTTGCCCAGAGGTATTCATCTGTAACTTGTACCTGCACTGGTTTGCTCTGAAGCAGGAGAATAAGGACATGCTTTGGCCTCTGCTGTTGGATTTAAAGCTTTGAACACGATTGTTATCAAATAGTGTAGGGAGAAGGAAAGTCGTTGTCCCTGGACAGAGATGTGACAGAGAAGGCAGCTTATGCCCCACTGTTTCCTCATCCCCTCTGCATACCTCTATAGTACTAGCCATGATCAAATACTTAAGTGTTTTTTTTCCAGAAAAAAAAGTCAATCTTAGTGACCCTGTGCCATAGCTAAATTCAGGTTTAATTCTTATCACATGATATTAAAATTAATAGATTCCTGATAATTAATGAAACTATTTCTGTGTTGCTGTATCCTGCAGTGTGCTGCTCTGGTTGGTGAAGACCAGCCTCTTTGCCCAGATCTCCCAGAACTTGACCTCTCTGAACTCGATGTGAATGACCTGGATGCGGACAGCTTTCTGGGGGGACTCAAGTGGTATAGCGACCAGTCAGAGATCATCTCCAATCAGTACAGCAATGAACCCGCCAATATATTTGAGGTAAGGCAAGGTGATGCAAGTGCACATTGCAAAGTCCTTGCTTGCTTTTTTTCTGATTTTTTTTTTTTTGTTACCCTGGTGGACAACAGTTTTACAATTTTTCCCCCATTAAGAGACAATAAATGTGGTGATGTGTTAAGGGTTCTGATTGGTTCCTTTGATCTGCACGATCAGAACTAGGCCTGCGATCTGGAGGGGTGTGAGGGGTGAAGCCTTGAAAGGATTTAAATGGAACTTCGGATTTTTGAAAGAAAACAGCGAAACAGTGCCTAGAGTACACTGCCCTGTGGTGTCACGGTGAGGAGTTGCACAGTTGTCAGCTACAAAACAAAAGTCGAATGTTGTCTTCTACTTGAATTCCTCGTCAAGAAGCAGAGTGCAGCACAGCAGCTAATTGATGAGTAGCTGGAACATTTCTAGTAAAGGTTTTTACCACTCAGAACCTTACTATGCAAGGTTCTTTTGCACACAAATTGAGAGGTCCTCTTTGTTGATGTATAAGGGAGAAAAAGGGTGAATTTGGCAGAGAAGTCGTAGATCTCCTGGTGGAGAGCAGTCTAAAAGTAAAAGTCGAAGAGTGCTAGAGAGATTTAGATCTTTTCTTTCCAATTCTGCCTTGGGGATCAGGGTGTATGAGAGGAGGGTTACTGTCCCTTTATCTCTGTCTCCAGTCTTCTTTCTTTTGTTGTGTAAAGCCTTCATAATTCTCCGCCTCATGGTTTCGGGCAGCTGTGCCCCTCTTAAACCCTAACCTCCTTCCCTCTTTGGTAATAGGAAAGGCTATAGATCGTCCACTGACCAGGAAATTGGACAATAAATTGATTATCTGGCAGGAAGACCTTGTGCAAAAGCAAGCTACGGGTGCTGCCTCTCACATGGCAGGTACCACAGCTCCAGGAAGTACAGCTGGTCCACTGGCTCAGGGAAGCCCTGAATTATCATGGTGGAGTTTAAAGGCTGGAAAAAATTAACTGAAACAACATCATAAGACGCTTACTTAGGGTGATGTCCTGAATAAAATCCTTTTTTTTTTTTTTGTATACAGCTCTGAACCTACAGTGATCTCCCTGATGCAGATGAAGTTGCACTGGATTTATACCAGTGTAACTGATAGCAGAAACTGGCCTTCTCTATTCACTTTCTGTGATTTACATCCAAGTAACTTGAAATTAATTTTATTCAAATCAAAATAGGCCTGCAAAGCCTTGTGCTTAGGCCTTCTTTTTCCTTTAGTTGTATAGTGTTCTGCACCTTGTTTTACAAAGTTTCCAAACCCCGTGTTGTTCTTGAATTGCAGTTGTACTGCTCCAGGCAGGGTACAGCCTGCTGGTTGGTGACTAGGTTTGGATGGTCTGTGGCAGAGAGGAAGGGGGGCAGGGACCACACTTGCAGCTAGTGTGGTGCAGACTGGTTTTGCTTTTTTTTATAAGGGAAGAGCCATATTTTTCCACAGTTATCAAAAGCCAAATGCAGAGGCATTTTCCTTTAGGAAAAATCAGTTGAAATGCAGACTTTCAAAGTGTAAGTTCCAGATAAGTAATACAAGTAAGTATTTACCAATTCTAAGCACACAAATCATTCCAATAAAACCAGTAGAACATGAGCACAGACTTGTTGCTTGTCCCATGTGTTGTTGCCTGGCTGTTCTTATGGCCACAGCTGCAGAGTACAAAGTTGTCTCAGACAGGTAGTGACCATTCTCCTACATGCCCTGTATAGGAATTGTCACTTCCTATATGAAATAATTCCTGTTCTGAAAATCAAAGCATGTTGCAAACAACAAGACAACCAAATAGGCTTGTAGTTAACCTTGGGGATTGGTGACATGAGGTACTGGTCACTAGGGGTAACCTTGCATGGGCACATTTGGGTATGTCGAGGATGAGGTGCCCAGTGTGAAGAAACAGGAGAATGGGGAAATGGGGAATGCAGCTGGGGGAAGGCACCTAGGCAGCAAGTAATAGGTCAGAAATAATAGTTTGGAAATGAAATATGCTGCTTCTTTCCTGACACACAAATTCTATTGTTTTCTTTGTGAATGCCTGGATTTCTTCACACCAATCGACTTCTGCTGCAGGCTGCATCACTGTTTCTGACCTCACAGCTTGGCCCATACTTACCTGTAGGCACAAATTGTGCCCTAATGGTATTTTACAATTCTGCAGTGCAAAATTAGGCTATTTTCAGTGTCATAGTGTGTTGCATTTACATTTCTTGGTTGCCTGGCCTCGGAAGATGGGAGTGAAACAGTTATTTTCTCCTCCCATACGTTAACCCTGTCCCCATTCTCCATCATGCAGCTGGATACCTTACACTATTTCTTGCCTCTGCTGCTCTGTAATGTGACGACTGGGGGTGCTCAAGATCAGAAGAAGATGTCTTCTTCCTCCAGAGACTTATCTCACATGTCTGTGAGGAACTGTTTGTTTTAGCTGAGAAAATGGAAGTTTTGTGCAGTTTTCCATTTGGTAATCTCTAGATTTTTCCATATTGATCCTTATAGGCTTTTTTTAAAAGAAAATAATTTCTTTTTTTACCTTTTTTTGCTTCTTTTTTTCTCTTTTATCATTGTGGGAGTAGTATGTTTTATCTAACTTAAGCTTCCAGAGGATGTGTTGTCATACAAAAATAGAAATACAGCCTGTTTGGAGTGGAAGGGAAAGAACCAGAATGATGAACAAATGCTGGGAAGTACAAGAGCAGAATTACTTGCACAAGCTGTACAGTGTTAATTGCCAAACCTAACCTTGACTGAAACACAGTCTTCATTGAGGTAGTAGTGCAGTACATGTCGCATTGTCTAGGTGAGGGATGGTATGAAGTTCCTGAGTGTCTCTGGTGCACTTTTTTTTCAGAAAGACTTGTATTTCAGAAAGTGAATTTTTGGTCTTACTGCAAATCATGTTCCTGAAAGCTCACTTGAGCCAAGCACCCACAAGCTTAGACACTCCCAGTGGCTCACAGACTAGAAATTATTAATAGTTATGGTAGCAACCAGAAGCCAAGTGAGATAAAGGTCCAATTAGTCTAGATAGTTTGTAAGTGTTGAGTATAAATCTCTGCTCTCATCTGCTTAGGTGTGATGAGATACTGGCCTTCACTCCAGCGTTAAAACACACCAGTATTTTGCAGACACACCTAATTCATCACTGTATTATTCTGCTCACACGCCAGTGTAACTGATACTAGTCCTGAATCAAACCTGGACTGTCTGCCCCAGCACAGAGGCTCTTCTTATCAATGTTTCTACTTATGTACATTATTAATTAGTTGATTTCTTTCTATTCACAGCTTGATCACTTATTCTTTTTACCTAGTATTCTTTACCCGTTGCTCTGACTATTGGAAAGATAAAATGAAGGAGTTCTTGCCCCTCAGGGTACTGTCTATTGACACAAGTTTATGCAAGTAAATAGTTAATAAGTCACCCAAGAGCATTATTTAGATGGTTCACTGCACCATTCACTTTTATGCTTTGCTTTTGTGAAGAACTAGACTTAAAAAAATTGTATTTGCAAAAAATTGATTTGGCTACCTTTAGAAAATCAAAATGGTTAGTTTTTCATTCTCAAAGCCAATGCTATGTGAAATTGTGAACAAACGTACAACTTAATGTGTCACGAGTGAGAAAGCTTTGTGTTCACGAAAATTTTTTGTTGTCCCTTGAGGCTTCTTCATATACTATACCATATCATGTAAGATTAGCCACATTTAAAATTATTTATGACCCATGCCTAGCATCATGGAGAGAGAAGATATCTACGGCGGGTGTATCTCTTTGTTGGCATTGTTTGCAAATAACTCAACTGATGTTAAGAGAAAATGCAGCCCGTTAACTACCTGTTAAAAGTATAATGAACCTGTGTAAAATCATAAATCTTATACTTGGCAAAACCCATTTTTTAGCCTTTAAAAAGACTTCAGAAAACCCATATTACTTGCCCTTCTGCAGATTTCATTTATTTACATAATTTGTTTACATAATTCTGTGTTCCGGAGAGATGCTCACTGTATTTGATTAGTTTGCTTTTAATTGTTCTGTATGGGTGTAGCACAGGTTACTTTTTAAGGCCATTCTGTGTGCCATGTATTTGGAAAGCCTAAAAAGACAACTATGTAGACTGCCAAAAAGTGCTTGTATTACAAGCAATGCGAATGTGAGGAGAAAAAGAAATGCACAATGAAATGCAAACTGTCTTGCTCTTGGCAGCAGGAAAATTCATGGAGATAAATGATTTCTTATTTATTTGGAAGGGTTTGTATCAGGAAGATGATGAGTGTTGAGGGGAGCCTTAAACATCACCAGGGCATTGGTTCAGATTATAAGCTCCCTCATGTTCTGTGGTGCTGCCAGCCTCTTTCACCATTGCAGGTTATTCATTCAAGGTTTGCAGCCAGATTGATTAATGAATGACCAGATCTTGCGTAAAATGACTTGGCCTGACTTTTAAACAACCACCAATGTTTTCTTTGTCAGTCTTGTGACTGGTGTTAATGGGTTTCCAGAGAACTGAGCCTATAGAGACTTTCTGTAGTGGCCTTCCCTAGCATTTTTTCCACTTTTTAATTTTCTCCAAAACTAGTAGCCCAGGGCAGGCAGTTCAAGGAGATATAATCTCAGGGAAAAAAAGACATGGTAGTCAAATCCTTGATGGCTGATGCCCTTCAGTGCCAAATCAGCATGATTTATCATAGCCATCTATTCAGCACAACAGAGGCTGGAGGTGAGCTGCCTGGTGTACCTCACACAATATGCATAACTAGAGCTCTGAACTTTGAAGGAAAGCCTCAGAGCTATTTGCAAAGTGCTGGTGCTTAGTGAATACTAAATTACATTTAGGAAATAGTCTACTGCTACCAGTTATACTTCATTTTTATTCTTGACACAGACACCTAAATCAGAGAACAGTAACATTTCAGAGATTATGGTAGCAGTTTGGGTATGTTCCAACACTATAATAGGATCAGAATTTTAAGGCCTTTTTTATTATTACCAATAGTCACTTAGTTTCTACTGCAGCGTACTTTGTAGGGAATTACAGCTTTTACTAAAAAGATTAAAATGCTATTATGCAAATGATTGCAGTATGTTATTATGTTTACAAATTAACATCCATGGCTCAACACACAAATTAACTAACTATTCCATCTATATTATTAAGGATTTAATAAAGTAACTGTTGATAAAAATGAGGAGCTTGAAACACTTAATAGGAACTGATCATGATTTAACATAGAACTTAAACATTGTGTTTAATGTTCTAGATGGCATAATGGCAGAATAAAGCTCGTCAAAGCACTTAAAAGGACTGAGATTGTGTGCACGACATAGCAGCCTGTCTGAGAACTTAGAGGGCACAAACGAAATAGCTCTGGGCATATTGGTGAATCTGGAAGCAACACAGGGCCATCTCACATCAACATGTAGTTTCGTGCTCTAATAAGTAGGTTTTTTGAAATTTGGATTCATACGCATTGAGTGTTTTACATGATAGGCAGACGTAGTGTACTTGGGAACTTGTGTCCCTCTAAAATGCATCCTGTAATGAAATGCTTCTATGGCAAATGGGATTTCGTCACAGAAAGTATTGCTGTATGGCAAAAAAGGGGAAGGCTGAGTTCAGGCTGAGATGACTTTACAAACAGTGCTGCAAATTGCTATTCCTAACAGTTCATAAGAGATCATAAAAGCAAAGAGATAAGAGCAACTGAGGTCCTAGAGAAATGAATGTACAGTATGTGGTTATGGGATAGATTTAGTAGGGAAACAGACAACGTTGTGGGTTTAATACAACAATAAACATAAAAGGCTAAAGATGCAGATTTGGGATAGGAAACTTTATAAGAACAGTAAAAGGTAACTATGTATCATAAAAATCACTTGTGAGACTAGGAGAGAGACCCTCAGTTCCAGGGAAAGAAAATAGCAGACACTTGGTAAAAGCATTATATTCCTGATGGAGCAATGTCACGTTTCTTGTGTGTTTGTATGCATTACCTTTTCCAGTGTCTCTGGCCTGACTTAGGTCTCTACATCTGCTAAATAGAAGACCAGCACAATAACATCTTGTCTGTGTGGGATGATATATGTAAACTATAATCTATGATTAGCTATGCTGACATTTAAAAAGGCTCAAGCAGTAAGTGGAATTTATTTTACTTGAACCAGCTGCTATGTAATTGGAAAGAGTTTATGCAAATGCTCTGTATCTAGTGTTAGCAAGGTGTGCTGCTGCTCCATTTTCTTTCCCACTTGGACAAACTACAAACTGTCTAAACACATCTCTGTTTTAATGCAAGAACCTGGCATGTTGGTTGAAACCCTCAGGCAGGAAAGAAGTCCCAAATGAGCACAAAATATTGCTTTGAGAGCTTATTGTTTGATGTAAGAGACCACCAAGACCATTCCCCAGGCGCACAATCAAGAAAATGCAACTGATCCCCTTCACAGTCCCATTAAGGAGTCATTTCACCTGGAGCAGCTTTAGCTTGAGATACTCACTGTGCTGCTGTTCCTTAGAGCACCTGTCCTTTTTATAAGAGGGAAGACTAGCACTCACCAGAACAGTAGTGAGCTAATTAGGTCATTAGGCGGATGTCTTGGCCTGTGTTAAAACCAGCCCTTGAGGACACTGTGTTACACTGTGTTCCCAGTGGCTACATAGCTAAATACAAACTGGTGTCAGCTGCCATACAAACAAAAATGTAATAGCCTCCTTTCACAGAGGTCATCTTAAATCCACTTTGGTCACAGTCACATTCCACATCTGTTTTAGTGAGATGCAGCTTCTTAAGGTGGCATTTGGACTTCATAAGCACACAAACAACTGAGCTATAAATTGCTACTGCTGGAGTTATTTTGAATAAGTGTATACTGTTTCATATTTATAATGGTGAGGCTTCATAATATTCGCAGTGAATATATAACACAGATCAGTTCAACAAGCATGAAATTGTATGTTGTCAACTTGTCACATAAATAGAGCCGTATTCGAGCTTACCATAATGTTGAACTAAATATTTTCTCCCTGGAACTGCAGAGAGGGTCACAAAAATGTGGGACGGTAGCTCTGTCTTTTGTTAGAAAAACACTCCCAAACTCATTGCTAGTGGGAAGTAAATATTTCTGATACAATTTGTTTGGGTTTTTTCTTGTCCATTTACTTAACAACAGCAATAGAAAGTTTGCCTTTCTTAGACAAATGCTGATTGGCCAAATTGTTAAATTTATTTCCATTAATGGGTTTTTTCTAGTGTAACCTTTTTTTTTTTTTTATTGTTGCTATTTTTGCACTATGCATCATTGCTAATTGCTGCTAAACAGTCCATCTTAACCCTGGCATGCTCTTCCACTGCTGCCCCATCCCACTTAACATTAACTCTGGCCCATGCCATTACAGAAGGATAAAATCATCACAAGGCTTCATTTAGGAATTCTTTTCTCCTTGGTGCCACTAACCTATTGTGCATGTGTAGGTCAGGAGGAGGAAATTGCATGGAGTATATTTGTTGCAGGGAGAAAATTTGGGTATTGAATCATGTCAGACTGTTTTTTTCCCCATGAACAGATTAAATGTAGAAAGAAGAGTGTGTGTGTGTCTGTGAAAACTTATCCACTTGTAGCTCTTGTTGTACTACAGTAGTTAATACTCAGATGCTCTGGAAATTTGCAGCCTTTCTGGAGGAATGCCCCCTGCCAGCTTTATAGGCCTCTTTTTCTCCAGTGTCTGATTTTTATTTCAGTAGCTTTGTGCAGGTGCGTACAGGATCCTAATGCCTGTGTTTGCAAGGGATGGGCTGCAGCATTGGCAGGCATGGAGCTCTGACTGTGTGTGCTTGCACACTCAGCTATGGAAGCTGGGTTCAGGTCTCGGTGGAAATCATCCCCTTTGCAATGCATAGCTGGTTGCTTTGGCTGAATTTTCCATTCTGACACAATGAAGCAACAGTCTTGCTTCGTAATGATTGAGAAATTAATTAGCACTTTGCAGTGGTGATGAGTCTGAAGGGCCATGATTGGAGTTTGCTTTTTACCATATGCAGTAATCACTGGGTTTTGTTTATGAAAGCACAAACCCAAAACCTATTGAGATTTTGGTGTTGTCATGAAGCGTGAGCTGTGTGATGCACTGGAATAATACTTTCATTTCCTCACACACATCTGTGCTTTTGTGCTTTACTGTGAGTAAAACAATGGGGTGCTGGTCCATAATTGGTACTTCTAATCACTAAGACGATAATCAGAAGAACAGAGTATTTTCTGTGAGGAGCCGCGGTGGCAGCCTCAGGCAAGTGTTGTTGACTTCTTGATTTATGACAGCTCTGAGTTGCCTGAACTGCTCGCAGCCATCCAGCTCATCACATAAAGTTCAGGAGGATCATCCCTTCTAAGCACATTGCAGGGTTAGAGGTGCCAAATGGACAGAGAGAACTTCTTACACCTCTGTTTTGTTTGCTGCCAGAACTGCTCCTTGAAGACTCAGTGATATTAAATCTAGAGATTTGGAGGGGCAGTCCATCAAATGGTCTGAGGGACTGCAGATCTCTCCTGCAGGAGCTGCGCTTGCATGAAAATAGAGAAATTGGGTGGAAAAGTTTCTCATCATGAGATTGCTTGCAAGGAGGTGCAGTAATGGTTATCTGGAGGATTGGTTTGGTCAGAGGAACATTCTGCTTCCACACGACCTGCTAGAAGAAACAATGGGAATTTTCTCCTGGAATGGTAGTTTTTCCTGGAGGACAAAAAATTCTGAAAGTACTCCAAAACCTTTGCAAAAAACCCAGTTGTTTTTTCCCCATGTTGCTGTTTAAGCAGTGACATAATGATTCAGGAGCTGCATCAGAGACTGCAGGAAATAAAAGTTAGGGAAGTGAGACTTCTCACTGAGAATTTTACTTCAGTGGGAATGCTGTAGGCTTGCGCATTTCCACAGAGCAGTCAGTGACCACAAGTAAAAAGCAGGTATGATGAGAGTTTTACAAGTCTTGTAGTATTCAGAATTTTTTTTGCCTTTTATGTATGTATCATTTGACTAGCTGGATCTAGCTATAATGTTCTGTACTCTGCCAGGCCCTGCGTACTGAGACTCAGGGAAGCGGATCTTGGGTCTATTGGTGTCCACTTCAGGAAGGTTTCTTGGTGAGGTGTGGGCAGCCAGGTAGTGCTGGTGACAATGTGGGTGGTAAAGGATGAAGAATGAACTTGTAGCATGGAAGGGTTTTACAGAATCACAGAATGGTTGAAGTGAGAAGGGGTCTCAGGAAATCATTTGGTTCAAGCCCACCAGGCAGGATTACATGGAGCAGGAAGTTGAGGAATTATTCCTGTGTTCCTCTGCTGCTGGTTCTCCTCTCCTTAAAATGACTTTATTAGTACTGGTAATGAGTTCCTGATCCCATTTGGGAAATCTTACACTATTGTCTTAAGCAACTATGGAATTTCCTTGAAGCATGGCTGTATATAGCAAGAAGCCCATTGTAGTGGTTTGACCCCAGGCAACCCACAAGCCCCACACAGCTGCTTGCTTACTCCCCCACCAGCAGGACAGGGAGAGAACTGGGAGGGTAAAAGCCAGAAAACTCATGGGTTGAGATAAAGACAGTTTAATATGGAAAGCAAAAGCCACTCACACAAGCAACGAAAAACCAAGGTATTAATTCACTGCTTCCCATGGGGAGGCAGGCAGCCATCTCCAGGAGAGCAGGGCCCCATCACGCATAACAGTGACTTGGGAAGACAAATGCCATCACTGCAAACCTCTCCTTCCTTCTTCTTCCCCCCAGCTTTATATACTGAACATGATGTTATATGGTCTGGAATATCCCTCTGGTCAGTTTGGGTCACCTGTCCTGGCTGTGTCTCCTCCCAACCTCCCATGCACTCCCAGGGTCATTGCCAGCATGGCTGTATGGAAATTAGAAAAGGCCTTGGCTCTGTGTAAGCCCTGCTCAGCAATGACATAAACATCTTTATATTATCAACCCTGTGTTCAGCACAAATCCAAAACACAGCCCCATACCAGCACTGTGAAGAAAGCTAACTCTACCCCAGCCAAAACCAGCACACTTTTTATTGCCAAATTCTAGTTTTCAGAGGAAGTTGAGTGCCAGTCAAGAGTGTTCTCAGTCTGGCCTTGGTTTTCATGTCAGATTTTCAACTAAGGAAACCTACTTGTGCTAATCTTAGCTTCCACAGGTACCAAGCTTGTCCATTTTCACAGGCTTGTTGTTGGACCAGTGAAATTGTAAAGCTGTCAGGTTGAAATGGATGCATATACAATTATTTTAATAAACAAAACCTAAGTGCATGCTTACTGACCTCTGCTTGGATGTGCCCTGTTAGGCATTTGACCATCTGGGCATGCACAAAAGGAGCAATAGGCTTTTATTTCTACCTTTCTGAGAGAAACATATGCATTTTTGAAATTCTTTTTCTGGTTGTATGTTTGCTTTACTTTTTTTCTCCCACAAGAACCAGTGTGGATTTTCTTGGCTGTATTGACTGTCCTTAAAAGCCCAACTATCAGTCTTCACATAAGTATGAAGATATCAGGCAAAACATTGGCAATTGTCACTTCAATTGCATCTGGAGAAAAGCCAAAATAACTTGTGGATTTTTTTCTGAGACATAAGAAAATATCACACAGTCCTTAACACTGCAGAGACATTCATCCATTTCCAGTGAAAGGGTGTCAAAGTGCTTCTGCTTGTGTGTGATGGGAGTGTTGCCATCTCTTGTCATTTTCTTTGCTGTTGATCCCACTCTCATACAGAAAGGGTCAGGTCAGATGCTTCTCTGAAGACCAAGTCTCCCATTTGCAGCAGGAAATCTCTCGGGCAGAGAGGATAATGTTACAAAACAGAGGCTAATATTACAAAACAGCTCTGCTGCCTCTGGCACAGTCTAGAGCATCACAGACCAGTAACTCCTATCATGTCACTCTTGCGGCACCTTATTATCTCTGTTTTTCTGTAAATCCGATCCGAGACTGTCATTACCAGTTTCAGGTAGGTGAACACCATCTGGGTGAAATAACCATGTGCCAGTGATGGGCTGGAGGGGGCTCTTGTTAGTTAATCATCCCTACCTTCCCTTTGATGAGTTAATTTGTCTGTTGAGCCATGGAGGAGCCCCCAAGAGCTCCCAGGAGCCCCTTGTTAAAATTCTGCCGACAAATGGGAAGATAGGGATGATTTCACTCTTTTTGCTGGAGCCTGTGCTATCTATGATATTGCTAAATCATCCATAATGCATAACTTTCTATGCAATCTTTTTGTTACAGTTCTGGAGGCACATTACTTCTTTGTGCATTTACTTTTTAAACATTGTCACTGGATACATAACCCTCCTGAAAATCTCATCCCATGAATTAAAGTTCATTTCAGTACTTCCATGTGGCTTTTAGTAGCTGGCATGCCCAGTTCCTTGGCTGTCATGCTGGGCCATACTCTTTTTTTTTTTCTTTCAGTTACTAAACACTGCCTTTATTTACTTGTCTTGTGGTAATGCCCAAAAACCTTGTAGTAGGGGGAGAGTCTCTTTGTCTGTACCAGTGACCAGCCCATCTGAGTTTTATGGTATGCACTTTGAAGTCCTAGGAAAGAGCAAAGATAGTGAAAGAAGAAAAGAGCTGGTCCTTGAGGCTTATGAGTGAAGATAAACTCAAGTTATTTTCCCTTCAAAGACCCGTGGGCACTGCTGTGTAGCCAGACTTGTCTTCTCCCAGGCAACTGGAGGCAGTTATGACCTGCTGAGCTTGCCCAGCCCAGGAAATAAAGTTCTAACCTACAACACAGTTCAGCGTTGCAGTTGTGTCAATGTGATTCAGGACTACCAAACCCAAGGAGAAGCTGCCTTAAGTAGTATGACCCAACATGGAGACTTATTTATCTCCAGACCTAAAAAAAGAAGAAAATTGAATTATTTTTTTTTTTTAAAACTCAACAAAACAAAAAACCACAGAAGACTAGGAAGCTACGAAATGCTATCATTTGGCAGATGCTCTGCTCCCTTTGTAGCTAGTCAGACAAGGTTTATTAGCTCTGATAGAGTGCTCTTCAGCCAGATCATGGTGAGCTCTTGCAAGGCCATAAGTATGCTTTTGCATAGTGCTGATGGGTGCTGTGGATGGATTTATTAGCTTTCACTAAATATTGATATTTCTCCTAGGCTGTGTTCTGAGAGACAACAAACCTCTCCCATAGGAACACAGGAAAAAAGTGATGGCAGGATACTGGAGTAGATCTGGAAGAGTGAGTTGAGATCTCACTGGGCTATGAGTTCTGTCCAAAGATGACTGTAATGTACCAAACAGGTTCCTGCAGAGTTAGTCAACTTCTCTGAGTTTGGAAGGATTATTTGGCTGTGTCTTGTACAGACACAAATGATTTCCAGGAATCTGTGATCTGCTGTGACTACAATCATGTTAGGGTCACCGAATCAGTTCAAGTCCAGTATGATCAGAGTAATAAACCACAGAGGGCCAGTTATCTGCTGGACCAGATACATACCCTTCTCCTGGCACTTGCAGTTCTGTGAACACCATCCAGATGCACTTAAACTGCCTCTCCATGGACTCCGTCTGGATCCAAGAGAGCTTGTTAGGGGCAGCCCCATCTGTGAGGAGGTGGTTTTTCTTTTTCAGGATCTCTCACAAGATTAGAATTGTGAAATTTATGAGTCTTAGATCCAAAGCTAAAGAAGGAAAGAGACATATCCCTAAACTTAAGCTTGTAGTAGTTCCTATTTCCTGAACCATGTTTTTGAAAATTATGGGTATATGTTCTTAAAGATGTGCCTTGGCCCAACAGGTATGTCAAAAACTCCCTAATAAATTGCTTTTGTGGGTACTGGCCTTTCCTATTAGTCTAGCTTGAGACACCCAGGAATGCTGCCTTCTCAAGCCTGTTACTTCAAGTTGCACTATGCACATAGCAGGAATTGCAAGCTGTTCTCTTCCACTTGATCTCCCATTATTCCCTCCTTCGTGATCACTCCAGCTTGCCCACCATCACTAGAATGTTAGCTATTTGCCACAGCTTCTGTCAGCTTGGATTTTTCCCCAAGTCAAATTCACAGAGATGACAAAAATCACTCATGTCTCTTGTCCTTCCATACACCTGCTTCTGGGAGTGCAATGACAGATACCAGTTTTATTGTGTGCCAATGTTACCACTCTGTTTACAGCAGATTTAAGAGTTTACATTAGGCCACAGTGTTATCTTCCAGTCTTCCTAATTCTATCTGCTGGCAATGCCAGCTATGTGGTTGGGGTAGACGCCCCTGTCCTAAAGGAATTTGTGTCAATTTCTGCAGGGACAAATCCTCCCTGTGCTAAACCGCTTTGCAGTATTTGCTCAAACTCAAATTTTGACAAAGACGTTCTGTCCACATCCACCAGAAGAGATTGCTTTTTTTTTTCAGATGCACTTGGAGGTAGATGTGTTGGAAGCTGCCTGTACCTGCCTGATAACTGAGACCGAGCATCTATATAGCACACTTCATGCCCTTTTCTAATTTGTCTTTGAACGACAAATATGTCTTCACTGAGTCAGCAAAAGAAGAGATCCTACAGTAGAATTCATTGCCCTTCTCTCCCTTTTAACAGAGTGGCTAGGTTTTCCCAATTCCTCCCCAAAGTCTGTCTTTAAAAGAACTTTTATAAAGACATCCCTCAAATATATTGTCCAGAACTCCATTATATTCTCTAGTCATTTCCAGTCAAGTCTCATAATATGCTGTTATTTCTTTAGAATCCCTCCCTGACCATGCTGGTGTATTCCAAAAAAAAAAAAAAAAAATTCAAATCTTTGTGAGAATCAAAGATGCACGGATTTGGAGACAGTCCACATTAGTGCTCATCACTATTGTCCTTAGAGAGTCAAATTTAAGAGTTGTATGTACATGACCTCAAAAAAGAAAAGCAGATTTCATTACAAACTTCTGCATTTCATAAGGAAACCAAGCACAAGTTAGCAGAGGTTCTGTTGGGAGGCTTTGCAATGAGAAATTGGTCAATTTTTTCATGGCTTCAGCTTTCATTGAAAGTGCTCTGCTCAGTTCTAAAATGGAATCTTTTTAAACTCTGAAACTGCTAACTGGTAAGCAAAACGTTTCTTATGGGCAAGGCCTTAGCAAACTAAGTGTGTGTGTTTGAGAAAGATGACAGGACAGTAGGGTGGTATAATAACACCCTTATAGCAAAGGAGTCAAAATGCTCATAGACTTGGAATGGAAACCTAGAAAATATTTAAGTGTTTGAATCCATCTGAATTCTTTCTGTGCAAAGGAAATGCATCTCCTGTTACATTGTTTGTACACTGCAAAATTCTTGAAGATATCTTCCTCCTGCTTTGTGAATACTTTTACATTTGGTTATGTGCAGGTGTCATTTCTGGTCCTTAAAGCTACTCAACAAATGAAGGATCAGGCCCACTTGACTGGTGTTTTACTTCTCTTAAATCCAGTAATTTTTTTGCATCAAGGCATAATTGTACCTAGAGATATTAGACAAACCCACTAATTCAGGCTCTATAACTCTTGACTGTCTTCCCAAATTGCATTCCGTGATTTGGTTAGATTATGTCTTATCTCTAACCTTCTTGCTTCAATAAACACACAATATCTAACTTGTCTTCTCCCACCTTATACACAAGGAAAATCATCAGCACTTAATCTGTTGCTGGCATTAATGGCACGATTCCTCATCATAATTCCAGTTCACTCTGCCTGATATCCCATAAATGCCTTTGAGAAAGGATCTTAGCCCTGATCCTGTGCCAAAGACACTTTCTTCCGTCTTCACTCCTGTCTGACTTTCTACAGACTTTGTACCGACCTTTGCAGGGTGATACACTTTTACATATGAAAGTCCTCAAACATGTGCCACATCTCAGGCTGTCACTTCAGCTCAGGAGGTCCCTAGCAGCAGATCCCTGATCTTGAGCTATTACTATAGCAAGAAAGCATAATCTCTTCACTAGCAAAGAAAAGAATGAAAAGAGGTTACGGTAAGAAGTGGAGCAGCAACACAACAGCTTTTCAACTCTCTGTCTGGCAGGTGGTCACACATTGTAGACACCTCATGTGCTGCCCTCCTGTAGACTCTGCTCCTTGGAACCCATGTGTTGTACAGCTGCCATCATAGCAGCCTGACAGGGATGACCAGGCTTTTGTGATTATTTTTGATTTTAAGTGCCATCCACATTCTAAAGTAAAATATTGTCCTACTTTGCTTATAGTAATTTGGGAATCTTTGAGATGAAGCTGTACTGAACACTCAGTTCACTTTCTCCTTCTTACGTTTCCTTGGGACAAACCTATCTGTGATTATTTATATGGGTAAAGACTTATCCAACCAGCTTTGGATGTTTTCTGGGTTTTTTATTCCCAAAGTAAGTTACTCAAGTAGAGGACCCCACTCAAGCAATATTTTTTGTGGATCCTTTGTTTTTCCAAGACACTTGCTGAGTTGCTTTTATAGCCCCTTCCTACTGTGTTTTGGGGGATTGGCACAGCTTTTTGTGTTAAGCTAGGTGGTCTCCATGCTCACTTTTGAACTCAGTCATGACTGTGTTCCTTCCCAGTAGCCCAGAATTGCCTCTTTTCCTTTAGCAGTGATGTTCTCCCTAACATCTGCTACATCATACAGGTGTCCTGTGTCTTTCTGGTATGGAATTACATCTCACACATCAGTCTTGTTCTGTTGTGGCCATTCACTACTGTCTCTATGTTAACTTTCTCTGGAAAACTCCATTCTGGAATGCTAGTAAGCAAATATGATGGTGACTTTTTCTGTACAAAAAGTGGCAAAATCCCCAAGTTCCATGAATGCACAAAATGAGCTTCCTCTTAGCTATGTTCTGTGACTCCAACACTTTTGACAACCATTTTTCTGTCCTCTTCTGACAACTGGAAGCTCATTTGAAAGTGCTTTGGGATGGGGAATGTGTGCACTTTTGGTGTCAGTAAAATGTTGTCCCTTGCTTGGAAGAGGAGGCTGATGTTCCTAGTTAGAGTCCTGCCCTCCACTATGTCTGTGAGCGCTCTCTGGCCTGGAGAAGTTGACTAATCTATGAGCATCAAATCCCTTTCTATAAAGCAAGGATTATAATCCTCCTTTCCTAATCTTGTCTACTTGAACTGTGAGTACTTTCTGCAGACACTTTCCCTTGTGTTGTGACTGGAGATCATTCAGTGCAATAGGGCTTTTGCCTTGGTAGTGCTAGAATATCACTTAACCAGGAAGAATTTAAATTGCAGGAGGTGGATAGTAATGTTAATCATCATAAGGAAGATGAAGCATTATTTTTGCTGTGTCACAGTGGAAGGAAAGGCTGAGAATAGGTGCCTAAAATCACTAAGTGCATACTTTCAAAGACAGGGCTTGCTCAGCAGCCAGGTGACAACAGACATGGTGTTTATTTGACAGAGAGGCTGTGAACTTAGCTCTTGACTCAAAAAGAAAACTTACTTCCCAAATGAAGTTATATGGAGGGTTTTAATGGCAGTTGCAAGACATGTGAAAGGGTTATGCCACTATGCATGAGCTGATAAAGGCACTGGGTGAGGGAATCTGGAATTCTACCACTAAGCATGAACACATTTATCGCTCTTAAGAAAGTCAAAGAAAAATAGTGTCTGAGAGGACAGGCTCTGCCAGCTCTAAGGCAGCTGGATGTGATATCTGCCCAGTAAAGGAAGACATTCCTGTTCAGCTGCATGGATGGGTTTTTTCTCCAGAAGGCCTTACTCCAGGTGAGGTTTTTAAATTATATTAAAAGTGATTAATACTAAAAAGGTGCAGTAAAACCAGGGAAGGAAAAAGTACTGGAAAACATACTAAAATATGTGCCTGAATCAGTTTCTATTTGATACTCTGGTTACGACAGTCATCCAGATGCCAAGACTGGCGTGGTACCGGGGACATCATGTGGAAGGCAGTGGGCAGGAATCAGTGTGCAGAGGCATTTGCTGCTGGAATCCTCTGATGTTCCTGATCTGAGCTTGTACAACGAGTACCCACAATGGTGTTATCTGCAGAAGTGCAGAGTTGAGGCAACAACAGCAGCAGGGGTGTTACACCGCATGACCGGTTTCTGCGGTGATGTCTTTCAGACTGGCTGTAGCACGAGTGAAATGTGTGTAAGGTCAGAGAACATTTGTGCTTTGCTTTGAAGTTTCTTTTTTTTTTATTATTTTTTATGTTTTGTGATGGTTTTCAGTGAGGAGCAGATGAACAGGTATCCTACTTAAGAGTACTTTAAGAGAAACTGCTTGTAGCCCAAAAAACCCGCAAAAGCCCAGTTTATATATTTTAAAGATGAGGTGGCTTCCTTAAACATTGTAGGGTCTTGCAGTTTTACCCCTGAGAAAACACTGCTAGCTCCGCCGTTCAGCTGGCAGGGATCTATGTCAGACCGTGGAGCTTTAGTCATATGCACGAGTCCTCTTATGGTACCAAAAATCATTCAGTTTTCTTCTGAAGTCACGGACGGGAGCTAAAATTGTCTTGCTCAGATATGCATTTTGGAATTTCAGAATTAAATGTAATAAAGTAGATTTTTATTTTTACTCTCTTTTGATGAGACATGCAATGAGAGAGTGAGGATGCTGTGTTAGAGCATCTTTTGATTTGCTATTTGCTATGTGTTAAACATTTATATTTCAAAGAAGCGTTTGTACCTATACTGAGTGTTTGGCAAATCCAACAGCTCATTAGATGTTAACAATAGCAACACTGCTAAATACAAAGGATTCATAGGCAAAGTACCCCTCAGGCTATATCTCTGAGAGAAAAAGTGGCAAATAGAATCAGAAACTAATTAAATAGTCAGCTAAAGCGAGCATAACTTAAAAAAGCTCTAAAACTACCAAAAATGGAAACATATTACAGTTATCTGCATTCACAGTGCAGAACAAGTTTGGTAGTATTTAAGATAATTCTCTAGTGCCTGCTATTTTTAGTCCAAGGGTAAGCTTCTGTAAGAGCCTTTCAGAGTTGCATCCCTTTAACCTGGCCTAACAAGCTAAGCCAGTAAGCTGTCTGATTTCCGTCTTACAGGAGGCAAAGAGATAGCTAAAACAAACCATTTGTGGTGCAAACGCTCAGCCTATCTTGTCTTAAGAGCTTTCTTTGTATGGATTTTTTTTTTCCAAATGTCTCAGTATTAAGCTTGCTTGTCAGAGACCAAATTGTCAGGCTTTGCTGTTTGGAAATGGTGGAAGCACAGGAATGAAAGGAAGATTTTATACAGGTAGCCTAAGGGAAATAAACATTTCTGCATTGCCAATGATCAAACCTGATTGAGGCAGTTTATCCTATTGCTATTGATGCATCTGAGAAAAAAGCAATGTATTTGGTTTTTCTAGGGGAAGGAAGGGCAGACATAAACGGCCTGATTTCCTTCTCATTTACACTTTGTTTGTCCTTGTTTAACTCCATTGACTTTGCTGGGTGATGCTTGGTTTGTGCTGCTCTAATCCAAGGGAAGCCAAGCTGGAGTCAGTGTTATGCTCCTTTTGCCACTGGCACTTGGATTTACGGCACTCTTTATCATCAAAACAGGGGGCAAGGCCATATGCAGCTGTAAAACACTGTGGTGCTCCTTGCACACTGGTGGTTTGGTGCTTCAGGTGGATAAGACTTTGCAGTATGACTCATTTACAGATAGCTAGCTCTTTCTTACTGGAAATACTATATGGTGGCGTGCCCTTTCCTCCCTCTTCAAGTGAAAAATGAAGGGCAAGTGCATTTATTTTCTTGTTTTCCCCCTTCTCTTCCTCACTCCTTTCCCTTCCTTTCTCCCTGGTGGTGTGTGTAATCCTTGTGTACGTTTACAAAACAGGATTTAATTGCTACCTAAACGTGAGTAGTCCCACACGCTCCTCTCAACCAGCTGAGCAAGGCTTAGACACTTTCATCTTGGGTTGTTTCCAATCCACAGCTCCCTTCCCCTCTTTCTTCCCCCTCATTTTGGATGCTGATAGAGCAGGAGACAATACCTCGATACAAAGGGAGGCCATCTGAGCCAGGAAATCGTAGGCTATGCTGAAGCCAGTGATCTGCAGGGTCCTATCTCTGGTTTAGTATTCAAATGGTTTCAATTTACTCATTATTCCTGGGGTTAGGCACGTCCCATGGGGGTTTGGCTGTGCATCTAGCAGCTACACAGGCTCAAATTACAACTCGTGTTAACTTCAGCAGGGATAACTTTTAAATTGAAGATGCACTTGACATGAACAAATAATGTCAGTGTATTTCCAGTAGGGAATGTGAGCACAGCGTGTACCACATTGTAGGCAAGATGAACCCAAGCCACTTTTAAACTCAATATCTTCCTCATAGCAATATAGTGCTCAGCACTTGCTTGCCTGTGGCTGGACTGCCATTAGTCCTGGGACAGGGCAGTACAGATACACAGTGCTGGAGCTGCTGCTCTCAGCTTCAGCATCAACATACACAGAGCGCAGAGGACCAGGTCCCCAGCTAGTGTAAATCTGCATACCTCTGTTAAAACCTGTGGAGAGACCCTGATTTATAGCAGCTGAACATCTGGACCTAAGTTCTTTTTCTTTAGGTTACAAGCAGGATTAAATAGTAGTACCCCAAATTATTTATTATAGGTGCTCTGGCAGCATCTCAAAGCCCAATGGTAAAACGGGACACTGTTGTGAAAGCAGTTATGTGAACACATAACAAAAAGACAGTCCCTGTCTAAAGAAACTTATGGCCTAATTATTAATGTTATTTAGTGCTTTGGTAAGTACAGCTGGACTTGACTGCCTGTTCTTTGTCATTTTTTAAGAGGTTAAAAAAAGTATGCCCAGGTTGATTTTCACCGTTTCTGATGAAAAAGAGACTGGTTAACATCAGTGCCTCACAAAACAAATTGGAATTTTGTACATCGTACAGATGGAGAGCTCGTGATCAGGAATATGGAGACTTTTAAAAGATGAGCAGAGAATGAACAATAAATTAAGTTTTGACTAAGAAGTAAATAGAAGAGAGGCAACTGCAGGGGGAACTGTAGTGTGCGCCACAATATGCATGCACTACCTAACTCTGCTAGACTGGTTGAGGGTAAATGAACATGGTAGCCTTAGTGTAAACTAGCAAATTAGTTTTACATTTTATTGTCAACCCCATTTTATCACCATTGTCTGTGAAGACTAGTGAACTGCAGGAAACTTAGAATCAAGCCAACGGTGCACATGCTCTAGAGGAGACTGTGCAACAGATAGACCTTCTGGGATGTTTATTTTTTTAAGTGTTTTCCATTTTAAAATCACCATTTCTACTTTAGAATTCTATTTGCATACACAAAATTACATTAAAAGAACATTAAACTCTTAGCACTGAGTGACAAATCAAGAAAATACATAGTTAAGGATATTATAAGACATATACGAATCCAGATGTTTCACTTTGGAAAGTGCAGATGCATATCCTCATCCTGAAGAGTATTCTAGGTGGTTGTAGGGGTTTAACAGGATGTACTGTTCAATCACTGTTTTTTAAGGCGAGGACTTACTTGCCTACTGGGACAGGCTTCCATTTTATTTTCATGAGACTGTAAAGGCTCCTTGAAAAGCCTGGCAAAATGCACTTGTGACCTGTGCTGTTAAACCCTGTACCTGATAGCACCTTCCTTACTGTAGCACGTCCACATTCTCACTTGGTGCTTCATCATAAAGGAGCCATTGTTGGTTTCAGCCTAGGACACTCACAGTACAGGTACCTGAGGTTTATTTTATCTAGCTAAGCCACCTCTCTAAATAGTATGTGTGTCACTCAACACGTCTGCTAGTACATATGAGGAGGATGTTTAAGCCATTGCTGTGACACCTGAAGGCAGCAGTATAGCTACATAGGAAATGCATCTTTAGTCTTGTAAACAAGATTTTGTGTTGTGTCTGATTAAACTCTTTTAGCCAACTCAGACCAGATAGCAGCCATCCAGTTAAATTACAGTAAAAGATGATGGGAAGCGCAGATATATTAATGATGTATATATCCATATATATATATCAAAATATACATCATATATATGACGCATATATATGATGGATATATCCTCTCATGACCAATTCATGCTGCAGCTGTAAGAAAAATCAGTGTTTCTCTTCCTGTCAGACATGACTTGTGTTTGTCATACATGTTCAACAGGCATGGTGGTAGATTTGATGAAGCTGAACACGCTGAAAAATTGAAACATCATAAAAAGCATTTAATAAAGTTGGTATTTTACAAATGCTGATTTCCTGGTCAAATTAAATTTCAATTTTCTAATAGTAAAAGCACCAGATAGAAGTGCCTTATTTTGCAGTTTAAAAAGGAATTTTTGATTTTGTATTTCATTTGCACAAAAAACAATCTTTGCATAATTG
This sequence comes from Lepidothrix coronata, assembly GCF_001604755.1. NCBI lineage: Eukaryota > Metazoa > Chordata > Aves > Passeriformes > Pipridae > Lepidothrix > Lepidothrix coronata. The sequence goes on from NW_016690180.1 coordinate 16,306,137, forward strand.
AACAAAATTTAAAAAATATATGTAAACTCTTCTCTGCTGTATTATATATAATTTTACCCTTAAATTTATATTTCTTTAGAGTCATAAATCTCAAGACAGAAGTAGGGATGATTATAGACATCCTGACACATACAATATAATTAAAACTAAAGCAAATGCAACACTGAAATAGAGAATGAACAAAAGCAACAAAATTGTGCTTCATAGTTTACCAAGGAAGGGTCTATACTACCATTCAAGTGCAGTTTTTAGAGATATTTGTCATTATGAAGAGGACAAACAGGTTTTTTACATCAATTACATGTGTGAAATCATCACTTCAAAATATATGTAGCCTTTTTTTCGCCAGGATATGCCGTGCTGCCTAACAAAGGTATATGAATGTTGAAAAATTTTATGTCAGTGCATAGAGAGATTAGTGTGGTCATGGACCATAAATCAAGTAAATAAATAAATCTGAGCAAGCAGTGCTTGACTATTTGGACTGAAATACTGCTGACACTATCACTGAAAGCTCTGCAATGGGGACAGTCCCAAATGTCTTCCCTGCCTTATGATGTAACCTGTAGCCTTCTTTCCCGTTCTTCCCTCTTTCTACAATACCCACTCCCCATTAGAGCTTGTCTGTACTGAGACCCCAAGAACTATAACTCGCTACCTTCCTGTATATTTTAGTGCATAATAATAATTAAAATCTCTGTCTGGGTTGGTGCTCAGGACCTTATTACGTGCGTGAACGACTACCTGTGAATGGGGAAGGGAGGATGGGTAAGAGATGCTGTTTGCTGCTCCAGGGGGGAACCTTCTGGGTGGTGAGCTCGGAGGGCAGCCTGCCTGACCTCTCACACCCTGGGCAGTGAGCTACTCATGTGAGTCAGGCTGAATGTCCTACATCCCCCTTCCCCAGCAGCAGCTCACCTGCTCCTCTGCTTGCCCATGCTTCCCCACCAGTGCTGGCAGGCAGCAAACGTCACCTCCACAGTAGCTCCTCTGGCTGTCTTGCACAGTGAAGCAAAACTCCCAGCCTTTCTTTTTTCTATGGCTCTTCATCAGGCTCTTCCTTCCCTTTGCACTTCTGCACTTTCCCTGCTCTTGTTTTTACACACCAGAAACGCGGAGTTTTGTGCTTTGCTGGGGAGCTCAGCCCAAATATAACCCACTGAGGGCTGGACAAGACATGCCAGGTCTTCCCCTGCAGCAGTTCCCCCTGCACCCATGAAGATCAGGTGGCCTTCCCTGGCACTGGGCAAGACAGCATGAGTAAGTCCATGGTGTGCCTCAGCATTACAAGCATGCAGGTCCTGTTAAGAGGTTTGGCGATGCTTTTACAGTGTCAAGTCCTTTGAAGTTAACCCCCCACACACTGAGCTAACCCAGTACAAAACATGGGTAGAGTATTTAATAATCAGCAAATTAGCCTATGTAGTCAGTAAATGTTGAGGCCCAAACTGATGATGATTTGCTTTCAAGTGTTTTCTCAATATCAAGAATTTTGATCTCAGGATCAACTATAAATTGAATAGAGTGACCTTTTGATACTGAGTCAAATTGACTGTATTTCCAAAGATTCTGTGGTTTCACTTACCATAAATTTTTAATACTGTGTTAGAGTTACGATTCCAACAATATCTTATCACTGGTCCCCTTAACACAGTCAATGGCACAATAACTTGCTCTCAGATTATTTTTTCTTTTCTCTTTTCCCCAAAATCAAAGATTACTATGATAGAGGGGAAGGATGCAGTTTACACAAATGAAATTGCAATGTCTTGCAAAAAGTGAATGAATTTTGGTCAGAAGATTTAAGATATGGGTTGCTAGCTGGATCCTCAAGTTTGTGAGATGAGTAAGTCAATTAGTAGCTCTTCAGTTTATTAGAAACTTAATTGCCAGGCTATAATGGAAACTTCTGAACTGCAACGACTTGTTAGAAGCAATAAAAAAAGTGACTTTGTGGTAGAAGAATATTTAGTAGGCTCTTTTAAACTGACATGTTTAGCTTAGAGCAGAAAGGTTAGATTTTTCACTTGAAAAGATAGTCCATCTCACAGGAGCTATGGCAGTATTACTTTGGGTGATCAAGGGCACGATGTTAAAGAAAAACCTCTTTGCAAATGGCCTGTGCTGTGGTTTTGTGTTGTGATGCTTTGATACGAAATACTTGACAGAAGTTTTACGATGTCAGGTGAGCATGTCTCTCAGAGAGAAAGCAACCTGAGTTCAGTTACCAAGATTAAACATAAGAACTTTTTGAGAAATAAACAACATGTTGAGTATATTAATATTAACGATGATGATGATGATAATAATAATATTTTTGTTACTCTTATGTTGTTATACCCTGAAGAAGGGAAGGGGGAAATGGATGCTACAGGTGCTCCCATCTCCTTCAGCCTGCAGACCTTGTGCACATCCTTCCAGTGGTGCCATAATGTCCCTGGGAGTGATGCTGGGGGTTTGTTCCCCTCCAGGAACCTAACTCTGGAAGTTAAGCATTGCAGCACCTGCATTATGTAGAATCACACTGTTTATTTAACATTGTTTGGGAGGAGAGCAGAATGGTAGAGCACATTGCTTCAGATCTGGACAGTATCTCCAGGAATCCAGCTGGAGCGAAGTTTTTACATAAATACGGGGATGTGGTTGGTCCTACAGGTGAGATATATCCATGATCTGTATGCTGGGCAGTGGAACTGCTGAAAGCAGAAGTCAAGCTCTGGATTCAAGTAATCTTTGCTTGCAGGTGCATGTGAAAAGTATGAATATAGCTGTCTCCTTCAAGAAAAGAAGATCTCTTGTTTCCTTTCCATACCCTAAAGGCATTTGCACAGGGGTGGTGATAATTAATCCCCATATTTCTACTTCATATAAAGAAACCTGGCTGTAATTTTCTCCTAGTGGGACTCCATTTTGTTTTTAAAGATAATTGATAGCTCTGGACTTAAGCATTTCAATTATGGGAGTGTCTCTTGGGGACCAGACTAACAGACCTTGGAAAAACGTTCTAATGCAAATGCATCATGTGAATTTTTACTGTAAGACAGCACACGATGCCTAAGGATTTGCAAAGCAGTTGAACAGTAAAAAAAAAGCTGAGATACTTCTCAAAATATATTGTGGCATCTGACTAGTTGTGAGCTGGTAAGGTGGAACAAGTGGTTCTCCACATGGACCACTAATTCATGTTTGGTGCTGGGTATGGCCAGCTCTAAGTTGAGGAGAAGGAGGCAGTTACCTTGGACAGCACATAGAAAAGGCAGAAAAATCACCATGACAGCACTGTCTGTGCCAGTGCCATGGCAGGTTGGCTCCTTCTGCTCCAGAGGAGGGAAAACTTGGGCTGTAATTCTTCCCTTTCACCGTCCTTGACCTCCGTTCTCATTTTTGTCTGTCAGGAGTAGGAATACCAGCACACTTCCTACCCTCCCTGTGCTTCTGTCCAGCCTGTGGCTGCTTATCCTCATGTGGCAAAGCTTGGTTTGTGGGGCCAGGGCTGAGATACCATCTGCCCCTACTCGTGCCTGTTTGTGGACAGGAGGTGCTTAGGGCCTGGGTGGTATTGATGAACTTTTTGGTGCCTTTGCATCCTTATGTGCAAAAAGGGGTGAATCTGTACCCCTCCTTTCTCCTAGTAGTATGAATCTTAAGGACATTCATATTCCAAAATCTGTCATTAAGGAATTAAGTCCTGTTGGAAGTCCCAGATGTACTCAGAAGTCAATTTTGTGCGTTTGAAAGTAGTTGTCATAATGTATTAGTATTTTTAGATCGCTCAGATATTTTCAGCTGGAGGAAAATCTTTTATTTTCTTTGTTAATTGTGCTATGAATAGATCACAGGCTACTGAGGAGAAATGAGTCGATAATGTTGAAATGGTGATCCCTTGTGAGTTCTGGTGTACACCTGGCTGCTCTGAATTGCTTACCAAGCTGGGCTGCTGGAGCAGTGACAGCTTCTACCAGCTGTGGATCTGTCCCAAAGTTTCCTGGGCTTTTTATGAAGACGTGGCAAGCTGCCACTGCTCCCAACTCCTCGGGGCTGTGGATTAATAACGCAGTTTAGACCCCGATCTTTCAGTATGAATCACAACGGGCCTCTGCACTATTCAAATTGTCAGTAAAGAAACTTCAGAGCATCATCATTCATTATCTGATTTCACTCCTTGAGATACAGTTAGCAAAAGTTGTGCACGTACTAATCACAAATGAAATGCAGAGGGGAGTCAAACAGAGGGAAGATGTTGGAGATACTATTAACATTTTGAAAAGATTTTTTAAAGATGGGCTTGACCCTTTTCTGGAGTGAATCAGGATACCCATGATGATGGCAGGAGCTACAGTCCTGAGTCAGGACATCTGCACGCTGGCTTCAAGGTTTTCGAGAAGAGATCACAGAATCACAGAATGGGCCAGGTTGGAAGGGACCACAATGGGTCATGTGGTCCAACCTCCTTGCTCAAGCAGGGTCATCGTAGATCACATTGCATAGGATTGCAGCCAGATGGTGCTTAAATATCTCCAATGAGGGAAACTCCACAACCTCTCTGGGCAGTCTGTTCCAGTGCGCAGTCACCCACACGGTAAAGAATTTCTTCCTCATATTCAGATGGAACTTCCTGTGCATCAGTTTCTTCCCTGTGCCTCTTGTCCTATTGCTTGGCACCACCGAGAAGAACCTGGCTCCATCATCTTGACACCTTCCCTTCAGATACTTATAGAAATTGTTGAGGTCCCCTCTCAGTCGTCTCTTCATGAGGCTGAACAGGCCCAATTCCCTCAGCCTTTCTTCATAAGAGATGCTTCAGGCCCTCCATTGGACGGGCTCCAGGAGCTCCATATCCCTCTTGTACTGAGGAGCTCAGAACTGGTGCACCTCACTAGGGCTGAGTAGAGAGGCAGGATCACCTCCCTCCACCTGCTGGCAATGCTCTTCCTACTGTACCCCAGGATACCATTGATCATCTTGGACACAAGGTCACACTGCTGACTCATGGACAGCTTGTTGTCCACCAGGACCCCCAAGTCCTTCTCCACAGAGCTGCTTTCCATCAGGTCAGCCCCCAGCCTGTCCTGGTGCATGAGGTTACTCTTCCCCAGGTGCAGGACTCTGCAGAAGTCTTCGTTGAATTTCAGACAGTTTTTCTCTGCCCATCTCTCCAGCCTGTCGAGGTCCTTCTGAAGGGCTGCACATCACTGTGGGATATTGGCCACTCCTCCCAGCTTTGTGTGATCAGTGAACTTGCTGAGGAGGCATCTGCCCCTTTATCCAGGTCATTGATGAATAAATTAGACAGTACTGGGCCCGATATTGAACCTTGAGGAACAGCACTACTGACAGGCCTCCAACTAGACCCTGTGCCACTAATTACGGTGCTCTGGAGTCTGCCATTCATCCAGTTCTCAATCCATCCCATTGTTCACTCATCCAACCCACACTTCCTGAGTTTGCCTATGTGGATATTGTGAGAGGCAGTGTCAAAAGCCTTCCTGAAGTCAAGGTAGGCAACATCCACTGCTCTCCCCTCATCCATCCAGGTAGTTGTTTCATAATAAAAGCAATCAGGTCCATCAAGCATGATTTACCTTTAGTGAATCCATGCTGACTACTTCTGATCACCTTCTTGTCATCCATGTGGATAGAGATAGCCTCCAGAATGAGGTGCTGCATCACCCTTCCAGGGGTTGAGGTGAGGCTGATTGGCTGGTAATTCCCTGCATCCTCCTTCTTGCCCTTTTTGAAGATTGAGGTGACATTTGCTTTCTTCCAGTCCTCAGGCACCTCTCCTGATCACCATGACCTCTCAAAGATGACCGTAAGTGGCCTCACTGTGGTATCTGCCAGCTCTCTCAGCACTTGTGGATGCATCCCATCAGGCTCATGGACTTGTGAATGTCAAGTTTGCCTAGGTGTTCTTGAACCCAATCTGATGGTAATGACAGTGGTTTCGTCATGTTGCATGATCTTTTTTAAAGGAAGAAAATTTAAAGAAAAATCACAACATGCTCACTCTATGCACCCTAAAGGGATGCATGTGAAAGACAAGGTGGATGAGCCTCTGTTACACCTCAGTCTTTGGCATCTGTGGCCTCTATGGATTGCTGACAAGGAACAGGTATTACAGATTAAAATGCTAACCACAAGGTGAACCCAGCTCCATCAATAGTCAGAATAAGCAAAAGAGAAAGAATCATCAGGGGCAGAGGATTTAAATACCTTTGTGTGGGTAAATTATCAACTCATTTCACTGGCCAAAGACAGAATATCTCTGGAGACATTTTACTGAAGGCAGAAACCCAATTAGATTGTTACACAACTATTAAAGTGTTTTCAGAGAGAGAATTTAGTGCTGTAGAAATATTAAAGGATTAGAGCAAAGCATGAAAAGCAGAGAATAGCCCAGTTAGAAACTTCTCATGGTCTTTAGACTCCTAGATCACTCATGTTTGACTATTGGTTGGTGTTCTGGCAGTTTACCGCTCTTGCATTCGCCAGTACAGAGTGACACCAATACCAAATTTTATTTTGTTTCAGACTTAATGGCATTCTGGATACACTGGGAATTTTTGATGTCAGAAACATGGAAGCATATGCATTTTGTGATATACTTGGGTTCCTTGCCTCTTTCATCTGGGTGAAAATTTACAGAGATCAAAAAACTTCTGGCTCCAACATGTTTATGTTGAGTTAACAACCATCGATGTTAAGAACTTCATCCACTGTGACTGGGAAGTGATTCATAACTGCTTCTGCATTAAAAAGAGCCAGTAGTTAACAAGATACAGTCATTATAAATTGTTTTCGTAAGAGTTTAATAACTGCATGTATTTGCCATGCATCTTTACATTTGAGATTATCCTCCACCTCTTTTACTTACACACTATAGTTCATTTAGGTGGTCTAAATACTTAAGATTTACTCCTTTAGATGGAAACAAACCCTTTCAGTGAGATCCTGCTTCAAGTTAGGGATATGGTGCAGTGAGTTCCAGAGAACATACAGTGCATCCTCTGACCTCGGCATAGATGGAAGGTGCTCAGCTGTTTCTGACTCACTGTGCCTGTGTGATGAGCAGGTTGGATGCCAGTCTGAAATGTGAACTTCTGCAGTGACAGTCCTGAAACTGTGAAAGAGCCTGCATTTGGCCATGGAGTTGCTTCTCCCCAGTGCTGTCAACACCAGGACTCAGGCTGTAATAGCAAAGGAGAAAGCTGCTGCTTCAGTGATTATTGCTCAGTTGTTGATGTACCTGACCATCTCTCCCTCCACATCTCCCTTCAGCACCACTTCTGCTGTATCTGATAGTTGTGTTTCTTTATAAACAGTAATTTAGGACAATTAGGAGCAATACCATAGTTAAACCTTTAAAAGGCTATCTAGCAATGTCATTTTCTTTACTAATGTGTTCCTGCTTCCATGTCGTTTGTGAATAGACATGTGTTAGCCAGCTAGTGTGCTTCATCTGTGGTGACTTTGATTTATTTGCTCTGTAAATTGGGACTGAAGCAATAATGGAAAGTGACATTAATTGTTTAACAGAGTCCTCTTTGTCACATCCTCTGCTTTCTCTGGGGTGTTTGAATGTTGAAACTTGTACAAAACTAATTGAAATTGCTGTGATGAGGATCGGTGTCCACTCAACTTTCTGTTCTTGAATGTCAGCACACTTGAATGTCTGTTTAAAGCATGAGAACTGAGCAGCTAACAGCAAATATCAGGATTTCTTCTGGCATGCTATTATTAAAGAAGGCATTCCTTGTTAGAAATAGTAACACTTCCAGCTTAGTTGTCAGCTTTATAAGATGCAGGGCTCAGCAGTGTGCCCCACCAGCTAGACTTGCTGAAGAAGTTCCTGGTGTGGGGCTTGGGGTCACGCATCCAGACCCCCTCACGGCCACCCCAGGCCCAAAGGCTGGCTCTCACACCATTTATCCCACTGCCTGCAAGGGGCTTGAAATGCCATCGGGAAGAAACACTGGCACTTAAAATGCTTTTTTGCCCAATAATGCTTTTTCTTACTATTCTAGAAGGGGCACCATAATTTTCCTATTTTCCTCTCAGAAAGTGACTGTGAAAAGCTGGATGTGAGTTTTATTCGCAAGGTGGCTCCCCTCTGTCATTTCCATCCTCTGCACTCTGAATAATCACATCTCTGTGCATGCGTCTGCTTGGTATGGTGGAAATCACCTGATACTGGAACTTGGACACTTTTTCTCAGTGGCCAAAAAGCCTTTTGGCCTTTTAAGTAAGTGCTTCTCCTTAGCAGTAGCTTGCCTGAGTATTTATTTGTTTCTTGGAGATGATGCTGTAAGCACCAGTACAGTTTGTGCTCTGCCTTAGCTTTCTAGCTCAAAGACAGCTTTTATGTTAGAAGCCGTGAGGTGTGATTTGGCAGAGAAGCCTGGCAGGAGCAATTATCTGTGTGGTTTATGATCATCTCTGTTTGGAGTCTGCTAGATAAAAGTATTACTGAAAAAAGTCATGCTAAGGGGATACCCAGATTCACTTGATGATTTTAATTTTTTTTTTGGTAGTGTAACTTGGCAATGTTTTGTTGTTGCCTTTTCTAACTTCTTTTTTTTTCATGCTTGTTTGTCTTACTGATGCCATTTGTCTTGCTAGTTCACTCCTAAACTTTGAGATTTGAACTTAGCTGAAGTCCTTTCACAGGGTGAACATGGAGCATGATGGAACTACTCTGAAGCTAGTATCCCTGGAATCAGTGAAAGGCTTTTCATTTACTTTAATAGTACTAGGATCAGCCTAGGAATCCCAGATAATTGATCTTTCAAGATCGATTTCCAATCTTTCTGAAAAATAAATATAATGATTTTTACACAGTTTCTATTTCTAGTTCTATTTTCTCAGTACTCAAAAAATCTCTACCTTAATATACAGCAGGGACTATATTTCATTAAAAAATTGGAAGGCACTTAAATTTACTCAATTTGACAAAAAGAACTGTTGTTGCTGAAATAAGATATAAATTAACATTACAGCCACATCTGATTAGGAATTAATCTACTTTTTATAATTGCAGTCTGAATTAGATAAATGCATACATTGAGCACGCAAATGACGTAATTCAAAAGGATAACTTCAAAGGTAACTGGCCTAGTACATATCTTTAAAAGAAACCCAAACAGCCTGCCATTTATAATATGAGTCCTGCTGGCTATTCTTATGCAAGAATACTCAGGAATGAGAAGCTGTTTATTTGGGTTTGGAGCAAGGATTTGCAGAAGTTGTGAAAGGAAACCCTTTCTCACTTACACTGAACCTCCTATGTGAACAAGGTTTTCCATATTTCACCGGTGATTCATTTTGGTTTCCTGACTAGCTGTCTGATTCTTGCAATTTTGTCAGGTCAATTAGCTGGTGTTCAATGTTGAAAAGAGAAAGAAAGAGACAGCCTGGGCTGACACCATCATTAGGTGTCAGTATTTTAGGCATATCCTGTAATACAATCCCTGGGTGATTACTTATCGTTGTTAACACTTGATAGAAAAAAGGATTGTGGAAGAAAAGCAAACTAGCAATACACCACAGGTGCAAAGTGATTTCTCTGGAACAGAGATGGATCATTTTATTGCACCTAATTACATCTTCTGAGATTCTGTTGCAGGTTACTGTTTCAAGGGCTGATTTAACTAAGTGTTGTCTGCTTGTTCACATACAGAGACATCGTTTTTGTTCCTTTTCTCTTCTCACCTTGTTCCTCTTTTTGTTTTGTCCTCTCCCACAGAAGATAGATGAAGAGAGCGAAGCAAACTTGCTAGCTGTTCTCACTGAAACACTGGACAGCATCCCTGTGGATGAGGATGGACTGCCTTCATTTGATGCATTGACAGATGGAGATGTGACCAACGAAAATGCCGCTAGCCCTTCTCCAATGCCCGACGGCACCCCTCCAACTCAGGAGGCAGAAGAGCCGTCTCTAGTAAGAACCCTTCCTACTGTTTAACAGGAATTGGATGTGCCTCTGGCTACCCGCTGCATGGGTATGATGTAGTCACAGTAAGGTCTGGACTTTTCATTTAGACTGGAGAGGAAAATCAAGTAAAGAACTGAAAATTAAGCGGGGGAAAAAAACCCCATCAAATAGTCAAATAGCTATATGATGATTAATATAGCAATCTGTTAAAATGCTGTTGAAAATATTGTTTTTGAGACGTGCTAATGGGGCTGACACTTTTGCTTATCATTCTATTGGTATAAGCCAGGGTAATGGCTCTTAATTTATATTTCATTTCTTGGGGCTCTTTTTGTTATGTATGTTTAGATGTCATTTTTGGTGATCTGTAAAGAAAGGCCCAATGAGTCTGGTGGGATGCGGGGCTAATTTTGGGCCTTTAACATTGATTTGACCAGTAAGCACCAGCTTAGTGCTAACCAGGGCAAAACTGAATCTTGGGTGAGGATGTGGGTGAAACATTATACACATTTTGCTCAGTAAATCTAGTTTGAGACCTGATTCTGTTTCTGCTGAAAGCCTCTTATCACTGGGAGCAGAGCCAGATACCTGCATCTTGACACTGTATCCATTAGTCTGTTAAAATTAATGTCTCTGTCTAGATCAGAGACCTCTTCTGTCAAACAGATCACCAAGAATTTCATTTTGCCATGGATTCAGAAATCCAAGATTCCTGTCATTTCTGCTTGCCTTGCAGTATACTGCAGTAAAGGGAGCAGAAATGTGCTGCCAAGCCAGAAGAAATTGAAATCCGTTTACTCTTGAGGAATATCAAATCCTGCTTTCTAGTTTATTGTTGAAATTGATATAGCTAATTTTAAGTAACTATGCAAAAAATGTAGATAAGTCATTTTAATCCATAAAGATGCATAACTTTACTCTTTTCCTTCCACTTCCCTTTCCCTGATGTGTTTGTAGCTTAAGAAGCTCTTGCTGGCTCCAGCCAACACTCAGCTAAATTACAATGAATGCAGTGGTCTCAGCACACAAAACCATGCAAACACTAATCACAGGATCAGAACAAGCCCTGTGGTTGTTAAGGTACAAACTTAATCTTTATAATAAGGGAAAAAAAAGTGTAACAAGGTCTTCTATGCTTTCAGCAACAAAATAAGCAGTAGATCTGAATGTATTGCATTAATCTGCCTACTGTCTTGTAACTGCTTTAAAAAAAATGTGAATGGATTATAGGCTGGGTTCCAGAAAATCACCTGAGCTCCTTTATGCTCTGAATATTTCATTTATGCTTTTTCTCTTGGCAGAGTTCAGTTGTAGTCCCACCGTCTGTTACTCTTGCCTGCTTTATTGATACACAGAGTAGGAGGGGGCGTGATAAAATTTGCTGATGGGCTGGTGTTGTTTATGAGTGACTCCAGGATGCGGGATGAGCTAAGACAAATGACACTTTATTCTTGGCAAAAAATGTATATTAGACGTTAATTGGATAGAATGGGGAGCTCTGACAATTCTGTTAGCAGGCAGTATTAAACAATGTTTGTCTTGCCATTCACTGTAACTGAAAACGGACTGTTTAGGGGTACTTAAGAGAGTTGTGAATACTGGGTCAAGCAATCAGCAGCAAATTAAGGTTTAAACCAGCTTATTTTTTTGTTCACAGTAAAGGCGCTGTAGGGTCTTGTTAGTTACATGTTGCTGAGTAGGAACATTGCAATGTAGGAGAAATGAAATAAAAAGCTGCATAAATGTCATTTAGGAATTTTAAATGTAATTTTCTTTCCTTGTTCTGCAAACAGTTATTCACAGCTCATAGATCTAGTACACTTAGACTGAACACTTCATTGAAAATCTCATCTCTTCAGAAAACCTATATCCATTCTGATAAGGTTCAGCTCACTAATTTTAGTTTTTATTTTATTTTATTTTATTTTATTTTATTATACCCTGTTTTTAAGACTGAGAATTCATGGAGCAATAAAGCAAAGAGCATTTGTCAACAGCAAAAGCCTCAAAGACGTCCCTGCTCTGAACTTCTCAAATATCTGACTACGAATGATGACCCTCCTCAGACCAAACCAGCAGAGAACAGAAACAGCAGCAAAGAGAAATGCACCTCCAAAAGGAAGCCCCATCTGCAGTCTCAGACAAATCATCTGCAAGGTAGGTGTGGGACTGCAGAATACAGCTTTGGTACCAGCAGGGAAGCTGAAATACTGTGGTTGGGAATACCCTTGATACTATTTCTGTTCTTTGGATTAGTGTTGTAAATCCAGAATCTCTTCTGTGTAAAAACAATTTTAAAACAGTATAATGGAGTTAGAATTAGTTAGGTAGATTTAGTTTTTAGACAATTTTAATCCTTTATTTATTGCCCCCAGGCTCAGAAAAAGAATCTCGGGTAAAAAAGTTAAACAAATACCACATAGTAATATACCAAGCTAGCTGGAGATACTTTTTCACAGAGAACTGTACCACTAAGAAATCATTATACCCCTAAACAAGCTGGGCAGGCCAGTTCATTAGTGTGCTTCTTTCTTTTTTGCTTGTATAAAACTGAAGGCATTGTTAGCCTGCCACATAGTCTTAAAGAGACAATAAATAGTGCTCTCACTGCTACAGAGAAAGCAATAAATGTGTCATTCCTGTTAAAGCTGGAATGCCAGTTTGTAACTTTATTTTATAAATAGTTGAAAGTTTAGCTGCCATCCTGATCTTTCTCTCTCGTTTTTGGATTCTTTATGGCCAAAACTAAACCCTTGTGTTGACTTTCAGTATCCCTCGATGTGTAAAGAACTGGTCTATATTACAAGTAGTGTCTATGACAGAGATGCAAGAACTTAAAGCCTCCTCTCTCACTTTGTCTCCCCCTCTTCCCCTGTCTGTTTTCCCAAGATAAAGGAAAGCTGTAAAAGCTTACGAGCCCAAAGGGAGCTTTTTTAAAGTTACTGTTACTTTAAAATACATCTAGGTGTTTATGTTGACCTGGCATCTGGAAGGCCAGGTGCCTATCTCAGTCACATCAGTGCAAATCCGGGATGACTCCACTAAAGTCAATGGAAGTTATCTGGCTGCAACAGAGATCAGGATATGACCCTAAATGTGTTGTTCTGGTATTTTTAAAGCAGCAGTTGTAAACTGTGTATGGTTTTTCTTCTTTTCCCCTCCCTCCTATCTGCATTTTCAGCATCCATCAATTCTACTTTTTCATTCTGCACTAGAAAGTATAAGCAAACTTAATAATCTTCCCTTCCCGCCACTGAATCTCGTTCTTGCAGCTGTACATTCTGACATCCTAAGTGTCAGAATTTCTCCATTATGTTCTCAAATTATCCGAACAATATTAATTCTAAGAAAGAAAGCCAAGTGCCCCTAGAGCTTCTTGATGCCAACTACCACTCCTTCTGGATGGCTTTGGCAGTATGCTTCACAGCAGAATCCAGACTGAACTGTACATGTAAAACCTGGGACTGTTACTGCTGCAGTGCTATGGAAACACAGAACTGCCAGAAGTTACAGGGGGCTTTACTAACACTGTTGGATGCTAAGGTGGTAGGTGATAAAGTATGTCATGTATAACATGTTATAAACATATAGATGTGTGTGCATACATAAATAGATGTATTTATCTATTTATCTCCCTGTTATCTGACTCTATTTATTAAAAAAATCTTTCTATTCAGATCAGAGCTGCTTTTGTTCCCCAGCTGAGGCAACTGTGTAGATTCAGTACAAAGAGTCAGGGGATGCAGAGTTGTGGAAAGGAGGAGAGGTTAGGAAAGTCCAAAGGGACATATAGCTAACTTACCAGTGTTTAACAGATGACTGTGATTTTAGTAGTATTGCAGGTGGAATTGCAGGTAGAGAGAAATTACTCTCTTCTTTAATTCCTGCACTTTAATTTACAGGCTTCTAAAATGTTGGTTTTCTCAGCAAATTTGCCTCATACACCAATATATAACTTCGATATCAATGGATTTGCATATAATACAAATATAAGAATGTAAGCTTTCAGCTTGGACAATCAATTCATGCAGAATCAACCTTGCAAATTTAACTGACATTTGCAGACCTGCAGTTATTGGTTTCATACATATAATCAAAAGTACAAGAAAATTGTCTCCTTCCATTTTAAAAATAATCAGGATCTGATATTTTCTTTCAGTTAGGAAAAGCTCACAAAGGATAAGTCAAACATTATTTTCCTTTAGGGTTACTGTTGCAAGCATATTGCAAACCCACGGGAATGTCCACAAACGCATTCGTGCCAAAGATCATCTGTGGTTTTGCACTGAAATTTGCCCATGAGGAAACTTAGTTCTTTTGAACCTGAATGTTTTCAATTTACAGGGATAAGCAACTTGATGTGAACCCTTTTTAATAAGAAAAAAACCACACCACAGTAGACCTTCGAACTCTAATAAACAGGCACCATGGAAAATGATAGTGTCTTGGCTAAATATTTACACTATCAGTAGCTGTATGGGAGGATGAATCCTTTACAGGAAGAGTGTTTGGTCAAGCCCTTGCCTAGCAGTAAGAAAACTAATGGGTGTTTTGGTATGCGAATTTCTCAGTGGGATTGCTCAGTGATATCTGCCTAAAATTAATACATGCAAGTGTGAGATAATGCCTTGGTTCTGTGCCCATCTCTGACAGATTTGCACTGTGCCTCAGTGCTTCAGAATTTAATATGTGTATATTCTGATGTGGGACTACTCTGTGGGGCTAATAAGAGCTAGAATGAGACTTTTTGGAGGCTTAAATAGCTCTTACACATTCAGCTTCTTAAAAAAGCCTAAACTGGGTAAAGGCATGTAGATTTTTATCCTCAATAAAGAAAAAAGAAACCTTTGTATATAAGTTTATTCCAGAGCCTTACACACAAAGATGAGTCACGTTACATTCAGTTTTATCATCACACCTGGTTTTATACACAAATCAGTGGCCATGATGGATCAAACAAATAACTCATTGAGGTGCATCTCCATACCCTGACAGTGACTTCTGAGGAAGGTGAACCCCAGGTGAACACCTGAGCTTCCATTTCTAACTTTCATACGGGGAGGAGGAGAAACAATATGCAGCTCTTCAGAACTGGGTTAATTTTTTTTAAAAATGTACTATTACTTCAGGAATGCTCTAGAGCTTATAAAGGTAATCAATTTGCATATAAAATCCTTTCATGTTATTGGGAGCTCCAAGTCTAGAATGAATATGAAATATGCAGTAGTGACACTCTGGACAAAAGATCTGCAGTGCAGGAGTGTTCAAGGGGAACATTTTGTCTTAATTAATCTGCAGAAGAGAACCCCTGCTGTTGTTCTTGCTACAATGCTCTTTGTATTTAAAACATCTATCTAACTTCTGAAAAGTAAAATTTGCAAGTAATATAATTTTTAATTTTAAACATTTTACTGACAATTAAAGGAATTGTAGTTGCATGACAATATCCTAATTCTTGGCTTGCTTTAGGAAAATACAATTTTGCGTGAATAAAAGCTACAAAGACTTGTATTTTTATAGCCAGAGCTTTGTTTTTTGCGTATGTTGGGATTGTAGTGCTGAGAGCTTCAACCCCATTTTTAACCATCTGTGACTATGTCCATGGCTTGTCATAGTTTGCAGGATAATTTTCAGAAATTTGGACTATAACTGGTTGGACTCTGGCCTCACAGAAACAACCTATTCTCAGTGCTGTATATAAAACTGTATATTGTAGAAGTAAAATTAACTGAATATTCATAGCGTTCTGTTACTTTGTAGTTATTCTGCTGCTCCTGTTTCCAAATAAAACGTGAACTGTAGTCTAAATTAACTCAAAGAGAAATAACATTTTCACAGTGTATCCTGTAGAGTTCTTCATTGATTTTTAAGATGTACCACTCTTCTTCTGAAAGGTTCTTGGCATTTGGATTGTGTACTGCATTTCAGAGGTACAGTAATTGATGTAAATAATTGTTGAAATTTAAGTGCCCTTTTGGTACTAGTAATAAGGAATCAGGATGAGTCTTTATTTATCTATCTAAGATATAAAAAATGGCAATTGAATACCAAAGTTCAGCCCTAACTGACTACCACAGGATTCCAGTGCCAAAATAAAAAGAAATGTTTATAGTATTCATTACAGAGTGTTTAAATATCCCATAATTGTTTCCTTTTTTCCTTTAGCCAAACCAACAAGTTTATCACTTCCATTGACACCTGAGTCACCAAAGTAAGTACTAAAAAGTGCAAACATTTATAAAAGGGAGGGGGGTTCAGTAGATTTTGGCTACAGCAACTCCATTTCAGCTTGTTTTTATAAATGTGCCCTGTCTTCCAGTGATCCCAAGGGTTCCCCATTTGAGAACAAGACTATTGAACAAACCTTAAGTGTGGAACTCTCTGGAACTGCAGGTGAGAAATGCAGAGTGCTGACTCTTTCTTTAAGCATGGCTCGTGTGTGTTTGTTCACTGTAATATACCACAGGTACACTCAGATCTCACAGTGTCTCCAGTAGATTAACTTCAGTTTAGCACTGACTTTTTATACAGTTACCTGAGAAGAAATGTGTTTGAAAATATGTCTCCAAAACTACACAGGAGAGCATAATTTCTGAGAAAATATGAATGAAACCATTTATCTGTTATACTTCTCCATTTCCCCATAGATTTGTGTACTGCTGAGCACCATCTTTCAAAGACAAACCCCACAGCACGGTGTAATAGATGTTACAGATGTAAAAGTTATGCCATCCAGTCTGTCTCCAGGCTGGTCTAGGGCTGTACACGACTACATGTTTCAGGGCTTTGTCAATTCTAGATTAATATGTCACAAATAACAGCTTTCTCCTCTACCACTGAAAAACTATTCCATAGCTTAGAGGGAATTTTTAAAACTGGTATTAATTTTGTGTTCCTCCTTTTTCTTTATTTCTTCCATTAACACACTTCACACAACCTCCCTTTATCCTTTTCTTCCTTTCTGATCCCTGGATTTGTACCTTTTGAAGATTTGTAGGATTTTTATCATGTAGTGGTTTAGTTCATGTATCATCCATTTAATCACTCATTTAATTCATCTGCTCTTTTTTCTGCTGAAGTCAATTCCTTCAGACTTAGATCTGTTTTATGGCTTTCTTCTGAACTCTGTTTTGCCTCTGTTTTCCTGAAGTGTCCAGAGTCAAGCACAAAAGAACACAGTCAGCTCCACCTGAGCTGTTGCCAAGACTGTTTCGTAATATTTAAAAATATGTGTAATATTGAAAAATAAGAGATGTTCTTGGAATGTGTTTCTCTCAGGATAACAGTGGATTGTAAATTATATGATCATTATGATATATGAGCATTATGGGGGGAGGGGTGCGTTGCAAAATATATCTTCGGGTACCAAAAATCAGCTTCATGGCCCTAAATTCAGTGTCAGCAGGCTGGGTTTGTGTATGTACACTGGGCTTTCACCTCCCAACAACCATCACTTCACTTTTTCTGAAACTTTTTCATTAGTTCAGCGTTAAAACCTGCACACTTTTCTCTGCTGTGTCCTGGAAACCTGCAGTCTTAGTCATTCTTCTCATGGCAAAAGGAAACGTCCCTCCAATGCACCTTCTGTTTGCAAAACTAACATGACTAACATGGCAAAATTCACTGTATGCAGGAGGGTAATCCTATTCAGTACCAGTAGGCCAGAAGCATGGAGAAGCCTCTTTTATCATTACTGGAGAGCAAGTCTGCACAAGGGTGCCCATTTGTAAGCACATGGGTAAGTCAGTGTTTAGTGCTGCCAACAGGAAGGGGCAGACGAGGTGACTACAGCAGAGTGGTACAAGCAGCCGTTGAAATCACTGAAGGAAGCAGTGTTTTCTCCCAGCCAAAAAGTCAGCAACCTGCTCTTCCCATCAGCTGACTAGACAGAAATTGGGAGTCAGTCTGACCCCTGGATAGTCCTCTAGTGTTGCGTCCATAATGGCAATGGGAATGGTCTTGGTATTACCAAATTCATTCCGCTCCATCAGCTGTGCACAGAGGAGGAAACAAAACAGCTTTGTAGTTCCTTGGACAATATAACCAGGAGAACTGGCGCATTATAAAAAGCATCAGAAGCTGTGAAAAACAGCACAACTGGATGCATATCCAGTGAACAGGAATGCTGTACTGTGATTCTCTGATTTTTTTTCCCTCTGGAAGTAAATAGAAGTTAGCTAGAAAATAAACTGATGATATTCAGGAAAAGTAAGAGTTGGTAGAACGTATGTGGCCAGGGAGCTGGGGCAGCGTTACCAAGCAGTGTACATGATGGTGGCTCTTGGACTTCATGTTGCACTTGCTCTGGTCTTCACAACCTGGTGAGGAGGTTTCAGGTGATCACTTAGTAGCTCTGTTAATCTCTGCCTACACATACGCATAGATTTTTATTTTTATATAAATCTATAAAAAGATGCATGTCTTACTTTTTAACTCATTTGTATTGCAGTAGTGTCTTATGTCCTGAGCCTGCTTGTGCCAGAAGCAAAGTACATAAGAGAAACAACCTGGAGTACCAAAGAATTTATATCATATGTATGTAAATCATGGCAGAACTGGGACCCACTTCAGTTAAAAAAAACAACTAAAAAAAAAATAGTGGCATTAGTGATTGATAATACCTTGAAGTTCTTTAGTGAGACCCTGGCAACTCCAAATTATATCCAGATAACCGCATTGCTCATTGTCCTTATATGGGGCAGCTTGCACTGTACAAGCACTATTTATTATAATTTAAATAGGAGTTGCCTTGATCTCACTACTGAATTGAAAAGACCATTAAGAGTGCTGCTTGCACTATCGAAGCACAAAGTATTTTAATATAAATAGCAGCTCCCTTGATCTCTCTGCTGAAAACAACATTGCTTCCCTCACTGATGAATTAACTATAGAGTAGAAAAATAAATAAATAAAAGTATTTCCCACATGAGCCATCAATCTTCGTCACACACACATTTTGGATTCATGTATCTAAAGTCAAACTGAAACTGTTCTATTGCCAATGCTATATCTTGCTTTATAGCTGATTCATTACTAGTCATGAATGTAATTCTGTCCTCCCTAAAACTGTCAAAACATTGATTTGTCAAGTTACAAGGAACAAATATTTTTTAAAGTGTTTTCACACCACACGTAGGAATTCTTTGAATATGCTTTAAGTGAGTGGCCTATGATACAGGAATAAGTCAATTGCTATCTAAAATCCCAACTCCTGAAGCTGATTTCTAGTGTTATTCTAGGGAAAATGGACCAGAACATCATGATATGGAGGGAGTCCTAGGCGATGATAATGTAGTGAATGAACTTCCTGTGTCAGGTGAGCCTCATTCTGAGTAGGAGGCTCAGAAGAGGTTCATCTCTATTTCCACAGGCAGCTGCTTTGTCAGTGCCTTGCTAAGAGGCCATGGGCATGAACCTCTCTAATGTTTTCCAGAAACATGGGATTATTCTGTGTGACCTCTTTGCCCTTTGTTACTAGTCAGGTTGAGGGGGCACCTGCAAGCCCAGGAACTAGGAAGATGACTCACCTTCTTGAAGTTGGCAGTGTTTCTCTTGGCAATCAAAGCCTCCTCAATGATTGTTTTAAAATTTTGATTGTATTAGACTTTGTGCCGAATTTCTGAATGCCAGACATTAGATGGCGTGGCTTCTAATTTATCTCTCTCTGTTATCTCAGTGTCTTCTTAAACTGTTCACTCCTAAATACTCAAAGCCACCATTTAAGTACGTGGAGTTGGTTTACATGCCTAAGGCTCAATCAGTAACTGAAAGGCTATTTCTGCCCTCTTGGTGAAAAGTCTCTCATTTGCATACAGTTCCCTGTAATTTATCGTAGTATAAAACTCCTCACCAGTCTTGGGTGCAAAATTTGATTTCTCCAAAGAGATGACAGAAAAGGCTGTATGAACACAATCGACTTGAATTGCAATTCATGAGCATCCTTGAGGATACTAATACCTGCAATTTGCCCACCTCTAGATTTGTATTACCTCTTATTTGTGAGAACAAATACTTAAAATCTGCCATATAAGAACTTCTTTGGCCTCAGAATGATTTCTGATAAAATGAGATGTGAGATATAGAGAGTTGTCCAGAGGGAATAAATTCTAGTAAGTTATTTGATATTTTCAGTCATCTGTGTTTATTCTGTGCAGCACTGACAACAGGATTAAACTGAATACTCAACAAGCATGTAGTTTTTTATTATATGATGATTATTTAATTTTATTGTATTTTCCTGGCTTCTGCAATCTCGTGCCTCACAAAAGCTCTTCTTCTACTGAATTGAACTGTTATCTTGTGTTCAGTGTTTTAAGTAACCTTAAATAATGTTTCCCTTGACAATCCATTTCCAAACTTAAAAGGTATGGAAGAATTCATTTTCAATGCCTCTCAAAAGCCCAGTGCACATGTAGAAAGGTTCCAGGGCTGCGTTCCCCAAAAGACATTAATTATCAGCTCCCTCAAAGCACAACAAATGTCATCAAACATTTGATGCTAAGTTACAGCAGAGATTTAGAAATATCTGTGTCTGCGTAAAACAGCATTGCAGATCAGTCCTAAGAAGTCCAGATGTCACGTTTAATGCAAAGGCACTCCCCTATTTTCTGCTTTTCAACCTAGCTTAGCTAAATGAGTTACTAATGGGTTTTTTGTAGTGGAGTTTTGGAATGTATCAAACGTAGTTTCGCTCTCCTAGAGACTTTCCTGGAAGGAAGTCACGTGGCCAAGGTGGCAGAGTTGGCACACATGCAAACACCTTTTGCTGCACAGACATGGGGAGGATGGTGCTGCTTTGGCAGCAGTGCTGACAGTTTGATGTATGCTGTTTTCAAGCAGAAGATCACTGAGTTCGTTCGTCGTATATAGACAGAGCAAGGCAAAGTGCAAACGTACCATTTACCAAAGCTATTCAATTAAGGAAAAGTCCCTACAAAGAAAATGGTTTCATAGCATGTCATGAAAAAATACTTGCTTTTTACTTTAAAAAGAAAAAAGGCTGTTTAGGGGGGATGATTGTAGAGTATGTACCACTTCTAACAGATTTGCTGTGCAGAAGTACATAAGTGTGAGTGATGTAGAGGTACTTGTTTATTATAGAGCACATTTCAATGCAGTAATCATAAATATTGCTAAGGTTGTGCTCTGTTGAAATATGACCTACATACTCTTGATTGTTTGTGTTACGTGATTTGTCTGACACCCATTACATTCTGGGTAATGGCAGCCATTTGTTGCTGTGCACAGCAGGCTCTTTTGACAAAAGAAAATAGGCAGCAATAAAAAAGCTATAGTCTGAATTACATTCTGCACAGCGCTGCACTGCTGAGAGTTTGTGCAAGTGTGTTAACAATGCTCTGAACTGCCTCTTGTCAGCCTTCAGCCCGTAATGGCCATCTGTCCTTCTATAAATCTGTCAAAACCTGCTAAGTTCAAGAGAGAGTACGGAATATACCTTGTACTGTCAACGCTAAAATGTACACATTGGGGGAGAAATCGGTGAGTGTGAAATAATCCAATGGTTATAGGATATTGCAATGCCACTGATGTGGGATCATGGCCCTTGGTGAAGATTACCAGGGGTTAGAGTGAAGATGAACAAGTGTGCAGCCAACTGGTTTTCTCAGAATTCACAGTTTGAAGATTGGTCATGGGACACATTGGAGATGAACTCCGTAGAGGTGACATGAATTCAAATCTTTGCTCCCTCCTCCATCCCCCAGTGTAGGTTTGTTCAAAAGTTAAATGAACATTTTCCAACTTTTATCTGTTTCTACTTTCCTGTGCACTTCCTGCTTCTGCTGAAAACCAGGAAAAAAGCCAGAATGCCACGAGGAAGCCCTTTGTTAGGCTGTCCCCAGCCCAGTTCTGCCAGCAAGAGAAGTGCCAGTAAATTTAGCTCAGTCTGTACTTTTGTGAGGGGTTTTTTGGTACGATTTGGGGTTTTTTTTCCCTTTCTCTGAAGATTGTTGGACTCCTTGTCAGGTTTCTGGAAATTGTTTTACTCTGTGTTTTGCTTGCTTCCTGCCGGGACAAGCTTTAAAGAAGTGGTTTGAAACAATATTTTATTTTGAATATTGGATTATCTCTGGGGTTTCTTTGCATGAAATTCTTAAATATGCATGTTCATTGTGGAGTGATTGTATTTTTGCTTCATTCTTTCTTTAAAAGTACATCCAAAAAAACAGTGACTAACCCCAGAGGTTCTCGTGATCTGTATAGTTTCATAAGTAAAAGTGTCAGTTCTAAGCTTTTTATCTATAAAGTTGCTTTCTGCAGTATTTGTTCAATCTGAGCCTGAAGTTTTAACCTGGAAATTACTACTGCAGAATTTTGAAGAGGACTCTTCTCTTCATTTTACCAAAAATTCATTTGGTAGTCAAAAATATTTGTCAGTCTGGAGGTGGATAAGGTGTGAAACACATATGGTTGTCTCAAGTGAATTTTTGGGAAGAAAGAAAAAAAATTGAGGACTCAGAGGAAATCATTTAATGAGGATGACTTTGCACAAAATTTTTGTATTATTAAATTCAAATTTGAGGTAACTACAGTTTTAGGTGTCATAATCTTTTCCTCAGTTTCCTTGACTTTTGTGGCATTAGGCAAAGTCTTCGCATAGCCTTGGGTAGCTCGTAAACATTTTTTCCAAACATTCAGACAAAATC
Source organism: Lepidothrix coronata (assembly GCF_001604755.1). Lineage (NCBI taxonomy): Eukaryota > Metazoa > Chordata > Aves > Passeriformes > Pipridae > Lepidothrix > Lepidothrix coronata. Next base: position 16,328,733 of record NW_016690180.1, read on the forward strand.
AAGCATCTCTCTCACATCAAGTATTCATGCCTTAGTACTCCTATCTTCTTATTTTCTGGAAGAAATTCATTGCAGCTAATGCAGTGGGACTCCCAGTCTCCATTTACGCTCCTTGGGGAGCACTATGCATTGATGGACGCTTTTCCTTCTTTACAGCAAAACACTATAAAACATGTTCCATTTGCATTGATCTGCTGAGCTCTGTTGCATGTTTAAAAATACAAAACAAAGCTCTATAGGCATGTTTGAAACACACATTTCCTGTGTCTGCCCTCTCTTTTCATTCTTGCTGAGGAAGTAATGGAAAGCTCATTGCTTGGGCTAGAAGAAGAAATCTTGGATAGCGTGAGCCTCTGGGATGCTTAAGGATGGTCTGGATTATCTAGAACTGCCTAATCTCCTTCTAATTTGTTAAATTTTAAGCATATATTACTAAATTACATTAGTATCAGTTGGACAGAAGCAAATTTTTCAAACGTAATGTAATACCTGAAGAGAAATTATTTCCTAAACAGCGTCTACCGTTTGCTGTTACTCTGCCCTGGTGTCCAGGGTTATGCTTTTGTAAAGTCTGAAGAAATTCTATGATTTCTACAGAAAATATTGGAAGTTCTATTCTATCCTTATAAAAATAACTGGAATGTACTGCTTCAGTTCCTAGGCTTTACTGGAATGGGCTGTAGAACTTCCTGCAATTTTGTCTCACCACAATGATATAATCTATTTGTTATATAAACAATCCTGGTAGCTAGCAATATCTTTAGTCTTTGAAGAAGACTAAAAGAAACTTACCTGTTTCCTTTGAACTCTGTACTGCATGACTCTCACTAATATTTAGTTCTAAATGCAATGGTTCATTACAGTTGTGGTTGTACTATTGTTCATTTGGGTTTAAGTTGCAAAACCATATTTCAGGCAAAATGTACTAGTTATGCTTATAAGAATGTATTATACATACATTGGTAATGGTTTTCTATGTTAATGAACTGTGGAGACAAAGAATCATTACTGTTGACTGGTAAGGTGGCTGTGTTTCCTTACATTCAAGTTCTGCGTCCTTTGGTAATTCTCATTTATTTCTCTTGGTCTTGCTTTTGTCCAGATTCTTGTCTGCTAAGTTCTTTATGTTTTTGATGGTGCCAGTCTTTTGACTTTTCATTTTTACATCAAAATCTGCTTCATATTTAACAAAAACGTCTTTTGGTTTTTCTCTCTTAATCTTTTCTTTCAAAATCTACAGAGAGAGGGGCGGATGTCGTGGAGGGAGGGGAGGGGCAGAAACGATGCTGAAGATTAATGGCAATGCATTGGTATTGTTCCTATTGTTGTTACCAGACCTTTGGTGTCTCACACCCTAAATACTTTTATTCCCAGTATTAGTGGTTTTAAAGTGGCATAGAATGAGTCTTGCTCTGTATCTATTTTAAGAAGCACATGAGCCACCTTTATAAACACTGTGTGTGTGCTTAAAAACATTCTGTTCCTCCTTTTAATCCCCGTAGGCCTAACTCCACCTACGACCCCTCCTCATAAAGCCAACCAAGATAATCCTTTTAGGACTTCACCTAAGCCGAAGTCATCATGCAAGACTGTTGTACCACCTTCAAAAAAGCCCCGCTATAGTGAGTCTTCTGATTCTCAAGGAAATAACCCGATCAAGAAGGGTCCAGAACAGTCTGAGCTGTATGCACAGCTTAGCAAGACTACAGTACTGTCCAGTGGACATGAGGAGAGAAAGACAAAACGGCCCAGTTTGCGGCTGTTTGGTGACCATGACTACTGTCAATCTGTGAATTCAAAATCAGAAATACACATTAAAATATCCCAGGAACTTCAGGACTCAAGACAACTAGAATTTAAGGATTCTTCACCTGGGTGGCAGTGTCAGATTTGTTCTTCTTTAGAACAAGACCAGTATTTCAAGAAAGAGACTTTACAGACAAATAAGCAGGGATCCCATGGTAATAACAGAAAACAGCTCCAAGACCAGGAAATTCGGGCTGAACTGAATAAGCATTTTGGTCACCCCAGCCAAGCTGTTTTTGATGAAGAAGCAGATAAGACCAGAGAACTAAGGGACAGTGATTACAGTAACGAACAATTCTCCAAACTACCTATGTTTATAAATTCAGGACTAGCAATGGATGGTCTGTTTGATGACAGTGAAGATGAAAGTGATAAACTATGCTACCCTTGGGATGGGACACAAGCCTATTCATTATTTGATGTATCACCTTCTTGCTCTTCTTTTAACTCTCCATGCAGAGATTCAGTGTCTCCACCCAAATCCTTATTTTCTCAAAGATCCCAAAGGACACGGTCTAGATCAAGGTCCTTTCCTCAACGCAGGTCTTGTTCCCGTTCTCCATATTCCCGATCGAGATCAAGGTCGCCCTGTAGTAGATCCTCTTCAAGGTATGGTATAGGAAATTCATGTATGATTATTGTAGTTAATAAGGAGAACAGCAAAAACGTAAAGGAACTAAAAGGAAGGAAAGGAAAAAAGCAAGAAATAACTTATTCCAGTGCAACTCATTCTGTTGCTTCTGAGCTGATTAACTCTAAAGGTTACGGGTTTGCAACAGAAACACTTGTTGACAATATCCTTTAATTTGCCAAGTTTACACTTTCTGAGTGAAGCCAGCCAGGTCAGAGGCAGAGCAACTCATGAGAGATGTATACAACTAACCTTTCCCATTATCTGTGAGCTGCCCGGTGCCAATCTAGCTGCAGCCTCTATCAGATGAAGTTGGCAGTGGCTGACTGACTGCTCTGTGTTAGCTTCAATAAGGAACATTACAGAAAGGCTGAGGAGAGGAAATCACTTGAGGCCCCTTAGTTGACTAGGGGATCACAGACTGTCACTGGAAAATCCCACTGGTAGCTTAGAAGAAATTGTAAAGTTCAGGGAAGAGGTAGAAAATAGTGTCAGTAGACTCAAACGGAATGACAGAGGTGATTGTGTTTCTTCCTGCAGATCTTGTTGCTATTATGAGTCCAGCCACTGTAGACACCAAGCATGCCGAAGTTCTCCCTTACGTGCAAGATCGCGGTCCAGATCACCGTACAGTCGCAGACCCAGGTAGTGCCTTTGGCCTGCATTTGTTTTACTTTGCAGCTGATTCTCAAGAGATAATCGTAGAACCATTAAGGCTGGGAAAGACCTCCGAGATTATTGAGTCTAATCTTTGACTGAAGACCAGTGTGTCAACTAAATCATACTGCTGAGTGCTACATCCAGTCGTTTCTTGAACACTTCAGGAATGGTGTCTCCAACACTTTCCTGGGCAGCCCATTCCAATGTCTAATTACCCTTTCAGTGGAGAAATTCTTCCTCGTATCCAACTTGAACCTCCCCTGGTGCAGCTTGAGGCCATTTCCTCTTGTCCTGTTGCTAATTACCTAGGATAATAAAGCCTTCCAAAAATTGTATTTTTAATTTTACAGTCACAAATGCAGATGCTTGATTTAATGACTAAGTTATGTTTCCTAGATATGACAGCTATGAGGAATATCAGCATGAAAAGCTGAAGAGGGAAGAATACCGCAAAGAGTATGAAAAACGGGAATCTGAAAGGGCCAAACAAAGGGAGAGACAAAGGCAGAAAGCAATTGTAAGCACTGTAAAGATAACTTTCATATTGAAATAGATTTGTTTCTTTTCACGGATTCTAATGCTAAAATTCACAGTTTATTTGCTTTCTTTTTATAAAAATACAAAAATCTGATTATGTGTATTTCTTAGTATTTCTAATTTTAAGAAAATATGTGTTTTCATAACAATTTCTGTTTTGATGTCATGGTACTAATTTTTTAGGTTCTATAAATTGCAGCTCACCAAATTTTTCACAGTGAACAGATACAGGGGACTTACTAGAAAAAGGGTTAATCCCAGATAGCGCACAAGTAGAATTGAACTAGCCTGTTTCTTATACAGATCTACCAGTGACCTGCCTTTTATATTATGTGTCACCTACCAGACCTAGCAAGGAGTCAGTTTACCAATTGCTGAACTGTCATAGTGGCTGTAATTGTCTGTACAGAGAGAGCAGATGACAGAACTCAAAATTGGGATCACATGACTTTAATTGTGATTTTTTTTCAGCATATATGAGTCAGTTCAATTTTGAGTTATTTTTAGCAAAATAAGTAGTCTAAAGACACGATGCAATTTAAAGATGTCATTTAACACTGTCCCTCTCCTAATGAATATGTATTATTTAATTATTTTGTTCATAAGTGTTCTCTATGAAACAACTGAAGTATATGAAACAACTGAAATACCCGAGATGAAGGAAATACCACAGGGGGTTAAGCAACTCTCTTGGCTGTTGTAGCACCGAGACAGAAGAATGGCTATTAAATGAACGGGAGGCTTTTACCCCATTTTAATTCCCCATTGGCAACTGCATTTTGATAAATTAAACTGGGAGTTGCTTTGAATCTGGACTCCTCTTGTAGTTGCTAAGGTTTGGTTACAGTTTGCTTTTCTGTGTCCTACTCTTTCCATTCAGTTGTACCTACACTGCTGTTCTGATGACTGTTGCATGAACTGGTGCAGACTGGGACAATTCATCTTTGTTTCCAGATTTTCCCTTAGTGCTCTGTGCAGAGGTCACCGAAATGAATAGGTCTTTTTGCCAGTGCCATTAGTGGACTTTGTAGCAAGAGGTGATTTGTCACACGCTCGGCAGCATTTCTGCAGAACTGGGAGTGTGTAGAGACTGACAGAGACTGGCGTAGTCTACAGCAATGAGAAGTTCTGGGAGGGAGCAGACACCTTTATGGTCTGATTTTTGTCTCTGCTGCTGTTGTTCTTAGTGAGCTCCAGCAAATCATTTCACTCTGCTTCAGATGCCCTATCTACAAAGTGTGGGTGATAGGTGTATTTTGTAAAGCACAAGATTTAGAGCTATAACACTCTGTGCTATGCTGCTCTGAAACTCAGTGAAGGCAATGGAATAATTTTGCTTGGCTTCAGACAGGGCCATATTTAAGTCAATTGTTGCAGTTAGTTTTAAAATATCTGGCTTCCGTCTGCTTAGAGGTGAACACTACCTTCCAGCAATCATAACTTACACTGGCTGTTCTCTCTTAAATCTAACACAAATTAGAGATTCAAGTAGACCTCTGTCATGGGTGTATCTTGCTACTTCTCAATTACTGTACCTTACCCATATAAATAAACATGAATCCTGCTGAGGAGGTAGAAAATTTGATTTAGTTTAAAACAAACAAATATTTGGCAAGTAGGTAATCAAGAGAAAAGGAAAGAAAGGAAACTTAAAAAGCTGCAGATATGCTGCATCATAGCTTCCTGCATTAAAAATTTTAGACATTTCAAAACCAAGGTTGAATTTATTTTCTTTCCATAGTGAACATTTTCATGATAATTAACTTAATTAATGGAATTATTTATTAATAAACATAAGTAAAACAAATCTAAAAATAAATATCAATAAACAGAACATGGCAAAAATCTAAAATCCAGTCATCTGTGTAGGAGCTGCAGGAAATGTAGATTAAATCCTATTAACTCCTTTTTCCAAAGTCTACCAGCACTTTAAAAATCTGTATTGAATCATGCTAGTTTATACCCTCTGCAAATAAGCAGGGATTAGGGGACAGCAAAAAAAGGGAAGCCCTGATCTCATGAAGTAAGTGATAAAATTTGTATTATTTCTAGCATTTTCTGCTCCTTTTCTTACTCCTTCTGGTTTATGGGTCTCTTTTGTATTACTCTTTTCTTTCTTGAGGGACTCGACTCATTTATCCTTCAGTCACAAGAATCTCCTTTCTGTCTTTCCTCTTTCTATAGTCCCATAAATTTAGATTTCTTTTCTCTCTGTATTGGGGAATTTTTTATTTTGTTCCTTGCCAATTCTCTTGCTGCCAGAACTGATTTATTGCCACATACCTCCAGATACTGTTAAAAGAGTGCCCCAAAGATTGGGTAGTACTAATGCCTCAGTTGTTACACAGGACTGGTGACTTTTCTTCTTGCTATGATCTCAGAAGTCAGTTGTAGAAATGATGCACAGTAGAAAGGGAAGTTGTGACTGAGCTACAAGTCATCAGGTATCCTTGACTCAGTATCTAAAATTAGTCTCCATGTGACAACAGGCATGGGAAACAGAAAAAAGAAATGAGGAAAAAAAATCACATATTTTAGTCTGTCAAAATCATATGAGAAGCAGTACAAGCAGGTGTGCAGACATTGACAGAATGCTGAGGAGGCTTGTTTTAGAAGCCTGTGCTCATGCTATGTGGCACAGGCGTGTTTAAAACTACTGCCCCTTCAGTCTTGCACACACCACCTTCACTGCAGTAGCTTCAGATCAGCTAGAAGCCTAGGCTAGCATTTTCCTGTGTGGATTCCGGAATTCCTATCTTGACTTACGGCTATATACAGGTGATTTGATTTCAAAAGGTACTGTGGTATTCTTCTTTCCTCCTGTCTAGTTCCTGGAGATTCAGTTCCGTTTTTGTGGATTGAGGTCCTAATTTTGAGCAGTCATGCTTGAAAAATATGGGCTGAGCCCACAAAGTATTTTCCATTTAGAGAGTAAGAAAAATATTTTTGTCATTAATTAATTAATTAATTAATTCATTAATTTATACTTTTGATTGCGATTCCTTTGCTAACTGAGGAAATGTTAGAATAGTTTAGTTTGATCTTGATTTATTTCACAGGGTCCCCATTTTGTTTTATAATGGGTCCTCACTGAATAAGGATGGTCTGCCAAGAAGACTTGCTTAAGTGTGTAATGCTAACCAGACACATTCACCATGAAACTTGAGGAGCACCGCAGGACAGGACAATCTGCTTGATGCTTTGTAGAAACCTGGATCCAACCCCCAACCAAGGCAGATCACAGTGATTTGCCAAGTGGTCTGATGACCCTTTTTTTCTTCCAAAACACCCCAGGAAATTTCTGAGTTGTGGGGGCTTATACTGCAGCAGTTCATTAGACCACGCAGAAAATACTTTTCAAAGCATGGCATCAGGAATAGTTATCACATTCCAATTCTGGAGTCACCAGTTCATGATTCCTCATTGACATGGTGCACCAGGGCAGGGAGGTTAAACTGTTTGGTGAGCAGCTGGGTGTTGTGGATCTCTGCTACTCCGCTGCTGTGGCCATGATACTGACTTAGAGTCACACCCTCCATGCAGCTGCTGCCAAGAGGTATAACAAAATCAACTTTTATACTCGAGTAGAAAATTACTATTAACATTACTACTTTTCATTTCTAAATGCTGACAGCTTCAGTGAGACAAGTATCAAAAGTCCCAGTCCCAGAAAGCTTACAGACATAAGAAGATAAATGCACTGTGAGACCGCTGCAGCGGAAAGAAACACATGGTTTCAAAGAAAATAAATTGCTCTAAAACAGGAAGGCAGGAGAAAGGTGGTTTCATAAATGAGTGCTTGCCTTTTCTAAAGTCTAAAACCTATAATGGAGTGCATTTCCACTAATGAAGGATTCAGTGTACATCGTATATTTAGGTTGGATTTATTTGTTTTTGCTTGTCTTGATGGCCTTGATCCTAGGTACTCTAATTTTGCTATATGAGTTTATGAATAAGTATCAAATGGATTACCTAAACCTTGAGGTTTACTGGTCCATCTTTTTTTTTTCTAGCAGTCACCATGGAGTGTGGCTGAACTGTTCAGCCCTCAGGTAGCCCCACAGCAGCACTTGATAATCTTTTGTTTTGTTCTCTTTTTGTTCCAGTTTTTATGATTTTTACTTTTGCCATTCATGCTTCCCAAAGGTCACACTTATTCTTTACTGAATCTGAAGAAATTTTTTCTTACTATTATTAGTAAATCAGAATCTTAAGCTTAAATGGCTTTTTTCCATCCATAGCATTTCTATTTTTAGAACTCTGTCCAGACATTCCCACTGCATTTTTAAAATGGTATTTGGCCCTCAGCTCTAGGAATAAAAGTCTTCATGGCTTTCTACTGGAAGAGAAGTCACATGTCATGGAAGGCAACACAGGCATGGGGTTTGCACCCAGCCAGCCACCTCTGTTGTAGCAAGAAGCAGAGCCTCTGACAAGCCCATAGCAGAACCTATAGCTTTAAAACGCTCCTGGCGTTCTTCTCTCAGCTTCACATAAAGCATTACCTGGCTCCTGGAGAATTAGGTATGCAGACAAAAAGTGGTAGTGAAAATGGGAACAGCAGCACTATGCTGTGTTACCTCCAGAGTGGCTGCCTTCAGTTCCCATGGGCTCTTCTTAGCAGCACCACAGGCAGACAAAGCAAACTGTTGGGGGGAAAAGCCAAAAAAGCAAGTGAAAACTAAATACATCTAATAGCCTGTGGTTAGTTCCTTATGAAATAAAAACTTAATAAGGAAGGACAAAGAAAATAAAGTTTTGGAGGAAGCCTTTGCAAGACAAAAAAGATCCCTAGCATTGGTGAATAATTTGGAGGATGAGTGGTCCCTTTATTAACCCTTAGATGTGTAAGGTATATCCTAGTCCTGTTTTCTCAAGTTTTGGTATTCTAATGTTTTAGTATTTTCATTTGAGACTTAAAATACTGCTTTTCAGTCTGAGATTTTCTGCCACATCTTCCTATTAAAATGTTTTTACTGCAAAAAAGAAAGAGCAAGATTATGTAGAAGGAACTTTAGATAAACCAAAAGAAGACAGACATGTTGGGCCTGAGGGAGTTGACTGGACTATTCTTTCATTTTTTTTCTTGCCAAAGCAATGAACTACACTTAAATTTTGTGATGCAAAATAAATCATCTGCACTTTTGGGAGGGAAATATGAATAATATCTTCTGAAGTTTCCTGCGGGTTCCCTCTGCCTATATTAAATTGTAAGCAAAGGCTGTTCTTCGCAGTTCTCTAGGTTTTCAATTCATCTATCATCTCTTAACAAGTGCTGTTTACTTAATATGCACATATAGAGTTATGCATGTAACTTACTGTCCAATAAAGGTCTTTAACATTTAGAGGTATGTTGTAATCTTGTTAGGCCTCTATAGTTCTTATTATTAATGGAAATAAAGACAGGCATCTCTATGAATACATATACATTCTTCATAGCTGCTTTAAATAAACGAAAGTTAACCAAGACAAAGACAGTGCTGTATGGATCCTGTGTTCTCCGGTATGTTATTCCATCATGGCACTCTGCTTAAAAAATACTTGAATACATCTTCTCATGTGTGCACACTGGAGGACATATGGTGCATTTCAGCTTTAAATTTGAATTTTCTTAATTTTGCAGGTTTAACTTATTCCCTTAATGGTAGTTTTAACAGGTTTTTTCTCTTTTTTTTTTTTTAGTTTTGGTTTATTACAGTTGTCTTAAAGGGTTTTTAGAGATATAAAGGTTATTAGAGGGATAGAAGAAGGAAAACTTGCGCAGGCATGCGCACAGACTTAGGGAAGAATGTGCAATAAGATATTTCCATCACACTGTAATATAACAATCTCCATGTCAGTGAGTGAAACATTATGTTTTTTCAGTTGAGATGTATTATCTCAGCTAAAGTATATTAGACAGTCTGCTGTGTTATGTTCTGCTCCATCTGGTCAGTCATTTAGGTTCAATAGCAAGTATCAATGGAATTGTTTCTTATCAAGTGTTTCAGTGCGGTTAAATCCTTGATTTGGTAAAACAGTCTGAAAAAGTAATTACTGTGCATATGCAGATTTTCCTGGTTTTGAAGTTTATGGCACCCAACCATAGTGAAAGTAAGCAGAATTAGAATGGGGAAAATGGAAGAAATGCAGATTTCCCTTGCTTGCACTCTGCAGTCCCCAGTTTACAGAAGCCCTACCCAAACTCCTTTGTCAGGAAGGTCAGAGCTCTGGACTGGGACACAGTAGAGACAGAGATAAAAAGCAGCAGCTGTCTATAAAGTACCCTTGTGCCCTAAATGTATGGCCTCCCATGTGCACACTTCCTTCTTTTAGCCATTCTAACTTCTCCAAACTGCATTGATACAGCAGAAAACAAGGGCAGCTTTTGGACCCTGCACTTGAGAAGGCGTAACATTTAAAAATTAAACTGTCTGTCCCAGCAGGGTTACGGAAGACTAGTAAAGCACTTACCTTGGTTCCTTACATAATCAAAAGAGGCAGTAATTTCAAGCAATTAAATGATATACTTCCTTGATTCCACTGATCAGGGACAGCATATATATATACTTTGATAGAACAACCAAGGACTCTGCTGGGCTGACCAAGGAGCTGTAAAGGACCCAGGTGATTCTTGTGCCATTCCTTAGTGGGCAGGGCTTTTGGGTAGGAATATTTGATTCTTGGATCTTTGTTTTCTGCAGCTTTAAACTTCCATTTCTCAGGAGCTTCCATTTCTCTGGATCTGAGCCGCTGAGATATGCAAGGCCAGGAAAAGAGTCGACAGAAATAGTTGACTGAGTGTGCTAGTGAGAAAGAGTTTCTATTGGGAGACAGATATATTAGTGTTAGCTTCCTGCTGCAGGAATTGTTTATTTATTTTGTATTAAATAGTTCCTGGGAGCCAAGTGCTCTCCTGGGAGCAGGGAACCAAGATTTTTGGCACCCGTAACTAAGAGTTCTGATGGTCCCTTTATCTCAAATGAGTACTCAAACAAGTAAAGAGGAGACATTAGGATAATTTTCGTTTTTATATGTGTTTTGGTCTGATCTCAATCCTATTGTCCATGGTCCAAGAATGACTAGTGCTTTATGCCTCAGTAGGGACTCATGGGAAAGATATATTTTGTGCTATATCTGAATTGTAACACTATAAACTACCTGTCTCTTCAGGCTAGAATGTTTCTGAGCAGGAATGCAAGTCTATATTTAGGTCCCTAGAGCCTTTTGCATTGCACAGTTGAGGTGCCATTAGCCTTTAGGCACCTCCAGGTTACGATAGTCATGAATTCTCAGCAGTCAGTAGAGCTCCTTCAGCATTCGGCACCTAAATTCTGCACAAGTCTCAGGTGCCAAAGCTGATGGTTTAAACTGACGTTGCTCCACTGACAGATTTACACCAGCTGAGAATGTGGTGGTGGTTCGATTTATGGGACTAATGTGCGGGTGTGTAAGGGATGAGCAGTAGGGCTGGTAGTGCCAGGGTTCCTCAGGCCAGAGGCAATGGGAGATAGAAAGGCTGAGCACCCAAGCCAGGTATAGCTGGTGCTTCTTTGCCCTGATTACCTTTAGGTCAGTGTTTTTAAGATCTCTTTTTGCCTTTTGCTTCTCTTTCAGCTCACTAAATGGCTCTACTCTCAGCAAAGTGTTCATCCTAGAATTCATGAAGTGACTCTTAACAGGGTTTCCTAGTCCTTCCCTAATTCTGCTGAGCATTTGCACTAAGGGAGAAAGGATATGACTGTGACTCCATTGTTTTAAACGATCTGATGCTTTGTTCCAAGGGTTGAAAGAACATGCAAATGACAACCTGGCCTGTGAAAATCAGGGACTTCAGTCAGGTGTGTTTTTTTCTGAATAAACCAACAGGCAATGGTGACTGCAAGGTATATTTTACTGTCCTGCCTTCCCCTCAGAAATACTTATTTTAATAAAAGTCATCTTTTGGACCCAATCCTGGTTTTGGCTGGGATAGAGTTAGTTTTCTTCTTAGTAGCTGGTACAGGACTGTGTTTTGGATTTATCGTGAGCATGATGTTGATAACACATGGATGTTTTAATTGCTGCTAAATAGTGCTTACTCTAAATCAAGAACTTNACTGCCACTGTCCAAGCTTGCTTGGCCCCGGCAGATGAACCTCAGGATTAAAGGGTGGGCTCAGTTCAGCACACGCTGTGTCTCACCTAAAAAAAATCCACTGCGCAGGCTCGAAGGGTTAATGACCTTTCCCAAATCTTTGCTCGCGAAGACTGGCCATTATATATATATATTATATATATAGCTGGTGCAGGACTGTGTTTTGGATTTATCGTGAGCATGATGTTGATAACACATGGATGTTTTAATTGCTGCTAAATAGTGCTTACTCTAAATCAAGAACTTTCCAGTTTCCCATGCTCTGCCGGTGAGCAGGTGCACAGGAAGCAGGGAGGGAGCACGGCCAGGACAGCTGACCTGAACTGGCCAAAGGGATATTCCATACCATACCATACCATATGGCATCATTCCCAGTATATAAACCAGGGAGAGTTGGCCGGGAGAGGCAGATCACTGCTCAGGGATGGGCTGGATGTTGGTCAGTGGGGGGTGAGCAACTGTAGTGTGCAGCACATTTTTCTCTTGGGTTTTATTCCTCCATCTCTCTCCTTTTCATTACTATTATTATATTTTTCTTTGTTTCAATTATTAAGCTGACCTTATCTCAACACACAAATTTTACTTTTTTCTGATTCTTCTCCCCATCCCACCAGAGAGTGGGGAATGAGCTAGTGGCTGTGTAGTACTTAGTTATTGGCTGAGGTTAAAACATGACAACCCTTGAAAGTTTTCCCTCTCTTTTAAGGTATGGATTATGGTGGAACGGGATTGCAGGATGAATCAGCTATTGAGTCATCTGGGTTTATAATGTTATGTTTGTAATACATTTTGTTATGTTTATAGTACTTTTATGCAGTTATTGTGTTACTTTATGCTACTCTGCAACTAAGATGGGTTTTGCTCCATATTGTGTAGATGGCAAGAGAAAGAGAGCTCCTAGTTTGGAAGAGTTTGCAGTCCTGGAGGGGAAGTGGTAGAAGGGGTGAAAGGGAAGAAGGTGAATAGGATACAAAGGGAACCATCTGTCAGTGTACGGAGAACGGTACCAGCAAGCAGCGAACCCTTCCAGGAGCACACCACCTAACAAATGGTAGTGTCATGTAAATGCCTTAGATGCTTTCCAGGAGAGAACTATTTCATTTACTTGCAAGATGCAGTAGGTCTTCCACGAGAGACTATTTCTATGATTATGCATCCTCTGCACATCTTTGTATGTATTTGCATGCATATATGTCTAGGTTCATGACTATTACACATTTGTTAAAAATATGCCTTCCCTGTTACTCTTCATCAACAGGAGGAACATCGTGTGATTTATCTGGGTAAAATCAGACCTGACACAACCCGAACAGAACTGAGGGACCGTTTTGAAGTTTTTGGTGAAATCGAGGAGTGCACAGTAAATTTGCGGGATGATGGGTAGGAACTTTTGAGATTACTTCTTGTTTGGGACCTGCCATATGTAAAAAATTATGGCAGTAAGATTACTGGTATGGGAGTTACCAATAAAAGTGCTGTGACAGATGACATGCTGAGTTCAAAACCTTATTTATTTTCTTTCATCCTTATTTATTAATCTTGCTAGTTGAGATTTCCTGTCCCAGAAATAAGTATTTAGCTGTATGACAGGACAATCATGCTGATAAATGGATGCAGTACTTCTGGCATTTCCACTGCTGGGTCTCCTGCAAGTTTGCTTTCAGGAAGGGGTTACACTAATATGTGTTAACTCTTTTCAGCTTTTGTTCACAACTGTATTTTTCAATTTCAGAGACAGCTATGGTTTCATCACCTACCGCTATACTTGTGACGCCTTCGCTGCTCTTGAAAACGGATACACTTTGCGCAGGTCAAATGAACCTGACTTTGAGCTGTACTTCTGTGGACGCAAGCAATTTTGCAAGTCTAACTATGCAGACCTAGGTAGGTATTTTGGTCTATGCGAATTAAAGTACATAACTGGAATCTTGTAACTCATGGGAATTTAGGATTCGCTACTTTTTTGTTTACTGCTTATATTATTTAAATGATGGGGGGGGGAAGGTGTTGAAGGAAGTGGTTTTCACTTTCTGTAAAAAGTTTAAAAGTTAACTAATCTGAGCTGTCTTCTTTCAAATATTCCAGACTGTGAAAATTCTTTTAAAGCCCACTTCCACCATTATAAAAATAAGTGCTCAATATTCAGTAATACATTTCTATGTTGAAATGATAGCACCACAGAAAACTCTCACATGCTTTGCTATTTATTGCTATAACTGCTTGGTTCCAATACCTTATCTATTTATATGATTGACAAACAGAGAACAAAGGAAATACCTTACCACAAAAACTTCATTATGATTCTTACTTTGCCATGAGTTCTGTGGTAGATGTGTGGAACTTGCCAAGGGCACTTCTTAAACACAATTCATAGATACTCAAGTTTGAAAGTGAGAAGGGTTTGTGACCAAATCCGACCCTTAGTGTGGTAAAAGCCACTGATCTCAACTGGTGATTCTAAAATTGTGCATAAGCATCGATGTATGAAAGTGTCTCCTTGAAGGGATTTCAAGTAATGATATAAGAGGCTCCAGCCTGTGGAGAGCTTTGCAAATCTCATAGTGTTTGTGGTCGCACTGAAGTGGGGTATTATCCATACCAGTTTCCAGACCCCAAGGTGCTGTGGTAACTCCAGGCTCAAGTGTACATACTGGCTGTGCTAACACATCTAGGTCTGTCCAAGTCCTGCCTGGGCAAAAACATGTGGTTCTGTCCTATGCTCTGGGTCAGGGTGTGATGCTTCCCCTTGCAAGGATTTTTGGAGGTGTTCAAAGTTTTACAGAAGGAATACTGATGTTAAGTATATTCATGAAGAGACCACGTAGACTACCAAAACAGCCTCTGTAATATTATAATATATGATAAACTCAACTCTTATTTAATTACCTTTTAAAATGTAAAGTATTCATTAAATGTTAAATCTTTCCTAATACCTGTATAAATAGACTAAAGGCATGGGAGATGCTCTTTTCTGAATAACATAGCAAGGCACATTTTGCTGTTGAATCTGTATTAATCAGATATTGTGGGTTTTTTATGAATAAATGACCACAGTCATTAAAATCTCTCATAACCCTGTAACAGAGTGCTAATGAAATCTTGTATGTGCTGCCCTCGGCTTTGTACAATGCAGGAAGTGCATACAGATACATTTTTTCTAACCAATTGATGTCTTTTCAAAATAAATTATAAAGATGATACGCATTGTTCACAATGAATATGCTATAATTCACTTCAGTGACTAAACAGATAATGTAAAGCTAAGAAAAGGCAATTGACTGCTGAAGAGATATGGTGTTGATGTTGAAAATATAAAAGGTAGGAAGGCATTTGTCGAAATGTAGGCTGATAAAAACAGTAGAACCAGATTTAAGTCTTGCCTTGATTTGACTTATCTTCAGCAATGGAAGCCAAGGTCATCTTTGTATCTCAGAAAATCTGGGGTTTTAAAATAAGTTGTCTGAAGGGAACCCTCTTGAACATTGTTCATCATTGGGAGTATTTCTTGTCAGGTCTCTCCATAGTGAGTGGGATTCCCAAAGTGTCTGTGAGCAGGCTATTTTCACTTTGTCCTGCTGCCAGCTTGAGCTTCTGTACTTCAGACTGCATTCTCTGTGTTTTGCAGAGTATCTGATAGAGCAACATAAGGAAATGGCAGGATGAACTTTAAAATTCATGAGCTGGTACCAGGACAGAGAGAATTAATCAGCCTTGGGTTGAGTACAGAAGAAAGAAAACACTTGAAAACAGTAGTCAGAAGTTTAACACCTCTCCTCTGTGAGAAGCTATTGTCTTAACAGAACTTGTAATGAACATTTAATGCACAGTGTGTCTTATAGTGGTAGATGGGGAGTTCTGATTAATTCAACACAAGAAGTGGAAAGAAAAGGGCACTCTCATAAAGGAGTTGTGACACAGGAACTGGGGAGAGTCAGTGTTAAGCAGAGTTGACTCCAAATAATTGGAGTCCTAGAGCTGTGTGGCCACAAAAGTACAGTCCCTCCTCTGTGCTAGGAACATAGTGATGTCTGTGTCTGAGCAACTGGCAAAGCTGGAGCAGGTATCACAGATCACCGGAGCTGGACTGTTATTGCTGCTGTGGCTTATCACATACGATGCAGAAAGCCCACCTGCTTGTACAGCCGTGCAGAGGCCCTGCCCAGAATAGCTCTGAACAAGCAAACCCCACAAAATGAGTGGAAGCAAAACCAGAGATTCAGGGAGGTGTACTGACTTGCAGAAGACCCCAAGGCAGGGCAGGCAGAAGCAGCCATGTCCTCTGTGTGCTGCTCGCAGGCTGCCTTGGCTTTCTGCAGAACCGTCCCCCTGTTACCTTTTTTGGGAGAATTAAGTTTTGGATATTGCATGTTGAGAAACAGCTGTTGCAAGACAACAGTGGAGTTTTGGGTAAGGCATCTGTCAAGGTTATTTGGACTACTTCGAGACCTATACATAGCAGTGTGTTGTGCTCAGGTCCTTGAGGAAACCATTTTGAGTTAACCTGTTCTAGATGTACATGCGATTAATGGTTCCCCCCCAGTGCTGATGATGTGTACTGCTTTTGTTAAGTTCTGCTTCTTACCAGAAATCTCTGTGCATGCATAAAGCTTCTCCGATGATCATTTCTATGCTTTTATCATCCCATAACGTTGTGGTTGTAAGTGCTTTGTTTCTTCAGTGCCTTGAGTGTAACGATGTACAGAGAAAATAAGTATTCGCTAGTGGTTCTTGCCTATTATCTAAACTTGCGTCCTTTGGGTTTCAGATTCAAACTCAGATGATTTTGATCCTGCTTCCACTAAAAGCAAGTATGACTCCATGGATTTTGATAGTTTACTTAAAGAGGCACAGCGGAGCCTGCGTAGGTAACATGTCATCCGAAGAAAACAAGGGGATGATGAATACCTCACGGACATCACGTCCTTCAATAATGGACAACTAAAAAGTCGTACTTAGGAATTTCTCCTACTTTACACTCTCTGTTCACAACCATGGTTTACATGAACACAGCTGCTCGACGAGTGGAGGAGCAAGACGGCTGTCCAGTAAGCACACACATGTCCATGGGTGTCAGCTTTGCTTTCGCGGGTGATCGGTGGCGGGGGAGCCGGGCGTTCCTTGCGAGTTCAAGGCAAATCACGAGACATGGCAGCAGTTCCACAGAGATATGCGTACAACGATGAACTGCAAAACCTGTACATATTGCATTTTAACAAAAAAGAACAAAAACAAACAGAAAAAGAATCCAATGTGAGAACTATGGCTGCTGATGTCTGGGAATCAGACACTGCTTTTTTGTTTTGTTTTTTTTAAAGAAGCTCCTTCTCAAAACACAGTGATAATATGACAATCCAGAAGAAACCACAGGTCCCAGAAGCCTACAATCTGTTTTAGCTTTGTTTTAAGATTGTTCTTTTTTTTTTGGTTGGGGTTTTCTTTGTGGGTTTTTTTTTTGTTGTTTTTTGGGGTTTTTTTAATCCTTGCAGAAAAGAAAATGAAAGGCTCAAGCTTCCCTAACATTTTGAAGTTTCATCTTTTAATTCTGACACCCATGTAAATGTCTACAACATTGATCTTCCACAGCAAAATTTTCAAAGCCTTGTTAATGGTCAAATGTGCAGCTTGTTCAGCGATTTATTCTAATGAGCGGACGTGGTGTTACATTATTAATGAGAGTTGGATATAACTATCTGGGTGTGTGCGCAGATAGTTTATTTGCTACATTCTTTAAAGTAGTTGAGTATTTACAAATGTTAAATGGATTATTTTTTTTTATGTACATACTGTATGACGATGTTCTTTTTTGTTACAGCTATGCACTGTAAATGCAGCCTTCTTTTCAAAAACTGCTGAATTTTTCTTAAACAAGAATATTCAAATGTAATTATAGGAAGTGAATCAATTATTGTACACTAACATATGTAGAAAGCTGAACTTATGCTTATATATATTTGATTGTAAAAAAAAAAAGAAAAACGTGTGGGTGAGGGTGTGAGTGTGTATATGTGTGCGCGCGTGTATCTGAGTGCAAAAATCAATTACACAAATTCATCCCTTCTTTGGTGAGCTTATATAAGAATTTTGTCAAGAATTGTTCTAGCCCAAAAGGTATTAACCACTTCTGCAGTAGTTTTCCACATTTTTCTCATTGCTTGATTTTCTTTTGCAGTTTTATACACTGAATTTGTTAGGGGAATGAAATTTTCTCATCTAAATTTTTCTAGAAGATATCATAATTTTATGTAAAGTCTCTCAAATGGGTAATCATTAAGAAATGTTTTTATTTTATGTATCAACAGTAGTTTTGAAACTAGAGGTCAAAAATCTTTTTAAAATGCTATTTTGTTTTAATTTTTGTGATTTTAATTTGATAAAAATGTGCTGAGGTACTAAGTACAGTATGATTTTTACAGTAATTCTGTGTCTAAACACTCTTCTTGAAGCCAGTAATCTTTTCATTGGCAATTTAATGATGGTATTTATCTATATTTTTTACAGTTACGCATCCTGTATAAATACCAATCCTTCATTCCTTTGTTTACTAAAGAGACATATTTATCAGTTACAATTATCCTATTTATTATAAATTATGAGATGACTAAAAGAATAAAAAGGCCAGTGGAAATTTTATACCTAGGATGCATGATGGTTGTCAGTTTGGGGTAAGCAAGTGCTTCGTTTGGAAATTCCGCTTTTGCAGGAGCAGTGGGTTGTTTGGGTTTTTTTTTCCTTTTTTTACTATGCACTAGCATGGCCTCAGATGTGCCCATGACATTGTTGCTGATGACATTGCTTTTGTTAAATTAAATAGAAACTTCAGGAAAGAAAAGAACTGCAAGAGTAAACTACTGCTATTCTGAGCATCAGAATTTCAACTGAACTCAGAGTGTCTACACTGAATCAGCAAAGTTTGATATTTGCTTGTGAATGTATAGATTTGTTATTCTATTACTGTTTGGCATTCATGACTACTCTGAAAGGTATGGCACACCTAACTATTTAATCTACTTTCCCACTCCAAATCTTAGAAAACTGATTCCACTCCCATGCCAGTGCAGTTGATTTTGATGGCTGCATTCATTTTATCACCAGCATATTGTGTTCTGAGAGATTCCACTGTCTGTCCTGTTGGATGCTTGCTTGATTTTTTGGCTTCTTATTTCTCAGTAGATAGATAGCAATAAAACAAAAAAAAAAGAAAAGAACTTTTCTGGAGGTTCTGTGTTACAAATGTAACATTCTTTAATCTGCATAATTCTTGTTGTTGCTCTGTAGGTTAAAAATGCAGGTATTTTAACTTTGTGTGAATGCCAAACTAAACGTTTACAATTTTCCTTTCTGGATTTTGAGTATCTTCTGTTGTAAAGAAAAATATTAAAAGCAATAAATTATTTTTAAGAAATCAGTATTTAGTATATCATATTATGTGTTCAAGGACCAGATCCATTACCTATTTTGCCTTTACATTTCTGTGATTAAATTTGAAAACATTCTCTTTTGCCTTTGATTGCTGACATTAATAAATTGGTGTGGGGCTTGTCGGGGGGATTATTTATTTTTCACCAGGCATAATGATGAGTCAATTTTTTTTTTTTCACTGGCCTGGCAAACATTCTCATCTTGAAGATGGCTTTCCTCTGTGGATTTACAAATTACATATGAAATTAATAGAGCTAGGATTGTTGAATAAAGCTATTTGGATCCTTCGTAGACACTGTGGTAGGAAACCCATCAAAATATCCACTTGGTGTTTCCTTTTCTTTTTTTCTTCCCCAAGAACATTTCAAATTAGCACATGTACCACATTGTCACCGGAGGCAAATTGCAGCATAGCTCTGTGTGTCTTTTAGATGAAGATTGTACTGTTGCTTTCATGCTGTGGTAAGTACCACATCCACAATACAGGTAACAGAACTGGTACTTAGAAACTGTGGTCTTTCCTAGAACTGTAACAAAGTAATTCCTACAGAACGGAAAGTGATCTAAATACTAATCCAAACAGAGGGATCCTAAAATTTAAGAAAAATACCTGAGTTAGACTACTCTGAAAAGCAGCTGTGCTGCCATCACCAAAAGCAGGACTGAGATAAAAGTTTGTGCCTCTGGGGCGTAACACTTGGGTCAGTTGAAAAAAAAAATCACAAAGCGCCCACAACTTCTTATCATCCCTTTAGATGTAAGCTTACAGTAGGTAATGATTATGTGTCCTTTTTGATGGCTGTAATGAGAACTTCAATCACTGTAGTATAAGATCTGATCTATAAATGACCTAGAATAGCCATGTAATATAATGTGATGATTCTAAATTTGTACCTATGTGACAGACATTTTCAAGAATGTGAAACACTGACCTTATGGAGCTACTGTAAGATTTGTACAGTATAGGTGAACATGTAAAGCTGTTGGTTAGACTATGCTGAACAGGGAAAGTGAGATACTAGTTAAGCCCAAGCTGGGCTATTTTCCACCTGCCGATTCTACATGTACTTTTGTGGTTTAAGTCATTGTATGAAAATTCCTGTGGTTTTTTTTCTTTTTTTTAATGTGCAGTACACATCAGCCTCACTGAGCTAATAAAGGGAAACAAATGTTTCAAATCCATTTCTGTTTCTCTTTTTTATCACAGGTGACAGGTTTTTTCCCCCTACAACAGGTTGTGTACTGGATTTTCTATTACTCTTTCTAGTGGTTGTAATTGATTTGAGATAGTAGTCCAGAGCACACCTGCATTACTGCACTTTGGGCAGGGGACAGAACTGCCAATTTTAAATACATTTAATGGTAAAAAGATGCTGCATGCCTTTCTGCCATGAGTACCCAAGGCTGTTGAAGAGCCAATATAAAATATGTAGGAAAACCTTTGAAGAATCCTCAGTGGAGTTTTAAGAGTTGCTGGTTTGAGTTAGGAAGGGGTGGGGAATGTAAGGGCTTTTCTATCTGGTCATATTTAGATCTAAGTTGTGGAGGTACTAGGATCTGACAAGTGCAAAATGACTGGTATCTTCCATCCTGAGGTGATAAATATCTATACTAGGATAAAGCACATCATGAGAGACCTTCACCAGCCTCTCTGTCTCAGCAGACATTCGAGGAGGAGCAGACAGGTAGGTACCTGGAAAGCATGGCTTTTCTGAATCCTTTGTGGACAGTACAGTGTGCAGCATGGTGTATTTCCACACCAGCATTGCCACTGGGCAGGCAACAGATAGGCCAGGGGATGCCAAAGGGTATTCACAACACGTCATTTACATGCACTGAAAAAGGGGAAGAAACTGATTTTCTTTGGTTTGCCCAGGGTTCATTCACATGTAGCCAGTTTTTGGCTGTAGGCCTATCCTGTTGTGTCCACAGCCTTCTCTGGGGTTTTACAGCACAACCCTCTGTGACAGCCTTCTCATCTGATGTGTGCCTCAGCAGGTACCCGGGGAGTGGTGCGAGGAACAGCGCAGGGCAGCCTGCACAGTTGGAGGGCAGCCTGACTGTGGTCTGTAAGTACAGGACTACTGAATTCAGTTGAAAAAATTGCCTTTCTCAGGATGACTAGCCTCCACCTCATCTCTGTTCCTAACACTGTGTTTAATTTATGCAGTGTTTAGCTTTTGCGTTTTTACCGTTTACTAATCCAAGCAGTTGTGCTTGGTTTTCACAAGGGTGGTAGAGCAAAGTTCCTCACTGTGTGGGATTTGCGCTGTTGACTCACTGCTCCTGATCAAATTAACGCTCAAAACGTAGTTGGCCAAATCATTCCTGATGTACTTCATCAATCTTGCTGCTGTTCCACAAGGCATGAATTTAGCCCAATATTTCTCCAGTTACTAGGCTTTTTAATCTGAGTTTTTTATTCATTTCATATTTTTGCATAGCACTTTGATGCTTGCAGAAAAAAGAAAGCATTCTATTAGATTTCCAGGAAACTATTGCTTCCTGCCTTCCATCTCCTCATTTTACATCATTAAGGTTTATTGCAAAAAATCAGGCTGTTCCATTGCCTGTTATCCTGGGTCACCATTTTTCCCCAGTGAATGCTGCAAGCTGACCACCTGAAATCAGATTCAGGCACCTCAATGAGTGGCCTGATTTTCAGAAACGCTGAGCATCTCGCAGCTCCCATCGTCTTCAATTAGACCTGCTGGCTCTCAGCACTTTTAAAATCAAGCCACATATTTAGAGCCCAAATTCAGCACAGCATTTACATTTGTGCTTAAGTCTGTCCTGATTCAGCAAAGCACTTAAGCATGAGTGTTTTTAGATCCATTGAAGTCAAGTGCTCGGCTGCTTTGAATAAAAATAGACTCCTGGATTGGGGCCTAAGAATCCAAATACAGACACCCACACCTAATTTTAGTCTCCGTTTGGAAAACTTCTGCCTCTCCTACCTTTAACCTTTAATGCTTACAGAAACACAAAAACTCCTGTCAGGTCATAAGGGAAAGAGAGGGAGGTTTAGAGAAGAGAAGTGGAAGTGATGGACAAACTTCTTCCTTGTGGAAAATGTTTTGAAAACTTTAAATCCAACTCTGCAAGATGCCTTGATTCATTGCTATTATTTCATGTTGCACTTCCAGAATCTCATTCAAGATTAATGTGCAGTTATTCTATTGTCCTTCACCATTAATTAATAAACTGCTATATTAAACTTTAACCAGTGCCAACTTCTCCTGCTTTTCCGTGAATCACATTCTCACCATTGATATTCCATGTTCACAAGCAAACTAATCTATAAATCAATTTTCTCTACTTTATCAAACAGCAGAAAGTAATAAAGAAGGTCACAAATAGTACAGTAGTTCCTTGGAGGTTTGTAACATCATAATTTAAAGCTCAGAAAGATTGAATCAAAAGTTGAATTAATCCCTAAGGGAAAAGATTCTATATAGATTCTATTGATAGACGTAGGGCAGCCTGTCTTCACTGGGAGCTGGTATATTTGTTAATACTTCAGGGCAAAGGAGACTAGTCTTCTCAGCAAAGAAGAAAATGAAATCCTCCATGAGAAGAAGGGAATATGTCCTCTGCGCTTTCCATTGCTGTGCTCTTCTAACACCTCTCTGCTGGGAAAAAGAGAAAGCCAGCTCATCCTTTGCTACACGATGTGCTCTGCTGAGTGGCTGGTGTCTGTGCAAAGCAATTACGGAAACTGAATGGAATACATGTATAAATTTTAAATGTTGCAATTAATTGGTGCTCATTCCTCAGCTGATGCTTTTATTGTCGAACAATCTCAACCCAAAATCTTAGCAGACTATGAACCCAAAGCAAAGTGAAGGATTGTTTTTTTCAGTGACAACTTTTGGTGAAGTTACAAATATTTATTCTGCAGCTGGAAGCATATTCCTCAAAACATGTTTAGCTTTTGAGGTTCCTCTGAGTTATTGCAGCTTCCTTTTAACATGCTTCTGGAATCATGATTTTGCAAAGGCATTTCTGATTCTCTTTTATAAAAATAATCTATAACCTTAGTGACGTGACTGGACCTGATGAATTAAGCTCTTCCAAATTCAAGTGGAATTAACGGGGAGAAAAAGACTCCCATATAAAGGGAAATAATTTTTAAAAAAATTACTAATGGGCTCAGTTGAAAAAGTTATATACACAGGTGTGGTATACAGTGAGATCTGTGGTATACAGTGATCTGGTATACAGTGAGATGAATTGTACCATTTTGGAATGCATGCATGATGAAGTACAGGATGATAGAAGGATTTGTGCTTGCATATTGACTATTTTCTTGTGGTATTTGTAGAGAGGAACTGAACTGGCCTGTGATGAAGGCAACTGAACAGAAAAAAGGTACAATTCCAGCCTCTCCAAAATCAGTGATGAAACTCCAACCCTTGTCAGCCTTTTGCATTAACCCTGACTTGTGCAAATAATGGACAGTGATCAAATGTAACTAATCTCATGTGCCTTATTTGCATCATGATAAATTGTCCGCCAGATGAAATGTAAATGAAAGCCAAAGCTAAGTATGAAGAAAAATTTGTCCTAAAGAGCAGAGTATGTAAGTTGCTGTTAGGACTCGTAATCAAATAAAATATTTGCTACAGTTTATTTTTGACAATGTGCATTTCATTCTCTATTAAATTAGTACTTGATAAAGTAATAAAATTACTGCATCCATAAAGTTACTGCACTATACCTTCAAGAGATCTTCTCGTTGTCCTCGGATTATTGACTTTGGCATTATGAAAAACGCACATTGGTGCCTTGAACTAATTCTTTCCTGCTGTATTTGCAACTCAGGCCCATGCTTGTTTATGCAATGTGTTGGCAGTAAATTTATTTAAAAAAAAAAAATCAGCCACACAATTGAAAACTAACAGAGTCCTTTCTGGTTTTAACCATTTACTGGTACAGTACCACAGCTAACCCTAGTTTTCTATTGCATGAATAATTTATTGTCTTAGCTAAGCATGCCCTGGGTTATACACTCCTGCCAGCAGTATGGAGTGGTGAGTGCTGTTGCTGAATAATGATTAATTACTCGCCCTTCTGAAGGAGCCTGGTTTTGTAAACTGGTCACACAGCATGTTACGTGGATTGTGTCTGCTATACAAAAGGTTACTTGCAATCACATAATGAGACATAATGATGCACATCACAACAATTCTTTGGTACAAATCTGCACACAATGGAATTTAGATAGAAACCCATTTATTTACGTACCTTGTTTGCCAGAGGGTACAAAACGTCACTGCATTGCTGAAGTGCTGCCATTGCTCATTCTGCAATGCTGACATTTTGGGTGAGAATAATGTGGTGGCTTCTTCAGGAACCTCCAGCTGCAGCTTCGCAGAGTTGCCCTGTAACAACCTGCTGGCAGACTCTGGGAGGGACTTGGCTCCCACAGCGTGAGGGCTGTATGAGTGGGATGGTTTGCTGACATCTGTCCAAACTCTTGATAGGAAGCTGGGATGCAGTTCCTCCCTGCAAGGTGAAGAGTTCACCTGCAGTATGGGATGGGCATCCCTGCATGTGCTTTTACCTGTCTGCCTTAGGAAGGGTGAACGGGGAATCAAAGTTTTGCCATTCATTGTGTGGTCAAAGAAAGAAGGGCATTCAGAAGTATCATTCTAAAACCTAGAGCCACAGCTTTTCTGAACCTTAGGGGGGAAACAATCTAGTTGTTCTCAGCTCCTGCTCTCTGGAAAACAAGAAGTACTTGGCCACACCTGTCTCAGGGCTCTTGGGACCACTGCTGGCAGCAGTAATGTCTAGTCCTGCCTGCCCTCAGCCAGAGTCACTTGACTGTCCAGACAGGAATTCTTCAGTACTTTTAATTTGTCTGTGTGACACTAAGGCCCTGCTGGTCTAGCTCCTCAGCTTCCTGCAACTCAAGCTGCAGAAGTTTGAGGTGCTAGAGATGAGACATGGGGCTTGGTAGGCAATGGGCCCTGGATGTGCACCTCTGACCCATGACAACATGGCAAAGCTGGCTGCAGCAGCCCAGACCATCTTCTTTCCTTGTGCAGTGACCTGGATTGCCCAGCAGCCTCACAAAAGCTCTGTCCTGATCTGGTCAGGCAGGATGATTTGAACATAGGAGCTGCATTTGAACAGGCAGGGACGTGTGTGGTTTGAGAACCATACTTTGGGTGCTGCTGTGCTACTGTTATGTGACACAGTGTTCAGGAACTCCTTGACATCTTTTAGTTGACCTGCTCATTTTGTCCACTGTTGTCTCAAGAAGGACAAAATGTTACGGTGTTATAGCACAAGGGCATCACTATAGTAGAAGATGAGGTACCCTATAAAACTTGTGTTTTCCTATAACTGATGTGGACTTTGCTTATGTGGTACAAGTTTCTACTCCATATATGTGGCAATAAATAAACTGTGACCAAATCAACAGCAGTCTCTGATACAATGATGGAGCTAGAGAAGGTTGTTGGGGGTAAGACCAGCAAATGGCACCGTGCTGCTGCCAGCGTAGCTGGTATTTCTCCTAACATTTCCACAGCCTTTAGCTTTGCCCGCTAGCAAGGTCATGGCCTCAGTGACCACTTTGCCCTCCAATATATGACAGTTATGCAAACCATGCTAGAATGCTACGTGCCCTTTCAGTGAGCACAAGGCAACCAAGAGACCCTTATGAGTTTCCGGGGCCCCAGCAGAGTGTGCTGGCACCCTGGTGTGAGGGTGGCCATAGCACCATGGGGGACACCATTTGTGTAATGGCTGTTCTACACTGATTCATCAGCTGGAATAATTCTGCAGCTAACAAATATAAGTTTTCTTCCACAAATAGTTCCTTGAGTGGTAGATCATGTGCAGGCTCATTTACTGCAGCAATGTCCTGTGTGGATCCTCTGATTTGTTGTAATCTCTTTGAGGTGGCTCTGTGATGGCAATAATGAAGAATGTTTCTGCCTCTGCTTTTTCCCTTGATTTCATGAATAAGTTGTAGTGTGCTAGATCACACTATGCTGAAGGCTTCTACCTGCTGGGGATTGGGAGCTAGGAGGAAACAACACAGGTGGGAGAATCATGTGTGCAATGGGAGCAGGATGAAAACAGCAGAGCCAGGAGGCAGAAGCACCTGAGTCTCATCCCCTCAGGAAGTGGGGGGAAGAAAACCCAGTCAAATCCTCCACTTTGATGGCTCGACAGTATTGGTATAATTTCCTAGCCACCCAAATATTATCCCTCTAAAAAATACGGTGTCAGTAGTTTCAGATTTGGACCTTTGCATAATTGCAACTGGGCAACTGTAGTGAGATTTATGTGAAAACCTTAATGACAGTAGAGAGGAAATGGACATGAAGCATCAAGCATGAAGCCTCACACCTCTGAAGCTGCACAGAGAGGCATATCAAACATATATCACAATCCCTCCAGCTCTTGCTTTTGCTATTACTAAGCTGTTGACATTGTATGAAAGCTGATATATAATTGAAAAACCTATATATTCATTTAAAAATGTAAAAGGCATAGCAATAATAAGACTGCTTGGTAGCAAACCTCCTACAATGTCTCTTCCTAGCAGAAGGAGCTTTGCAGGTAGCTATTCATGCTTTTACTCCAAATCTCATGGCACTGGTCTTGCTCTACAATGTTGGGTCTGATGAGATTGAATGAGGTTAAGCTGCCACAAATAGCTACTCAATGGCAGTTTTTTCCCTCACTTGATGAACAATGCCAGACTCACTATATGTCTGGGAGGCAAAGAATATAGTTATACTAGACAAATGGAATAGGAACCAACAACAAAGTGAATCCTGTGGTGTCATATACATTTTTTATTCACACTGCACATAAATCTCATCCACGCTCATGGGAGAACTTTAGCATCCCCTTAAACTCCCATTTATTCTCCATCCCTCTCACTCTTCGCACTGTTAAGAAACTGATTTATTTTCTGAAAACTACTCTTAATCACTGTGCAAATAGCAATGGAACATTTATACTCCAAGTAATAAATAGATGATTCACATCTTAATATGAGACTGGAGATTATTCTGACTTATTTGTGTTTATTGCATCTAACACACAGATGCTTTTCTCCATTTCTAATAGAAATGTTAATTATGGGATTTCATTATTCCTATTTAGACTTAGGGTTGGTGTTTTTTTTCTCTGCCACAATGTGCATGGGACAGTCCTACAAGACAGGAAATTAATATATTCAGTACTCCAAAATGCTTAAGGTAGAGAAAAAGAAAGTTAGATTTAATAATCTAAAGTTCTGTGAAAAATGCAGAGTAATAGAGAGCATGGAAATCCATCTGTTATTATTCTGGTTAGTGGAGTAGCAAGAGAAATCAGTCATAGCTTTTGATGATAATGAGAACATAGTGAAACGGAAGTATGGTCGGTGCTTGAGTTTATGTCCTTTGCCACAGAAAGGTAATATTGCCAATTCAAGCACCTCTGAATATGGGAAAGTGGATTGTCAAGTCTTGTTAGAGTGGCTCTTCTTGGAAGATCAGGAAATGTTTTCTCTTTCTCCTCTTTTGTAATAAATGTCTTTATTGCAATAAACTGCCAAGGGCAGTATTTGGTCCTTGGAAGTATTTATTTCTTGTGTGCAGAGAGAAACATTGAGCAATATTTTCATTGTTCTATTTTGCTCACACAGGTTCAGGTAATGCCAATGAAAATATTCCTTTGGTCAAACTGCAAGTCATACGGATCTTTGGTTCCTTTACAATAGCTGTAAGACTTGTTTAACATTTCATCTTTTAAGGTATGTTTATCCTTCAGAAACCTTTTATGTCATGCCTGTTCTTTAGCCAACATATGCACATGCCTGCATACATAACCAGATAAGCATGATTGTATATGAATATATACATATCATTACCCTGATACATAAAATATGTACGTGCATATAGACCCCTCATCTGGGATTTGTCACCAGGAAACTCATCTGTTGCAATAAAACATAAACTTCAATAATAGTTCTCTCTTCGCACAAGGCCATAGGCTATATCTACATCCTTATGTTGCAGGAGAATTGCTTCCTGCAGGCCAGCAAGAAGCTCTGATTCCATTTGCACCCTGGCTGACATTATTACAAAAAAGCCTTCCTGACAGGATCACCGTCACAAGTGTAGTCAAAGGGAATACCTTCTGCTCTGTGGTCATGGCAGCTCACTGATGTCCACAGTATTGTTTGTAAACGGGTAGGAAATATGCAGTACCTGCTTAACTCGTGGTAATTTGAGCAGTTCTAATCATTCATCTCAAAACAGTTTTCTATAGTTTTGCAGTTATGGTAACTGAATTCAGGGCTGCCTTAAAAAGAAATTGTTGTTCCTTAAAATGTTGTTTAGAAACAGATTTGTGTGCTCTATAAGCTGTTAGTAATGGGCAGACTGAGACCCTCAGAGTTTAACCCAATAAGCCCATGAACAGCTAAAAGATGGAAAGCAGCAGTGCCTGTGTTTCACTCACACTGAACTAGCGTTTATTGAGGTCGCTCTGCAGGTATCCTTAGTTCCTAAGACTGTAGGGTCCAAAGCACTTCCACAATGTCTTTGCTTCTTCCCAGGAATGGAAACCGACCTGTTGATCCAAAGAGTCGTGGTCTTGACATGATGCTGGCATTATCAGGGACTACTTCAACAGGAAGAAAATTGTCATTTCCTTAAATCTGTGCAGTGGGTTGACCCTGGCTGAACGCCAGGTACCCACCAAAGCCACTCTATCGCTCCCTTCTGCAACTGGACAGGGGAGAGAAAATATAACGAAGGGTTCATGAGCTGAAATAAGGACCAGGGGAGGTCATTCACTGGTTACTGTCACAGGCAAAACAGGCTCAAAGTGGGGATATTATTTAAATTTATTACTAACAAAATTAGAGCAGGATAATGAGAAGTAAAATAAATCTTAAAAACACCTCCTCCCCACCCCTCCCTCCTTCCTGAGCTCTACCTCCTGCCCCCCAGAGGCACGAGGAGACGGGAAATGGAGTTTACAGTCAGTTCATCACAGGTTGTTCCTGCCGTTGCTCAGGGAGAGGAGTCTTTCCCCTGCTCCAGCATGGGATCACTCTCGTGGGAGACGGTCCTTCATGAACTTCTCCAATGTGAGTCCCTGCCATGGGCTACAGTTCTTCACAAAACTGCTGCCATGTGGGTCACTTCTCCATGTGGTGCAGTCCTTCAGGCACAGGCTGCTCCATTATTGGTCCGCCCCACAGGGCCACAAGACCTAACACGAAAACCCACTCCAGTGTGTACTCCTTTCTCCATGGTTCTGCAGGTCCCTGCCAGGACTCTGCTCCAGCATGGGCCTCCCACAGGTCACAGCCTCCTTGGACATCCACCTGCTCTGTCATGGGACTCCTCCATGGGCTGCAGGTGGGTCTCTGAACCCCTGTGGACCTCCATGGGCTGCAGGGGCACAGCTGCTTCACCATGGTCTGCACCATGGGCTGCAGGGGAACCTCAGCTCTGGCTCCTGGAACACCTCCTCCCCCTCCTTCTCCACTGACCTCGGTGTCTGCAGAGTTGTTCACATGTTCTCACTCTGCTCTTCTCTGGCTGCAATTTCATCTGCTCAATAACTTTTTTCTTTCTTAACTATGTTATCACAGAGGCATTACTGTCATTCCTGATTGGCTCGGCCTTGGCCAGCAGCACGTCTGTCCTGGAGCCAGCTGGCACTGGCTCTGCCAGACACGGGGAAAGCTTCTGGTAGCTTCTCACTGAAGCCACCCCTGTATTTCCCCCACTACCAAAACCTGACCACACAAACCCAATACAATCTGGGATGGTGTATCAGCCACTACAAGATATGGAACTGGTAATAGATATTTTTAGCTAATAAACTGCTATGAACCCCTATATCCATTTATACAGGATCATATCTGCCAACTGAACAAGGGTTTGTTTTTTTCACCCATTTTCATAAGTTCATTCTGTGATTAAATTTATAGCTGGCTGCAATATATTTTAAATGTCATTTCCAGTCCCTGGTCATAAACCAGGAAACAGTCTCGTTCAACCCATTCAGTTCACACTCAATTCACAGTAATGATGCTGTAAGAATTTGTTTCAACTCCTGTATTGAAGAATGCAAATATTTACTTTTTGTTTGTTTATTTATTGCAGCACAGTTTGGTACTTTTCAAATGCATCTCTAAACTGAAATAGTTCACTTAGGTGCAGCACCTAAGGTGGCTTCTCAGCACAGCCAGGTCACCTCAAATCACTACAGCTTTGCAGAAAATGATGGGAGCATGTTGGCTTCTGCAGGGGCACCCAGGACACCCGCACCAACAGTTACTCTAAAGTCTGAATTTTGCACTGTGTCACATACGGGCTCAGCACTAAAAACTCCCAGTCCATTTTTGGATGTTACTACCATGACTCTTCAGAGGTAAGTATCAAAATGTCATTTCTGTTGATATCTGACTTTGTATTTACAACATATGGCACTATCCTATTTATTTAATAAAATCTACTCCCATTTAAGAAAGATAACTACTCAGATCTACTGATTGTCTGTTATTAAGGGAAAAAGTATTTAAAGATTTGAAGATACCCCTGCTGCACTCTTCAATGGCTTTACAATCTCTTCCTTGTGTTTTTATCACTTCAGCATTGCACTAGATTTCCTTTAGCTTTTGATGAAATCACCTCCTTGATGAAATCGCTGAAAAACCAGGCTCTGTGAAAGTGCTTTATCTCAGATCCCAAAGACAAGTTTGTTCCAAAGATGTTCATGCTTTGCAGTCTACGTATTTAGACATCTCTGGTGATACTACAAAGTCTTTGCAAATGCTCATATTGTTTTTCCAGGCTTTGGGTGACTTTGCTAGAGATATGTTTCTTTGTGAATTAAGTGCTCTTTGAGGATAAAATGTTCATCAGAAGTCTTCAGAGTTACAATATCATCATTTTCATCATATTACTTTGAAAAGATATAATTTATATGTATTTTTTAAACATACTTTCCTAGGGCATATTTAACAAAGGGCTTTTCCTGACTCCTTGTTAAACTTCATAGCAATCATATATTGGGGCAGAGCAGAGCCTTCAACCAGCCCATTTGGCTGAATATGTGAAATTAAAAACCTTTTCTGGATTAATTTTGGCATCCTTTTGTGGTCATATATTGTTTTACTTTCCCTCACTTTGTACTTTCCTTAGTATGCAGTGCTCCATTCCAACAATACGTAGATAAAATGCAGATATAAAAATGGAGGCAATTAACAAAGTAAATAAAAATAAAACTACTGGTCTAGTGGTGCATACTAACAGTATATAAGTATATATATACACACATAGGTATATCTAAACACATGCATATATGTACAAATGTGTGTATATATCTGTACACTGCAAATATGCTCAGCTTGAATAAGGAGAACAAATTCTGGAAGGAGCTACCTAATACCTTTCATAGGAACAGCCCCAGCTGACCCTTGAGAATGGTCTGATAGATATGAATTGCTACTGGCATTATGCTATTGGAGAAACAGGGCTACTTTGCCAAAAAATGAATCCATTTAGTCATAAACACTACAGCTAAGTTGATTCAGGGTTTATCTAAAAAAGCTCAGCAGGTTTGGTGTAAAATGAAAGGCAGAATTTTAATTTGGATGGCAATTGTTTTTCAGTACTGCTAATTTGTACTAAACATCCTGATTTACATAAGCAAACAAAGGCCAAATATTAGGCCAAGGAGCACAATCAAAACTGAGGTTCAGTTATGGGGGAAAACAGGCTGCTGGAACACAATTCACTAAACCCAGCTTTTTCAGCTTTTGCCAACTTTCAGTCCCGAAGCATTTTCCCATGGAGGTGTGGACACCTCTGACATTAAACCTAACCCAGTACTTGCATACTTAGGTTCCTTAATTGTCCTTCACAGATCTGGTGAAAGTAACTTAAGAGATTCCTGGACCATAGGCTGAGAAAACCTGCAGTGCTCCCTCTGCTCATTTCTCCCTCACTTGTCTTTTCTTTCCTGTATGACATCCATCTCCATCTTTGGGGTCACAAAAGCTTCCTATTCCTCCTGGTTTTTGCCTAGATTTACCTACAGGCGCTTTGTTGCTCTCATCTAATGCTCCTCTTTTGTACCCATCTTGTAACGCAGCCCCTGATGGAGCAGGTGGGGTTGTTTTTCCTGAAGAACAGACAGATTTTGCAGTCTGGTCCAATTCAAGTCACTGTGACTTCTGGATTCATTTTGTGCCTTAAGCTGGGAACTGAACTTATATCACTGATGGATAAAAATTTCCACTGTAAGCATGTGCATTTGCATATATCTGTGTTGACAGTTATTCAAAGTGTCCCCCAAAGAAGCCCCCCCGTATCACTGATGGACCCATAGAACTCTGCTCCTACTCAACCCTGCAGCTGCAGTTACCACAAGCCCCCACTGCTTTCGGTCCCATGGTCAAAACTGATGCCAAAAGGCAGCCCATCGACAGATTTCTGTAACCCACCTCTTCCCAGATCAAAAAAAAAAAAAAATAAAAAGGAAACTTTTATTTTTAAAAAAAGGTTTTTTTCTTCAATTGTTTTTGAGCACTTGGTGTGGTAAAACTGGAATTCTGGTGGAGACAAATTGAGAATCAGCTATTATCTCAATGAGACTTTTTCTTTAATGAATAAAAAGAGAAATAATCTTTAAAGCAATATCTAAAATTATGTTACTCCTGTTTCAGTTAAGTTCATAAAAATGCAACCTACAGCTAATACGTATTCACAATAAAGTTGCTTAATTCATTTTCTTGAATTAAGAAACTGTAATTCCCACATATTGAATTTATCAATCTTGGCAGTGAATTGAGGAGATATATGTAATATAATCCTGATTTGCCAAATTTATTTTCTAGAAATCTGAGTTTACCCTGCATCATTTCTTCTTATTATATTACATTTTTCAATGTTACATCACTGTCATCTATTAACATACTATCTGAAAGACTAGAGTACACAGAACTTTCAATTATGCTAAAAATATTGGTTCCTTTTTTATCAAAATATACTCTTGTTTGAAGGACTGTCTGGCTATACACTTCCAGAGTGAATAGCTTGTACCTTGGCTATAGTACACCTGGTTTTAGCTATACAAGAACTAGTCTAATTGGGTGTCCAATACTTGCCGCCAGCCAGTGAACTTTTTGTGCTGTAACCCAACCTTTAAAACCCATGCAGCTTTTACAGTGTTTAAGAGGGAATGGTTGTCACTTGAGGTGTTGATTTCTCTTAATTAACTATGTAGGAAAGACAGAGGCTGATTTAGAGACCTACAATTTGGATGGATGGATGAAATCAGATGTAATGACATCTGTTCTGAGGGTGTACCTCATCTTGGCCTCTAGAAGTAGCTGCATTTGTCATTACCTAAAGTGAAGAACATATGCTCATTTATTTAATAAACATATGTATGAGTGCTCTATGTGCTGAATAAATACAACTTAATAGCTTACTCATTCTTAAAGAAGCGAAGGAAGCTTAGTTTTGTAAGCAGAGTCCCAACGAAGAGCATTGCTCTTTCTCCTCTTTCTCAGTATCTCAGAGGATGAGGACACCAATAAATTATTCTTTGAGGAACTAAGGGACATTTCCAAGTCAACTGCCCTTGTCCTTATGGGGGACTTCAGCTTGCCAAAAATTAACTGGGAGCATCAAACAGCTGGTACAAC
The DNA here is from genome assembly GCF_001604755.1 of Lepidothrix coronata. Classification (NCBI taxonomy): domain Eukaryota; kingdom Metazoa; phylum Chordata; class Aves; order Passeriformes; family Pipridae; genus Lepidothrix; species Lepidothrix coronata. The sequence continues at coordinate 16,362,591 of NW_016690180.1, forward strand.
CTGGACCAGAAGATTCCTAAAAAACCTGGATGACAACTCCTAAGGGAGCTGACTTGGAAAGATGGTCTCCTTGATCTGCTGCTTGTCAACAGAGTGGGTCTCATGAGAAAAGTGGAGATCGGTGGCCTTCTTGGCTACAGTGACCACTAAGGAATCGAGTTTAAAATCTCTGTTGACAGGAGGAAAAGTGCCAGCAAAACCTCAACTCTGGACATGAGGAGAGCAGACCTCAGGCTGCTCAGGGAATTAGTAAGTAAGGTCTCCTGGGAAAATGTTTTTGCAGGTGCTGGGGTCCATCAGTGCTGGTCACTTTTCAAAGACCACCTCCTAAGGGCACAGGAGCAGGCCATTCCCAAATGTGAGAAGTCAAACAGGTGAGGCAGGAGGCTGGTTTGGCTGAGTAGGGATTTTCTCTTGGAAACAGTGAAAAAAAGGAAGATGGAAGGTGGAAGCAAGTTCGAGGAACATGGGAAGAATACAAAGATGCTGCTTGCCACTGTAGGGAAAAAATTTGTGCAGGCAAAGCTCAGCTGGAGTTGAAGCTGGCCAGAAATGTGGGAAACGAGAAAAAGATTTTTTTTTTCAAAGGCCTTAATGGCAATAAGCAGTATAGAAATATCATCAGCTCGTTGCAGGATGAGGACGATCACCTTACAAATAGGGACAGAGAGAAGGCAGAGATGTTTAATACTTTCTTTGCCTCTGTCTTCAACATGGATAATGGACCAAGGGGGTCTGAGTGCCTTGAGCTGGAGGACCATGACTGCGAGAATGATCAACTCCCATTTAACTCTGAAATTGTGTGGGATCTACTGCTCCAGCTGGATCCCTACAAATCTATGAAGCTTGATGGGATTCATCCAAGAATCCTCAAAGAGCTGCTGATTTCATTGCAAAACATCTCTTGATGATTTTTGAGCAGTCTTGGGAATCTGGAGAGATCTCAGCTGACTGGAAGCTGGCGAACATTGTCCCAGTTTTCAAGAAGGGCAAGAAATTGTGTTGAGGAGGTTTGGGTTAGATACTAGAACAGGTACTTCACACAGACGGTGGTTGGGTGCTGGAACAGGCTCCCCAGAGAGGTGGTCACAGCACCAAGCCTGACAGAGTTCAAGAAGCATTTGGATGATACTCTCAGGCACGTGGTGTGACTCTTGGGGATGGTCCTGTGCAGGACCAGGAGTTGGGCTCGATGGTCCTTGCCGGTCCCTTCCAACTCAGCATGTTCTGTGTTCTGTTATTCTGTGACATCACTTCTTTCTTGTAGCAATGTGAGCACTGAGCAAACTGCAGCTGGATTACTGCAGCAAAAAGCTTGTGGTTGAAAGAGTCTGAAACATAGAAATGCAGTCCCAAGTCCTCTCTTCTGCCCAGACTCCAGCATAGACTTTAGTTATTTAATTGCACCAAGCTATGATGCAGGTTTGTGAGAGAAAGAAATAAAATTTCAAAATCTCACCAAAATCCCAGGCATTCCTTTGCAGTCATATAGAGGTGCCAAAAGTATGCAATTTTTTTCCTTATTATTCTGTAACTGAACAGAATTAATGTACGTGGTGATTTACTATCTCTGAAGAGTCATGTCCTTTTTATTATTAAACCTAAGCAATAAAAATGCTTCAAAGTGCAAATCCTTTTAAAAAAATAGGTTTCTAGCTCTAGCAAAATAAAAGTCAGACTTTCAAAAGAAAAGCAGATGTCTCCTTAAATTAATTAGACAAACGCTTCCTGACATTGGTACATGTTAACATCCTGTAAATTACACTCCTATATAATTTTACCTTATCTTTGTACTTACTGCTTAGATCAAGGTTTAAATATATGATTTATATAATGAACCATTAAGATTTCCTAACCTTGCTGCGCTCTACCATTCTTGCTTATTGAACAGTAATAAAATTAGCCAAAGGGAACTGGAGGTTATGCTAGTAACTTTGTCAAAGAAAAGCAGTTGCCACGAGGTCCATTTCTTGCTCAGGCTACGTGTCCTTTTCCCAGTGGCAATCATACACTGCACTGTGACCCCAAAGACTGTTTGCTATTTCTTTTTCACACATGCCTATGCAGGAACATGGATTCTCTAGAGTGGGCTGTAGTTTGCCCCTGGCCTTTTAGGCATTCTTTCAAAACCTGTTCTTGCAATAGTAACCAATTAAACTAGTTACTAAGAAAGAAGCATGTTTCAGCACTTAAGTTAATTGAACTGTTACAAACTAAATATGATTCCAAATTGTTTCTGTATTCCAAATCACTTCATGCATGCAGATAAAATGAAAAAATTACTAAATCGTTTTGAAATGTGCAAATCAGGCATACAATACTGACATTTAGATCTGTGACCTGATCACAATGTAGTAAGTACCTCTGAAAACTTTGCGGATTTTAAAGCTGTCATGTGAAACCCTTGAACCACTGCCTGATGTGATATTCAATAAGTGGAAGTCAGGCTGCAATCAAATTGTGGAACTGTCTGCATCAGGGTTTTACTACCAATTTACCCAGAAAATAATCTATCCCTCATTCATTTCACGGGCCAAGTAAGAAAGAACGAATGACTTAATGCATAAAACACATGCTTTATTCTTTGGGACCTTAGTTTGAGTTCAATTTGTGGTCCTAACTAAAATGAGCAGCTCAATCCCCAATGAACAGTAGTCTATATCGTTGAACTACCACACGCGATTAGGCACAATTGGCTGTCTCTGCTTAGGAGAAGTTGAAGAGTGATTTAGCACGGAGACTAAATCACTTCTTTCAGCTTTAAAGTGTGGTGGCCCTTTCTGGGACTCTATGACCAAACAAAAAAACCAACGAACTGAAAACCAAGAACCCCCCAAAACATATTGTTTCTTTACTTCAGCATTTCTTTAGTACAACAAAAATAAAGGATAGAAAAAACCTTGTAATAAAAGCCATATGGCAGCCCTAATTTGAAGCTATTCTCTTTTATTAAGAAATTAGTAACTACCATAACTGGCAGAGTGATGGTGGAAGTGCTGGTACATGGAATAAATGGATGCTGCAAAAAAGAGAAGAGGAAAAAAGAAGCTGAAGAAGAAAAGCAATGATGCTGGAAGCTGGCAAAAGCTTTCCTCCCTGAATGCTGGAGCATGAGAAATGCTTGCTGGGTAATACATCTATCTAGTTACATGTCATATATGACCACACCACTGAACGGTTTAACTGTCCTGGGATTTAAATGTGTCACTACTGGGATAAGCTGCAATTGTACAAAACAGAGTAGTGTAAACTATTTGCCAATGGTGTGAGTGGTGGGCTCTAGCAGAGAGGTGATTTGAGAATATCAAGGCTTGCACTGGAGCACAGGAAGGAGAGGGTGATAGCTGAATAGGTTGTGTGAGCAGCAGACCGAGCTCAGCGAGGGGTGAAGGGAGCTGTAGAACTGCTAAGCAGGGGATTATAGGGAAGTTGAAGGGGAAAAAGAGCCTGCATCAGTGTACTGTAAAGAGAGAATTAAATTAAGTCACTGGATCTATTTCACAATACCCCAGCAGAGGATATTGGTTAGTATTATGGAGAAGAGAGATTTAGAATCTGTACCTAGAACCCTCCTAAAATGTAAGGATCAGAATAAGTCTCTGCTATATTATTAGGTATAAACAGGCTCTGTTAAATACTACAAAAGCCTTAGTGTGGTACTCCACTTTGAGAAATGGGACATGGTAGCTTGGCAGTGGGATTCATGGGCATGGCTTTCAGTATCTGACCTGGTGCAACCAAGGTGACCTCCTGAGTTCTAGCTGGTCAGAGCATCCCCATATATCATACAGATGGGAGGCATAGTGGGTAGTGGAGAAAAATCTCAGCCCTTACACTACAAACTTCAACTCTATGTACTAACATTAGACCTCAGAGGAAATTCACAAGCTTTTATTTTTAACAGTGATTTTTTTAGCTGTTCTCAGGAATTCCATTAATTTTCGTTATGAACTATACTTGCCTCTTTCATCTCAGGAAGAAAAGACTATGACTGGAGGTATGCAACAGCTCTCCCTTTTTAGTTGCTGGAAATAAGTTAATAAATGCAGTCACAATTCAGGATACCATTCTCATTCCTTATTGATGCCAACTATACTCTAACAATGAATTTCAAAGTGCTGCTGATGTAAACTCTACCTGAAGCCTGTTTGATCTCAGATAAGCATCTTCATCCCATTCTTCATTTCAAGAAAAAAAATCTTACTGCACAGAAACATATTCATGTGCTTTGGGTTCAGTTCAAGATAAGCCATGCTTTGCAGAAAACCTAATTAATATCAATCACAAGGAAAGCAGAAATTGGAAGGAAATGTTCTTTCATTTCTTGATAAACAGATCACCCATGATACATACACAAATGGACATACCAATTTGCTTTATTATGCAAGTATCTCCCTGTAGGGAGGATTTTTTAGGGAATAAAGAGGTAGTTGCACTTTTGCTCTGGTGTACATGACAGTAACTTTGTTCTGTTAAGTGGGAGTTGAATAAGTGTAAGTCAGACCAGAATAACACTCCGTAATGGTGGGTTTAGTGCCTTTTAAAAGAGTGTTTACTCCCAACAACCAAAATAATAATTATTAATGATAGCTTATAAATACACCTTTTAATGATGCTATAATTTATTTCAGGCATTTCTTCTCTTCTTTCTCCTTCCAAAAGGAAAGCCATGCCTTATGACCTAGGAGACCTTATGGGCTTAGAATAGAACCTTTATGGACAAATATTCATACTTGAAAAAATCTTGAAAAATCAGAAAAACTAACTTCTGTCACAAGTCCGCATAATATAATAGCATTTCAGCTTACCTTTGAGGAATTTTGCTGTTGACTAGCACCCTTTGGCATCTATGGATTTTAGTCTTGGATCTAGTCATATAGCACCAGCTATATAGTGACTTCCAAATGATGTAGGACTTGCTGTAGATCTGATTCACAAAATTATCTTGCCCAAAGAAGAGTTCTGCCTTTATCAGTGCTCTAGGTCATTTTGGGAAATGGAGGGTTTGGAGGAAAGGTCACTAATCTTTAGAGAGGTCTCTGCCTTGGCTATCAATCCACCTTTAAAGTCCTTGATGTTAACATTTCAAGTGACAGTATGGTATATACCAAGCTTGGGAAGAAATACAAGCATCAGATAGTTTAGTTTTATCAAGGCATTGACTCAACAAAGAATTTATATGTCTAAAATATCATTCTATTTGGCCCCAAGTGAATATAAAAAAAAGATATTCCATTTTATTACTTCCTTTGAGCTTCCCAGTACTTTCAGCTTTGTTCTAGCTTACCCTCAGCTGTCTTTTTGTGATGCAACTTTTTTAGCTGCAACATTTGGGGTTTGCCCACACAAAAGCAACCAAAACACCAACAAAAAGAACCAAAGGACTCAGCTGTTAATATACTAAATATTTAAAGAAATGGTCCAAACAATGGATTATTGGAATGATTGGTATGTGACAGCTGAGGAAGCCCCTCTTCTCCCCTTAACACTTGATGTTACGTACATGCACACATTCTTTAAGGTATTTCAGATTATGTCCCTCCACAGCCTCTCCTTTCCTCATTTAGTGATATGCTGTGTTTGCCTTTGCGAATGATTTCTTTTTGGCATCTTGTGGCAATACTGAGGAAGTTTCTGATGCAATGAGTCACTTCAAGGACACAGAATCTGTGACCCACACTGAAAGGACCAATCCTTTCATTACAAGGGGGAAAAGTAAGAGGATATAAAAGAGCTGGAAAAGCTGACTTTAACAGCTTTGAAGGGGATATAAACATGAAGAACAGAAAGCATTGACTAAAGATGAAGTTCCAGACCTTAGACTAATTCCTAATTCAGCATGTAAACCATTGGTGCGCTGCTATTTAGCCAGTGGTCTGTAAGCTCTTGGTGGTCCATACAAGCAATTCTTGTCATTGGTTGTTGGCAGACATCATTAGCAGACTGCAAGTCCGTCCTTAGGTGTTTCTGAAAATCAATATATCTCTAATGGGAAAAAAAAAAAAAGATTAAGAGGCACCACACTAGTTAATCTTGCTTTCTCCTCGGTTTTTTTTTTTTCATTTCTTAGTGTTTATCTGCATTGACGCTGGGATATGACCTTTCCAGTCTACCTTAAACTGCAGAGTCTGCCTAGCAGTCTAGCTGCATCAGTGCCATCTTACTGTCAAAATACATCCTCAGATACTTGTTTTCTTGAACCCTGCACGCATATCTTCTCCTGAAGCTTCCCTAGCTGAAAGATAGCTAAGATATGTCTGTGTGGTATGTCTGTAGTAATAAACCTTAGCTACAGCATGGACCTACTTCACAGAATGCATTTGAGTATTGTATTAAGCTGTAAATAATACAGGAAGCATTCAGGGAGATGGATTTATGTTGCTATTTTTCAAGTAACGGTGGCTTTGAGGCATAGTATATGTATCTGTCAAGATAATACACGCAGCTCTGCAGTTAACTATTTACAAAGGATTAAAGTTTAGCTCCTAATAAGATCTTCTCTCTGATGCTTTTGCATTTGCTACCTAATACTATGAGAAAAGTCTGTACAAATTATGAAGGGAATGTAGGAATTCATGCAGATCTGAAATATTCTGTTCAAAGGTGGATATAATGGGTATCTGGGATTGAAAAAGCAGTCCAGACAAAAACATTTCTTACATATTGTAAGAAACAAAGTGATAGCAAACCTTTATTGGAGTTCAGGAGTTATTTAGACACATTTCTTTATTTTGGTTGGGTTTCGTAAGTCAAGAGAACCATAAGGCTGTAATAGTACAGCTCGCATTTCTACCAGCACTTGAGAAGAAACACTCTTGCCCTGCCAAAAAAAAGGATAGACTATCTAAGGAGAAAAGCTTTTTTGAGCGTTTGGACTATATAAAAGCTACAGGGAATCAGTATGAAGTTAACAGGTAAGTATTGCCAATTTGCTATTTTTTAACTTTGTCTCTCCACTATTTTGACTGTTTATTGTCCTCAGCCTCTTTTTAGCAGCATGTGATTCTTTGAATGAAAGAAAGCAGAGACTACATGGCTACTCCTCTGCATCTGTGTTTCTAAGTTAGCTGCTCTTTATTTTCTGATTGGGAACCATGTTAGCATATGGGCTCACCTTTGGTAAACAATATTGTCATTCTGCACATATCTACTGAATAGCTAAGAATTTGGAAGCAATAATGACTTTATTAAAAACAAAATGGAAACACTGAAATGGCATTTAAAATTAGAAAGATGACTTTTTTTTTAAAATAAAGAATAAAAAAATTCTAAAAGTTGTAGAAGATCATAGCATATGTCCTTTCAGCTGAAATCACAGAGATGCTGTAACCTCAAAGAGAGAATATATTAAAAGCTGGAAAAAATCAAAACAGGTCAGGTGACCAAATTTTTTCCTATTTAAATAAACCCAGAAAAGTGGCAACTGGACTAAGAACTGCTACCACTTAAAAAATTCTAGAAGCCTAAAAAAATAAGAGTCTGTGGCTTCAAGCATGGATTTGGGATATCACAAACTTTATGGAAGAATGATAATCAATTAGAATCATAGAATCATAGCATAGGCTCATTTAGATTGAAAAAGACCTTTAAGATCATTGAGTCCAACTGTAAACCCGACAATACCAAGTCCACCTCTAAACTTTTCCCCAAGTACCACATCTACACATCTTTTAAATAGCTTCAGAGATGATGACTCAACCACTTCCCTGGGCAGCTTGTTCTAAAGCTTGATAACCCTTTCTGTGAAGCAATTTTGCCTAGTAACTGCCCTAAACCTCCTCCATGCAACTTGAGGCCATTTCCTCTTGTCCTGTTACTGTTACCTGGGAGAAGAGACCAACCCCCACCTGGCTACAACCTCCTTTCTGTAGATAAAGTCCCTCCTGAGCCTCCTTTTCTCCAGGCTAAACAACCCCAACTCCCTTAGCCACTCCTCATAAGACCTGTGCTCTAACTGTGTATTGCAAGAGGGAAAAGTCTGCATGAAAGCATTTCTTGGAGGGGAAGTAGTGATGCAACATATGACATAGCGTTCAAAGAGTTAAATTTTCTGAATAATTTAAGCATATCAACAGATAGTATGGATTCTGTACAGACGTTAATTCTGCATCTACACAGAAAATGCCTGCACTGCCTGTTGACATCAGCCACCTGTTCAGGTTAGTTATAATACCTCATTGTGACAAACAGCTCGATCGAAGAAGCTATTATGATAGGATACTCCAGTTGTAAATTAGGATGTAAATTAAGATGTCACAGACACAATATGATGCCAAGGTTAAGTTTTTTGATGTAATGAATGATTGTTTAATGGAGAAACAGCCAGGAGTCCCAGAGGAGAAAAGCAGCTCTGTACTACCAGAAGATCTGGTTCATATAAGGCAGCACAGAACTTATGATGTATCTGTATTCAAAAGGCTTGCTTGAACAGTAAAATCCAACAGAAAGTTAAAATTGAAAGTGGATATTTAAAAAATGGAAACTTCACATTTTTCTCATATTTTAGCTGTGAATGCAGCATTAGGAACTCTTCTTGTTGCCCTTGGTGTCCCTTGTAAGCATTAGCTCCAGGTGAGCTTTAACTTTCCTGACACCATCCTTACATGTACAGGTACTTCATAGTCCTTCCATAAACTGAGAAACAAAGAGAAATGAGAAACAAAGAGAAATAAGAAACAAGTAGACATCAGAAGTGAATCTGTGGCAAAATGGGAAAATGGCCTATGATTCACAGCATATGCATAAAAAGGAGTAAAAATTAACTTAAATTTGCTGAGGATTTTAAGCTATTCAGTTTAAGGAAGACCAAAACAATGACAGACCGTTGCCAAGGGATTCTACAAAGTCAAACTACTGAGCAGTAAAATGGAAGATATATTTGAAGTTTATAAATGCAATCTGGCATGTGTTCAGAAAAAATATCTAGACATTATATTCATTATGTTAGCTCAATGATCTGTATTGGTCAAGCAAATAAGATGAGTAGCAGAAAGCACTAAGAGGAAGATAGCAGCAGCAAACTTCATTATATCATTGTTTAAACTATTGTGACCACAACTTCAATATTACATAGAGTTCTCTATCTTCAGTTTTGAAATGTACATCATAGCATTTAAAAGGCTGGAAAGAGGAGAGATTATGAGTGAACCAGCTTCTGTATGAAAAATTACTAAAATAGACAACAACACATCATCCTGGAGACATAGTAGAGACAGATGTGATGGGTATGAGGAAAACATAAATGGAAAGAGAAGACAGATAAAAAGTTATTATTCACTGAGTATTATAATACCAAAAGTAAAGGACATAAAGTCTAACTGCCTTAGATGTCTCAAATACAAAAAGAGGAGGAATTTCAGTATGCTTTGAACAGTCAAACTGTGGACTTCATTGTCACAGGAGGTCAGTGTTGTTGATGCCAAATTTTGCATGTGTTCAGAAAACACCTGAAAAACTCTTGGAAAGAAATCATCCAGAATTCTTAACAGGAGTATACTCATGAAAAGCCAAAGCTGAAGATCACTAGAAGGTGGATAACTTTACTGAGGGAAATAACACTGTCTAGACATTTCCATCTAGCTTATTCTATCCTGACACTCCTCAATAGATTTTATATTAAACATTAAACCCAAGGCACACACATACACAGATCAGCTCTATGTTTGTGTGTGATGCCCTTATTCCACAGAACAGAAGCAATGCTCAGTCTTTTCAGTTGGCCCAGTTGGCCCGTTGTGACAGAAGTATCCACTGATTTGATAACCTGAAAGAGGCTAAAACAGGCACTAAGATAAAGAAAGATGTGTTCCTAATGGCCATTGGGCTGTCCATCTTGAAATCATCCCAGGAGTGCCAAATGTATGGCTGGGGAGAAACAGAAATAAATAATAGAGGGAAATTAGTTTTCAATTGCTCATTTAGAATTGCTAGTTTCAATCAATGACAATTTTCAGGCATTAAACACATTCCAGAGTAACTCGTCAAAAAAAAAAACCCAGCAAAACCCGCGCAGTTGCTGACATTCTCTGAGTTTTTTTAATAAGATCAGGGTCAGTGATGGGAAATAAGCAGGAAGATGAATAGGATGTCAAAATTAAATTGAGTTCCAGAAGAGTTATCTTAAGTTCCCAGAAAAATAGAAACTCATGAAACTTTGTCTCAATTTAAGTGGGATATGTGTATTTTAGCTCAGAAGGTAGAAAGAAGGCTGATGACTGTCTTTAGAGGTATTAACAACCCATGCTATTTTAACAGCTTGAAAAACACCTTCCTCCTTTGAATTCTGGAACAGAGAAGGTTCCACTTACTTTAAATTCTAATGATTTGTGCTGCACCAAGCTCTTTCATTTTTATACAGAAAACCCAGATTAATTGTTTCAACCATCTGACTATCCATTACAATCAGAGGATGTACTTCTTGTTAAAGTTTCAGAACTGTTGAATAAAATACCATTTTAACAACCCATATGTCTGTGTTTTTGTTTTGGTCTCTTTTGCTAAATATTGTAGCACTTTATCTTCTGGACTGTAAGTACACTATTGGCCAGACGGTCATTAATCATCATTGTTGTCAATGAACAAAAATTCAGTAGGAGAAAAAAATTGAATGCCTAGGACTACAGAGCAGTTCAGGTTTCTGAATGACCACGCTGATTAATAATGTTATGTTCATTTGAGAATTTGTCTATGCACCATAGACCATTTGTCTATGAATTCTGTTCAGGTCTGTGGTCTTGCTATATATTTACACCATTGTTTAAGATACCTTGCCTACTTCCTTCTTGGGCTCAAGGAGGCAGAATAGTGAGTTTATAGGGAATAAGAGCATTAAAACTGTTATTAAAAACAGCTCTTCACCAACCAAAACTGTGGAATGCATTAATCACAGCAAAACAAGCTTTCTCTAGTTGCCTGTGGATGAAAATCTAGAGTTTTAAGGACTAGAAAACCCTTGAAGCAAACAAAAAGACCATATGAAGGCAGGGTAAGTAAAAATAAGACAAGCAGGAAGTCACACAGGAATAGATTTAACATGGAAGTTAAGGAGTGTCAAACTAACAGGACCACTGGAGAAAGTGAAATAAATAAAACACAGCATTTTAAGAACTCTCTCTGATCTGGGTAATGCATTCCATCAGGATGAACCTGGAATTCAAAAGGTCAGTAAGATCTTTGGGATTCTGAGGCAAAAGGTGGAGATGGAGGTATTGCATGTTCTGAATAAAACTGTATATTTCTTGGTCCGTGTGAAATACATAAGAATAATGTAGTGAGCCCTGCCTATTTGCTTAGAGTAGCTTGAAGACAGTAGACTAACAGTGAAATTGCCCTCAAGAACAGCGATGTGGGAAAGGGTGTTTTTAATCTGTTTAGAAACTCTCTTTTGTAAGAGGCTGTCTTCTATTTACAGGTAAAGCAAGAAATACATAATGTTGTATTTAATAAGAATACTGAATGAATTAGATCCAAAAATTATGGCTGGAGGCAATCGGGTACAAAGGAAAGCTTACAAGTCTAGAGACTCAACTTGTAGGTACATCGCAGCAGCCTGATGGAATCCAATGAAGTGACTAGATGAGCTTCAAAAAAAAAATGTTTGAGCTCATTGCTTAACCAAGTTCACAATATAAATGCTAGATCTTTTGTCTCTTCTGCCATATTCCAACTACTGGCTTAACTGCGCAGTTGCTATAAGTACCTAGTAGATTGGTTTTATAGTTACACTTATATATATCAAATTAGTGCTGTTTTCTCCCCTGCAAACTTGGGATTTTAATTTAGATTCTGCTCTTAGCTGAAGACCAGCATTTAATGTCTCTTTAATCTACAGTACAGTCTCTTAACTAAATGTCATTTCACACCTTCTTGATTCTCCAATAAGGTGTTCTTGCCTTACTACTCTCTAAAAAGCATTGTTGTAGGAACTTACAGCATCATTAGTTTCTATGCTTAAACATGGGAAATGATATATAAGAACTAAGCTTTATCATTCTTAATGTTTTCATATGCTTGCAGGGAACTGAAAGTCCACAGGGGATAGAAATAAAAATGGAAATATAGTAACATTTTACTAATATAGCAGTGGCTATGAGAGAATGAATGTTATGCTCCTGAGCCCAGGGAATGCTCTTGCAGGAAAAGACTGACTCACCTGGAATCAGAAACCAGAGAGCACCTGCATGCGTTATCTGGACACAAAAGAAAAGACTGGACACCCTCACTATGCCTTATATCTCTGAACTAGAATCCCAGGACACGAGACTACCTATTTGATAACATCAGCTCAGATGTACCAGGCTCTATGATGAGGGTGGGAGGGGGAGAGGTGTGTGTTAGTTGTGTATTGGATGTGAGTCCTTGTGTGTCTTGTCACACAGTGAGGGACTGGTGGTGGGGTAAGACTGTTGGTGAGAAATGCATGAGTGCAAGGGTGCATATTCATCTACAACCATTCTAGTCAGTGACTGCAGCATGCTATTCCTCCTTTTTCCTGTGGAATGGGCTGCTGGTCTTCTCCTCCAATTTGAATGCAATGACACAGTGGCATCTGTACAGATTTTTATATATATAAATGTAAATCTGTATATATATATATACATATATGAATCTCTGCATCAGAGCTGTAGGCATCAGGCTGTTGCACTTTGTATTTACTCTAGGCCTGATGGAATAAAGTATTAAAATGACTGATAAGTTTTCTGTTATGGTTTTTAAAGAAAAGTTAGATATTCTGGGTCGCAGTGCGGGAAGTTTATTTACTTCAGTAATTTAAAACCTAATGACTTTCATGGTTAATCCTGTTTCCTTTGCTGCTGCTTTATCTCTTTTGATAATGATGTAAGCTTGAATGCAAGTGTGAAGGGCATAAGTTTATACCTGGAAAATCACCAAGGTACTCTATTTGATCATGCAGATCTGTCTCACAAAGACCTGAAACATTGTGAGGGGCTATGTGCTACATTTATTCCAGTGACAACATCCATTTCTTTCCTGATGCTCTCATTGAAAATGAAAATTGCCTGTTTTCTAGTCCTAGAAATACATAATTTCCTGTATATTTCTTCCCCTTACTTATTTCAATCCCTTCTAATCTAGCTCAGCATTATATGTATCAGCACTGGTGACAACTCAAGGAAGTGAATTTAGAGTGGTTCGCTGCACTGAAGGCCTGACTCCTTCACTGTTGACATCAGAGACAAAATTCAATGATTTCATTAGTACATAGAATCTGCTAAATAACTAAAGTCAGACTACAGAGAATGAAAATGGTCAAACTTTTGGAAGAAATGATTCAAGATACTTGATTACAAATTTAGAAGAAAGTCATAAGAGGAATACAGAACTCTGGAGAAAACTGAAGTTCTTCAGTAGATGCATCCTGATTTCCCAGCAAGTGTTCTCAGTGAAATACTGGTGGGATGAAGAGTTCCTTCATGTTTCACTATTCTCTTTGGCTCATGAATGTCAAGGGCAGTTTGTGTTTCTTTCTGGGAATGAAATGTCCTCAGAAGTAGCTGAGCCATATGACACAACCATGACTCATTTCTTGACTCAGCTGAGTTCAGAAAGAATAATAGAGGAGGACAGATAAAGCTTGGGCACGAAACAGCTCACAATTTCAGGTGGTTTGTTTGCTCTCTAAATGAAGTGGGCAAAATTCTGAATCTCAAAGAAAAAGTAGACTATGATAGCAACTTACACAAACACTGCAAAGTCAAAATTTCTCTGTAAAGCTGTCACTCAGAGGAAAAAAAATAATTTTTCACCCACTTAATAGCTTGCATGTAAGTGAATAGAATTCCAATTTTTTTGTATTGTGTTGCTTCTCTATTGAATTAAGTCTTTGTCCTATTTAAAAGCCCCATCTTGTTCTCTCAATCTCTAAAGCAGTTATTCAGCAGTCGACCAACGCAACAGAATTTGTCCATGCTGAATGTTCTTTTCCATTTTTGTCTTGTATCCTAGGCTCTTATTATAATGGCACTGCTATCAGAACTACAGACAAACGCGTCAATATTTTTATGCCAACCCCTGTTTTATTAGTAGATGTTTGTAACAAGACCATTCTAATTTGTATAATTAAGATGAAGCTAAATACAATTATTCTCCATCCTGACAATAATTTTCTCTAAAAATATGCTTTATTTGCTCAATCCCTTTTAAAGATGGACAACCAAATGGTAAAAAAGCACTGAAGCTGGAAACACTATGTTGCTGCTCCTCAGGTAGGAAGGGACAAGAAAGAACATAAGAGACCATGTAGATATTTAACTCATGTTTTGACACAACACACTGGAGACCAGGGAAATACTTGTCATGGCTGAAAGAATTACTTGTCTCCAGGATGTTTATTTTGAGCTTGGTCTGCAAAGCAAGAGGCTATTCGTAGCCACAGATGTATTTATCTTTCATTTAAATAAATGCATATGCAATTTGTATTTTACATTGTACACTACTTTGGGGTTTGGGTTTTGTTTATTTTTTCCCCTTTTTCCTCCTGATGAGTGCATAGAACATTAATGACAATTGCGTCTATACCATGTCTATTTTCAGGAAAAATGTTTGCTACTGACCATGGCTATGAGTGTGAAGGGAAAAGATAAGCTTGTAGGAAGCATTGCCTCATTTACATACTATTTTTAGTACAGACCAATTCTTTCATCTTTGTAATGACTTCACTTCTTGCACAAGGTGAATTAAAAATAGAACTTGTTTCTCCCTTGGTAGTATATGGCAACGAACTGTACTGCAGATGTCCAACTTTCAGATCTGTTGAGTTTTGAAGTCTGGAGCTCTTGACATTTACAGACCTCACAGGCTCTTTAAAAATAGTCTTGAAAATCCAACTTATGACCCAAAGATTGCTTAAATTCCACTTACTACTAGGGTAGATTTTCCTAGAACCAGGTATATCTTTCAATTCTGAAATCAGTAGTCCAGGGTAAATCATTAGCAGTTTTAGCTTACAGTGATGCCTACAGATGTGAGCATAACAGTGAGGGCTACAAAAGAACTCTGGTCTGCCCTCTCTTCTGTCTCCTTGTCCCTTGCCTGCACTCACTACTCCTGTACCCACTAGGTTAGATGGGTTTTGCCCTTTCCTGTGTGTGGATTTATCTACTAACCAGAGGTAGATAGCTACATTTCTGCTGACTTAGTTTTTTCTTGAGCCAGTGAGCTGAGTCTGTTCAGATAAGCTCTGATGGTAAATGATGGGCACACACATCCAGGAGCATCAAGACAGAAGAAGAGGGGGTGTGTGTTTATTTAGGGAGGAACTCCCCTTTCTTCTGTTGTGAGACTGTCTAGAACTATTTCAATGAGCTGTACCCTGTGTAATCAGCAATATAGCAAAAGCATAACTGCTGCCATTTCCCCTACATGCTGTGCCAGAATTGAGGTTCAGTGATCTTTCTGTAACCAGTATTTGAAATATTTTCTTGCTCAACATCATAGTTCATAGCCTGCTTGTGAAACTGACTTGTTGGTATTGCCTCCCAGGGGAGCTCTGGGGCAGTCTGATTATCATCATGCCGTGCAAGCTGCACGATACAGCTGGTGCTGCTCCTGGACCCATATAGCTTAGCATCTCTTATAGGCAGCTTGTTATAAAACACTCAAATGGCTGCTCAAATCCTTGAGCTGGAGGAGCACGTAGACCTCCCAGATGAATGCTTCACTGTTGGTTTTTTTCAGTGGGCAGAAGAGGAGGGGGCTTGTGCATGAAATTTCAGTCCTGGAAAAATGCACACCAGGTGAAATTTGCATTTATTCATATTTTTCATCTGAATTTTGCACTAAAAATCCCCAAATGAAAAGGAGTATCAACCTCTGTTCACAGTCCTGCTCTTTTTGCCTTCCCATGGTAGTAAATTTGACTCCTACTAATGGCAGGTGAAACTGCTCTTCATGGAATAAGAGACTGTTTAAAATCTTTAGCTCCTTTCTTGATGGATTGGTGCAGCCATTTGTGAATGCGTAAGTTCCATTTACATTTTTAATTCATAACTCCATGCAATTTTTTACTATATGCCGTTGCTTTACCACAAATAAATAAATAAATAAATCCCTCACTTTGGTAGGCTGATAAGAGTGAATCATCCCAGTCTTATCCTGTTCCCCTGATGATGCCAATAACCCTTTTCTGCACCTGTTGTTATATGACCTCATTTTCTTGGCCATGGATATCTGAAAATGTACCTCACTTTCTGGATGACAATTTCCCAGAAGTATAGTTCCCATAAAATTAGGAAACAACTTTAAAACATGAAAACTTTCCTATTTCTGCCTTTATTAAGGTCACAGGAACCCATATTTAGACATAAGTTCTGAAATACATCTCAGTGTCAGTTCATGAAGATATATATTCAGCAATATAGACACAATCTTTTTTTCCCTATTTTGTTCTTTTTCCTAAACGACGAACTCTGAGTTTGTTCATGGGTTCATGCAGTAAAACCCTGATCTGCAGTAGTTTGTGATTTCGGCTGGTTTATTCCAACCAGAGCCCACTGTTCTGTCTCTGGCTTCCTATTGCTCAGTGAGGGTATCGTGTTCTGTCCCTTCCCAAGAAACCAATTACAAGTGCAGAGTGCAACACCTTTAGTGTGATCAAAGGTCCTGGTTGCTTGTTATGGGCTTGACAGTGCAAAACATTACCAAAATACCAAACAGAATTGGTAGCATCTTTTATGCCTTACCTTTTACACTGGTGTTTGTTTATTTTGTGTTTATCAACATTTCCAGTTGTCTCATACAATCTTCTTTAATGCTTAGTGTCTCAGTAAATATGATTTTCTTTCAAGAAGTTATGGTCTCTCTTTTAAGTTAACATTCAGTGACAGTATTTAACTGTTCATTGCTGCTCGGTAAATCCAATCAATCAAGTACTGTCTCTATTCTGTCATTGTACTTTCTTCCAGTGAAAAGTTTGAGGATACATTATTTTTGGGGTCGAAAAATTCAGAATATAAACTCTGCAGAAACAGCTAATTGATTGACATGGTGGAATGCTCTGTAATAGTAGAATTTTTCCCAGGAAAAAATCTGCTACTTCTAAAATCACAAAACACATAAATTTAAAATAAAAACCAAAATAAAAAAGGATAAGTAAAGGAATTAGGTTAATTATCACACAATTACAATAATGGAAAGATAAAAACTAATCAGACATGGAGAACAGCTTGTATAACCATTAACCAGGCTATGGTAAACCATTCCTTAACTCTGACTTAAGAGATCCATCATGGGATTTGTGGCAGCCAGTTAACTAATGCTTAAACAACTCCACAGTAATTTAAAGCTTTGGCAAATGGCATCACTCAACCAAGCCATCACTCTCAGTTCCAACAGTTATTTTTAACTGGTATGAAGTTATGCTAACTCTCTCCGCCCTTTCCCTGCCTAAACTGCAAAGGCTAATAAGTCTTCACTGGCTGTCCTTTAACTGAAGTCCAGGCAGATGACATTGACTCTTTGTTAGTTTTCCTGGAAAAAAAAAATCTCAATTGAAGACCAGTATCAAATGAATTTGGAACAATTTCCCTTGGCTGAAGCTGCATTTAATCTCTTTACAAAGATATAAATCTTTATATTATTTTCTCACCTTCAATTATTTTTATTTTAAACATTTTTAAAAAAATTGTGTATTATTAAGACCAGTCTAACAGCTGGTAGCTATCCAACTAATTTTTTTCTGCATTCTCACTGACTAATAATCAGTCAAACTAGGGGAAGGAGGTAAGTTACATAAGAGGGGTAAAAAGTTGACTAAAGTGAACATGTCCCTGGTAAGTGTTGAAGAGATAGTGGCAGGCAGGAGTGAGGCTACTGCTGGAGCATTACATGGCTGGAAAAAATGGCTGTATATTTGTTTAGTATTTTTACTTCTAACCTGAGCATCAAGAGTGGGAACAAACTAAAAACTATGCTGGTGACACAAACCTAGGTGGCACTGCCTTTTTAGAGGAGGATGAATATATGTGGAACAGCTGAATAACTGAGGATTGAAGTAAAAAGAAATGGATGAAATTTAATAGTACAAAGTTCAAGGTCATGCAGTTACAGTCCAACAAGAATTTCTACCGAGAACTGTAACCTATATTTTGGAAACAGCTGAAGAGAAGGAAAAGGCTTGAGGCTAATGTCTGGCTATATGTGAGTAGGAAAATGGAATTCCTTCTGTGTTTTTTTTGGCAGTAATGCCTCTTTCTGGGAGTCTCTTCCCACATCTCACAATGCACACATTCCTGTCTCCTCGTCACAGATTACTGCCTTCTCTCTCGTTGCTGATGCAACAGGATCACACAACGGGATCACTCTGCAAAGTACACAATGGGAAAAAAAAGAGGTTGGAAGCTGTTTGAAGTGAAGTAAGTGCAAAATGTCCAGTGCATATATGGAGCACACGCTGTGGTGGGTGTTGTGCACAGTCCTGGTAAAACATGTGCAAGAAAGATTAAGGTAAAGTGGAAGAGGTGCATAGGAAGACTAAGAGATGTTTTTGGGGCACAAAGCTCTTGTCTTAGTAGAAGACATAAAAACTTCCTGGCTAGTTTTGCTTAGAAAACAGAGCTCCAGAAAGCCTTCATTGCCATAAATGTGTGGGAGCACAAGGGAAAGGATAGGTAAAATGAAGAGAAAAACTACTTAAACATTTGGAAAATGCTACTGTGACATCAGACAGATTCAAAGCAGAAATTATTTAACACAGGCATATTTTGCCCTGTGAATCAGAATCAGGTTTCTCACCACCAGATCAGTAAATTGGGGAGCTCTAGTCTAGAACTGACTGTCTGGTGGAACGGAAAAACTATTACTGTCATAGTGGAGATTGATTTGCTACAAAAAGTTATTTGATATGAAGCCTGTAATGGTAGGGACATGAGTGTCTTAGGAGGCTTTCAGTCCTATGTTCCTGGGCAGTAGAAAGTGTTCTGCTGCAGGCAATATGCAGAGGACTGATCTGTAACAAGTACCTGACAAGAGCATTTGTGCTTTAAAAGTTTGGAACTGTTTTTTTGCTTTCAAATACATATATTTTTCTGCAGACGTGAAGTCCAGGGAACAAGAACTGACTGTGAGAAACAGCTGAAATGTTTAATATATGGCTGTTTACAAGTGACATAGGTAAATAATGACACAATAATTTTCTATAATCCATTAATTTTTAATTTTTTTTCCCTAGAACATCAGGTATTTAGGAAATCTGAAAAAACAGTCAATCTAAACAAACTCTCTTCTACAACTAACAAGGCAGCACAAAAGAGCTTACACGGAGAAAATGAGATGTCTTGCACTGATTCTGACACCCTGCTGCCTCCTTCCCAGCCCCAGCCAGTGACCAGTGTCAGTACTAATGAGGGGGAGATGGCAGTCAGTGGGCCTTGTTGTAGCTGCTCTTTCTTCTTGCAGCATCACTGATGACCTCCCCAGAGCACATCTCTGAATACTCAAGCTATTAGCTCATGCAGCATTTCTGGGGATTGCATTCCCAGACAATTTCCTCGGACACTGCTGCTCCTGCTAATGAGAAAGAAAGTGGTAGGCTTGGCCACCATGCCACCTGGAAAAAGGGAGGGCTGGGAAGAGAGAGTTGCAGAGGAAGATGACAGTCTGGTGTTATTCCAGGAGTGCGGTATGTTAAGGGTCAGCATGTGTAATTGTCTTATTACATCTCATGATTAAAGCTTTTGAAAATTAGTTAAAGATCAGTTATTGAATAGAAAAGGCTGCAAAGGAAAGAACGTCATTCTTCATTACATAGGCTTGAGATGAGATCCAAATCAGACCTGCCACATATATTCACTCAGCTGCACATGCTTGTAGCCAGAAGAATGACAGCTTGATAGCTACTTACATGTCACTCAGTCTCTTTACCCCAAATAAACTTTTGCTTCTATGGTATACTTTGCTTCAAAGCAATGCTGACAAGGATTTATTGAATTAACCTAAATGGCTTTAAGCCCCAATTCATGCTGGTGCAGCATGTCTCTATCAGAGGTTTGCACTGGTATAACTAATTGATTTAGTTACAGATGGGAAAATTTTCTTAACAAGAGAAGGCCTAAACTGCTGCCCAGGCTGCCTTTGTTGTTTGCAAGTAATCTCCCTCAGCCTGTTGTTAGCATAAATCTGCTCTATTTTGGATTCCCGTAGAGCTAATTTACACAGGAGCCACACAGTAGCATGGTTTACATTTCTTGCTCCTTTTCAAAATGGACTGCAGGATCTAAAAAAAAAAAAAAAAAGACTTTTTCCTGAGTTGTCTGCATTTCTGTGAGTATTTCATTCTCTCTGTCTCAGTCCTCATGTATATGGTGGAAGAGTAATTCATTTGAAAAAAGAGCTGTTTCCAATTGAGGGCAGAGGGCAGAGTGTTCAGTTCTGCTCCTGAAGTGGCTGCGCTGGACACACAGCACCTTTTGGATCACATTTCTGATACAAAGTATTATATTAACAAATATGACAGGGGCCTCCTTTGGCTATCCTGTAATACTTGATATGAATTTTCTCTTGTTGATCTCAAGGCTAAGTTTATCTGCTACCGTGCCCATGTGATCTCAGCTGAAAACCTGTGCACGTGTGAAACCAACATGATGAAATTCAAGTTGACGTTCACAGAAAATGTGCATGTTCTCACCTGATTGAAATTAAATTGAATATGAAAACAACCTTTTGGTGGAGAATTAGATATGAGGTCCAAGTTCACGTAAATCAAGTTTGGAAGCTTGTTATATACAGGTGTAGAAGCTGGGACAACTGCATCTTGGCCCTATTTATGTATTACACACATTTGTAACCATAATGATAAAGCTTTCCTATTTATTTTAAAAGACACTGAATTCATTTTTTTTAGTCTGCTTATGCACTTTCAAATCTAATAACCTTTTCAGGGGAACATGCTGAAATCTGGAGACAGTGATACAACTCCAGCAATTGCTATCACTTCTCAGTGTGAACAGTGTTTTAGGAAACTTTTAATATAGGATAGTATGGAGCAGTAACAGCTCATTTGATTCTGTTTGTTACCTCTCCATAAATTGTGGGATTGTTTGGTTTTTTTTCATTATCAGCTTGATTCCTCTTCAGTTCCTAGTCTCTTGAATTGTTCCAGTAATCATGAAGTAGAGGTACAACTTAACGGGCCCAAATGATTCATATTAATTTAGGGAGTATATAAACATTACAGTCTTTGCCACAGGAAGAACAATATTTTCCTTGAGAACATTTATGCTCTTCACGTATTCGAATGGTATCCATTTTGCAGTCTAATCCTACAAAGAAATGGTTGGAAAGTGGGGCACTACAAAAGCTGATAAAGAGAGATTTGTAGGTGAGTTTCAACATAATAATATTTTATTTGCAAAAATCATTAACCTGTGTTTCTAAAACAGTTTTAAACTGTTCATAGAATTGAAAAATAAAGGGTTTTCAAAAGAAGATAAACACAGATAGGATATTTTTTACTATGCTAAATAATCATGTTGCTGCCTTTTCACTCAAACCAATTCAAAAGAAAACACTGTTTCCATATCAAGAACAAATAATTTCATTCTCCGAAGTATATTGTTATGGCACTACACCTTTTTTCTCTTTATAGTAAAAAGGTAGACATGAATAAGTAATGTAATTTTCAAGGAGAGATGTTGCTGCAGCCCAGAAATACGAACTTTTATAATACAATTTTGCACGTTGCAAAGACTTTTGAAAATTAGCTAAGGAATAGTTGGGAACTGAGAAGAAGTTGGGAGGTATCTTGGCTTACTTTCCAGGCTGTGACTAAAAGTCCACATGTACCCTTTCCACACACAGTTTTCACAGTATGGTTAAATTTTTACACTGCATTTCTAAAATAATTTTTTAAAAATTGTTTCTAAATAGACTATGAAAGAACTTAAAAAATTATTAATTTGCCAATGAAAATCTTTATATATATATATAAAACTCAGAATTAAATTATCTCTGGAAATTCAGTCAAAAATGATGATCACTCAAATATTATCTGGATACAAATACAGATTTTTTTTCATTGCAAGAAATGTCCTAACATTTCTAACAATGCTGATCATCTTTCAATGCATATGTGGTTTGTAGTACAGGTTTTTCACTGTATTAGGAAGGTCTCTGCTACTTGACAAAGTGCAAGGCTTTGCTGTGTAACAGTCAGAATTCAGACATGAAGGAGCAGAATTCATGGCAATAGGCATCGCTGTTCCTCAGAGACTAAACGATGCAGTTAGGCTCCAACAATCGCCGCGATATGGGAAAGATTTAAGGCAGGCAACACCATAAGCCGTATTTCCATCCATCTTTCATGATACCGTGATTTTTTTCAAATCCTCTGTGTCTCAGCTCTTTTTGTCTGCTCTCACTTTCTTTGTTTTTCCTGATTTCCACATTTGTTGTTTTCCTTAAACCTCTGTTTTATATATTCAGTGCTGAGCAACATAATGAGGAGACTTTGTTCCTGTACATCTCCCACTCTTTCCCTAAGCACCAAATATTATATTATACAGTACTGGTCTGATGTGAGTGAAGGATCAATGATCTCATGGAATCAATGGCAAATGCTGCTTTTTGGATGCCCACATTTCTCACGCCCATCTTTTTTGCTTTTTTGACACAAGAAACTCCTGTCATTTCTGTAAATAAAGGAACACTACAGTTAACTAAACAGGCACCAGAAAGCACTTGAAGAGTGGGTTTGTGCTATGATGCTTCAAACTCCTTGATGACCTTACAGTGCCTCTGTCTTTGAAATAAATTTTAGCCTCTGAGGATGTGCGGAAATGGGTGTCAATGTGTAGAAGGTTGAAGGAAACAGGAGCTAGAAGAAATCTTCCTGTTCTCTAGTGGAACACCCAGAGATGAGTTTCATGCTTTCCTAGGGCCAGGGAAGCAGAGAGGAGATTCAATGAAATCATTGAAGACATCTGTGCCAGGATCTTAACTCAGGTTTTCCAAAGCCCACTGTAGTGTCTGCTCCAATTCACCGTGTTCTCACAACTTTTTGGTGCAACAGGGACTGTCACTCAAACTGTGGGCTACAGATTTCCTAACCTATACTTCTCTGGGCACCCAAAAAAATTGCTAAATAAATGAGGTATAGAACCATCATCAGAAAAACAACAACATTTGTTGACTACATGAGTCAGATATATACTGTGGAGGTCGATTTACCAAGGAGGTTATTGGTAGCTCCCATTCTGACCTACAGGCTGCACATCTAAACTGCAATGTCTCTAGCCGCTATATCAATACATGCCATATATTTTAATACACATTGTATCTTCTAGAATAACATATTGATGTGAACTATATTATATATTGCTTATGTTCTATAAAACGTAATGTGAAATATACTATTTCAATAAACAAGGTAAAGTGACACTAAAAGAAAAATAGAGGATCTATGCTTGTTTAAAATTCACACAATGGCTGTGTCCTTGAGGAGCCAATAATGACTATATTGATAAAGATTAGTCCATAAATAAAATGAAAAGAATCCAGACACATAAAGCAAAGAGGCTAGAGAGTGGCTCGCTGGAGTCTGAACTCACCCGTCCCTCTCTTCCAAACTCAAAGTTAACGAGAGTAAACTAGGTTGGTGCTTTTTCATCACCTCTTTTCAGGTCAGTGTCAAGGACTATTAATAATCTCTCAGAACACATTTTATAGAAGAAATATCTGACCAATGTGGAAATTAAAAAGGACCTTCTTTCCACCTCAGGCATGTGTGGAGAGAGAGCACAAGAGAGCAGACCAGCTGGTCAGTAAGTGGTTGGCTGAACAGCTGATGTGAGAAGAAGTCATCACAAGAGCAAGAACAGGTCCTGGATGCCTCTGGAATGAGATGAGAAAGTAATTTTCTTCATATACATACTCTCATCCTACGAAGACTCTTTATGTATTAATTTCATGTCAATGAGTAGCCCTACTGACTTCATTAGAACTACTTATGAGTTTAAGATTAATCACATGCTTATGTTTTCCCCTGCTGAAGATACATTTTCAGGAAGATTGTTCTTAAGAACATTTTTCACCTTACATTAATGCACTGCCTCAGATGTGAGGCATGTAATATTGCTTACTGGCCACCCACAAATCACACAACAAATCACCCAGCATTGGACTTGTCTTTGTGGGAACCACATCAACACCTGGGTCTGCAGCCTTTGGCTGAAGGTGCAGAAGAACACACACTGGAGCCAGGGAATAGCAGGGGGAGGAAGTGAAAGTAGCAGGAAACTGAAAAACTAATTATTTACAATAATAAAAATACCTATAGATGATAGCAGTCTAACTTCTAAGTGCCTGACTTCTGAATAGAATCTAAACCCCTCTCATATTGATATAAATTTCCTGTTGTTCTTGAACGTGTCAAGTTGAGGCAGGAAGGAGGTAACACCCAGCAGCATGACCCCTTCCCTCCTCTGATACCCACTGCTTCATTCCAAGCGATGAATGGGCAAGTGCCTTCTTCCACTGGGGATCATAAACCTGGAATCCCTTCTCCTAACAGCAGTCTTCTGTAACTATTTCTTCAAAGAATTGACCCAGCTCTCTCTTCTCTTTTAATGTTCAGGCAGGGAGTGGTGGTTTCCTCGATTCCTGTTAGAGATCAGAGCACTCGCTGAGGAAGCGAGACACCTAGGCTCAAAACCTTTCTCAGTATGAAATGGCTCAAACACACATCTCTCTAATTAGTGGGGAATGTGCAAAAAAGCCTCTTGAAATTCTTTTAGAACTTCAGGGTTTGGCTGAAAGCTCTGTAGCACACTTACCAGAGGTGGTGTGGGCTGTGCCCCCCAACAGGCACTGTATGCAAGATCCTGATTGAGTGATCAACTAGCAGACCGGTTTGCAAATAGGAGTTACTAAGGAGGTGTAGCTGGGGCTTTTAATTGCAGTGGAGCGTTTGGTAGATAGGCATTCGCTGTCCAGGGACAAGCATTTGCAAGCATACCTGGGAAAACAAATGTCTGGAGAGCATGCAGATGAAGTAGGGATACGCCTGATAATTCTGGATCCTTCAATAGACCTTTGGTGGGTTTAGAGTCCCAAGTTTAGAGATGTTGCTGTACTGGATCTTCCCAACATAAAGCTCAGATGGTCAGAAAAACTGGCAAAATGTATTCAAATGAAAATATTTTTTAATTTATTCCCCCCTCTTCTCCTTCCTTTATTTTTATATCCTCTTATGAATTTGAACTCTTTCACAGAATTTGTCTCTGGAGGGCTTCTCTATCTCTCCTTAGGTTCCTCAGGTTTAGAGAGACACATAAAGACTATTTTAACTTCTACACTGGGATTAATGGTTCCAGCCTGTCTAGCTGCTGGGGTAAATCAGAACAATTTCTCTCTACACCAAATACTGGTGGTTTTTCATAGACATGCTTAAGCCCCTTCATTAAATGTGACTTGCAGTACATGCTGTGTACTAGTAGCAGTTAGCTAAGGAGAGAACGATACAAATAATGACCAAAAGGCTCAGTAAGACCCACTTTCAAATATCTTGCAACTATATCCCCAAACTGAGAGCAGATCTGCTTTGCCTGTTATAAATGTTATACTATTTGGATGGACTCTTTAAATCCTGCCGTTTTTTGCATTTAAAAATAAAAGGATAAACAAAAACACATCTGGTCTGCAAATGTGCATGCCATGTTTGAGCTTGATGCGATTTCTTAATAGTTGTAAACATTGAAAATCAGGGTTCATAAGGGAAATGCCTACTCAGCTGATTGTGGTGCAACTGGTGCAGCTATAACAGGCATCAGACACTCCTGGAATAGCAGATAACTGTGTATGGCTACACAGGCGTAGATGGAAAGAAAAGCCAGATGGTGTACTTAACTGCACTTAAAATGATTATGTGTGTGTCAATAATGAATGCCCAAATCGTTTTCTGCCATAAAAAAGCTATACATGCATACTAGCAGAACAAATGCAGTTCTATAGGAAAAAAAAAAGTGTGGATTCCATCACTGTAACAATGTTTATTATGGTGATCAGTTATTTTCTATTTGCTGTGGGTTTTTAAAGTCTTAAAGATTAAGTAATTTACAACACAGTAACAAAAATAAGTAAATCATAGGGGTAATTCTGACAAATAGAAAACTAATATTTATAGCTAATTTTCTTAAAAATGCAAATTACATCTGTTGCTCAGATTGCTGGGAAAAGTTGTTGGATCCTACAGTCTCAAAATACCTGCCTTCCTTGGACTTCATAATGAAATTCTGGTAAGGTCAGCTGAGTTCATCATTTCAAGGTATATTAAGTTGTTTATGCGTGAAAGTTAGGCCTTCTGGTAATCGATGGAGTCTCTACTGTCAACCACAGCATCATACCTATAAATAGATATTTCATATAAGACTTTAAAATAATTTTGTCTTTCTGTATGGAATTTAATGTTCTAGCAGTTTTTCAGTTTTAGAAAAAGAATTTTCTCAACTTAGTTAAGTATGACAATTAAAGAATATATTTCCCCCTACTTCCTCCATATGCTTGCTCCCTCTTTCTCCCTCTCTCCCTCTGTAATGGAGAGATTGTGAACCCCTTACACTGAGTGTTATTCACTGTTAGCAACCCCACTGATTTCAGTAGGAAAGCTGTTGGAGCAAGCCAATAATCAGTTTGAGCAAAGTTAGCAAAATCTGGCTGTAAATAAACACCAAATTCTGTCAAACTCAATCATATCAATCAAATTTGTCTCAATATCTTACTTGTCTACATTCAGCTGGCACAGTATGCAATGACAGCCCAAACACATTGGCTAAGGCCAATTTATTACGTGTTTCCTCTCATGATCTTTCTCTCCGCATGGAGTGCCACGCTGACATATCATCCTAATGCTTCCATTTCTGGAATGAGCAGAGTATCCTCTGGCTGGAGTAATAGCAGCTTAGGTTGTGATGACACTCATAGAGTTTAGGCTCTCAAATCTCTAAAGTACTTTTGAAAATTGTATGCAATATTTATTACCCCTCCAAATTGCAATTCAGTGGAGTAGCAGAAGAGAATTGGACTGCCTTTCATTACAGTTTCCTGACCTTTTATCTAATGTAAAAACCTATTTTTAATTGCTGGTATCTCTGCCAAACCTTAAGAATTGCCTTGTATGCCTTAAATGAGCCCCACTGGGTGTGAGCATTATGACATTGTCTAATTACACAGTCACATTTGAATTTTGTTCTAAACTACTTGTGCTTCAGTCTCTGCATAGGACAGAAGGAGCTTAGCTGAAAAGTAAATATTCAATTTTAGTTCTCTTCCCATTGCCCAATATGTCCCCCATGCCTTATTTACTGCACAGTGTCCAAACCCTGCTTTGAAGATAATTACTCTGTCCCTTCCAGGTTTTTCCATGGTGCCTGTTGCTACAGTACCCGAACATTTTAAAAACTTTAATGAATTTATATGCACAAAACCTCGCTGAGGTGAGAAGTACCGTTATTCCATTTTGTAAATGCTGAACTGAGATACAGAGAGTTGAAAATAACCCCAGTCTTCTAATATGTCAGATTTGAGGTGATGACTTCTGAATTTCTGGTGTGTTACTTTATATATTCAAAATTACACTGCACTACTTGTATACCAGAGGTATCGAATCAGTCACTTGGGAGATCAGGAGTGAACAAATAACACAAACAGAAGACTTAATAAATCACTTGCCCAGTTCATATGACAGTGACATAAATTCAGCTTTCCAGATCATTGTTCCATTGTCTTAACTTGAGACCACCTTTCTCTTCCTGAAAACTTTGCCCAAGAAACCAATTTTTACAGCAAAGATGCATAGGTCCTATAGGCAACATGCACTACTATACAGCAAGGCAGGTCTAAATTCTTCCTCCAGCAGGGCAGAAGGAAACACTGCCAGCTCTGCAGGTCAGCTGGTGATGGGGTTATCTGAGGAGAACTCAGTGAGGACAAGGCTGTGGTAGAGATGGTAAATAAGTGTTTCGCTCTGATGCTCACTGTAGGAAGACTGGGGGGAGCGCCAAACCCTTTGAGAGGACTCAGCAAGAGATTGCCTGAAACAGAAGAAACTATGGAAGAAGTAATTGAATAAAGAGAGAAAATAAACACTAAGAAATCACTGAGACTGTTTGATACTAACCCGAAAGTCTTAAGAGAATTAAAGGATGAAATAATTGAATTATTGATGGTGGTATGTCACCTTTCCCTTAAGGTTTTACTCACTTCTGAGGAGAGGAGAATGGTAAATGCAGCACAAAATTTTAAAGACGTCTCTAGGGAAGGTGTCCAACCCTGTGAACCTCATGTCTGCACTTGGTAAATTAACAGAAGACATGATAAAAGATAGAATTAGTGGAAATCTGGATAAATCTGAAAGATTGATCTGAAATATAAGATAAAACTGAAAGATAAAACATAGTTTCTACAAAGGCTAGTCCTGGCCTTTAAACACAATGGAATAGTCTCGAGGGGACAATGAGGAAATCATTAAGGATGAACCTGAATTTTCAGGAGATTTTTGACAAAGTCCCTCATCATAGAATTTTAAGGAAATGAAACTGCCATGGTATAAGAGACAAGGTCCTAGCTTGGATGAATACTAGGCACAGAAACCCAAACAGAAGACAGGACTAAATGTTTGGTTTTCAAAATGAAAGAAGGGCTTTTCTAGGAGCTGTGCTATGCAACAGGTTTGTAAGTGACCTGGAAAGCACAGAAAACAGCAAGGTGACCAAACTGTCTGAGCTGAGGGAGTCAGGCCCCAGGCTGACTACAAAAAATTGCAGAATGGGCTTATGAAACTAGAAAGTAAGATGGTTCGTAACATTCAGTATAGATAAAGTAGTGCAGATGGGAAAGAATAATACTAAATTTACATACTAAATAATTTCCTCTGATATGCCTGTGTCAAGAGTGAAACCTTGAGTCTTGTCACAGAGAGCTCCAGAAAAAATCAGCTCACTCTCCAGCAATTATGAGAAAAACAAGTTGCATCTTCATGTGAAATTAGGAAAGGAGTGCAAAGCAAAACAGGAAAGCAGCACTGCAGTTCTGTAGCTATGGTCCAGCTGTGTGCTGAATATCGTGTATTGTTCTTTTTTCCCTTGTTCCAGAAGTGTATGGCTGGACAGAGGAAGATCTGAAGAAGGGAATTGGAAGTGATGAGAGACCTGTGGCAGCGTCTGTACCAGGAAAGATGAAACAGAGTGGTTTTCTTCTTACTGGAAAAGAGAGGATATAAGGGGGGGAAGAGAAATCTTTGAAGTTCATTAATGCTGTAGGGAAGTCAATGGGAATTGACTGCTCACTCTCTCTTCCAGTACAGAACTCAAGGGGTCGTGACATGTTTTCACTCATAGGTAACAGACCTGTAAAGCTCCTCACTGAAGGATGCTGCGTGACTTAGAAACCTCAGGGAGACATTGGGAAAGCACTTGGAAGAGGTAAGTGCTGTGGGTGACAGAGAAACTACACGAGGATTGCCCCTTGCTGAGAATGGCAGAGCTGAGTGACTCCTGGGGGAGAGACAGGCTGTGCTCGCCCTGCGTGACACACTACCCGGGGTGCCTCCACCTTTGGCACCCTCGGCTGGAAGCTGGGTACCACGCTGGCAGGACTCTGCTCCACAGCTGCACAACTGCTCTGACACCTTATCTTGCTGCAAAGAAGGCAACAGTCTCGGGTGTGTGGTCAGGTATCATAATGCATAATGCAAAGAAGCTGAATTAGGTCATATCCTCTCTTCTGATTATAGGATAGAAGAACATCTGATTACAGCATCTGGGAACTGCTACAAAACAGGCTTACAAAATCAATGCCTTGTTATATTTTGAAAATGAACTGAAGCTGAGAAATGAAACCCACACATTTAGAGATGGTGAAGCTGATGAGAACATTTTGAATTTCTCCATTTGAAACAAATACAATGAAAGCTAGGGATCTGTTTAGGGATACTACTGCATTTGAGAAATGCTCAAATCCACACTGCACACAGGGCGCAGTGGGAAAAGGCATGGAGTTATCCAGACCTGAGTTTTAATTCAAGAGAGAAAGTAGACATCAATCATTAGCAGTAAGTAAATTGGACCTGGCACCTTAAGTGCTTTAAACATCCAAAGTTAAGCCTGAAATGGTATCCTGATTCTTAAAGGAAGATAGTAAATTACTTGCTGAACAAATGGGTGACACAGTCAAAATGATGAACGTTCCTGAATCCTGAGGAAGGTGTGGAGTCTGGGAGTAAGCAGTTAGGGCAGGTGTGAATTGCACTTTCCAAGTAAACATCATACAGAATACAAGCAGTGTAAGAGACACAGCTGTAAAAAACCCAGTCTTTATTTTGGGGCAGTCTTAGTTTAGCATTGTAAGTGAAATCACAATTCTCAGGCAATTCACCTTATATAAATTTTGCTATTATCACTTGTGTATGCATGGAAAAACATGAACCCAAGTAACTAATAATATAGAACAATCTTCCCTCTTAAAATTGAGATGAAATTAAACTTGATATATTTTCCTTTAAAAGAATCTCTTTTTATTATCTTCAGAGTGTTTTTCTGATAGTGAAATGAGTGATAAGATGATTCTAGATGAAAAGGAAAGTCTTTTAATTTACTAAGGAAAAACCCCAGAAGGCTGCTGTGACTGGCAATATTAAAACTTACCCTTCTGTAATTGACTTATGTCTAATCTAACTTATTTTCTCAGCATTAGTGTTGGTCATGAAAGTGAAACAATATTACTGGCTCTGAGAAATATCAAAGATCTGATTTTTTTTTTTTAGGAAAATAAACTGGATGGCTGGGAGGCAAAAAAGAATTTTGCTTGTACAAAGAGTAAGCCATACAGATATTTTAAAGTAATTTTTGAGACTGACCTCAGGTTGCTCCACAGGAGGGCAATTGACCTCAGTTTGAAGATTAACCCCAAGCTGCCATCCTGTTCTATTTAACAGTGCATTGCTGCACCAAAACAACTAATTTGCAATGAAGAGGTCTAACAAGAACTGGTCTGCAAATAACTCATCTCTCCTGGATTTGTCCCTCCTTCTTGCACTAAGAAAGAGGGGAGGAAAAGAGCAAAATGGCCTGCTGTTGGGAACAGGGAAATTTGGCACAGGTGCTGGTAGATATCTGCCTGCGCATTTTGAGGTATTTGAGGTACAGCAATTTGAAGAAGAGCTGACTTTGCACCTAGGGGTCAGTCCCTTGCTGGTCACTGGGAACTGGCTTTTGTAGATTTTCAAAGAAGTTCTAAGACTGAGAGTCATTAGACATAGCATAATGATATCTTGTAGAGGAGATCATGTTTCATCAGATAGATTGACTACCGAATGCTTTTTCTTACACCAGTCATTGTGGTTTCCTGTTGGAATTACATTTCCTGTCATATTGATTTTTTTTGCATTCATCAAAGGAGACTTAGATTTTTAAATTACTAGAATTGGATAAATATTCTAATTTCACACACAGGCATGAGAGTTACATTTTTTGTGAAGTTGAAATTTTGATAGCAGGGAATTTCAAGCTTCCTACTGGTAGTATCATTTGCTTATAGTAAGACTTTTTCTCCACTCAGTAAGGAGTATGCATACCAAGGATGGTGGTTCACATCTCTTTACAATGTAGATACACAAAACCAGATCAGTAAACAGAGCATCGATTCTCATTGCAGGGCTCTGTAAATGTTCTGCAGGTACTTCTGGTTTTCATATGTGTGGCATTTATGAAGTGAATATCCACTTGTAGCAAACTTTTAGGTAGTTTTTATTATTTCTTTCCGCCACTGTTATTCTATGTCAAGATTATGATGAGTAATCCTTTTGCTGAATGTTGTAACATCAAGTATAAAACTTATGTGTTCTATATTTATGCAAAGTGAAAGTTCCTTTGGTCTAACACGCTGCAAAGTATTATCCTCAAAACTTTACTTTCATTTCTCTAGTTCTTCTGTTTTTAAGAAGGATTTACAGAATCCAGTTTGGGTTTTTTCAGATAAGTTCTCTAAGTGTTACAGTAATAAGTTACCTATTTTTCTTATTTGATAGAATTTTGGTTTGTTTGTTTGCTTTTTCTGACCTAAAATAATATATCTCTGGAAACTAAAGTTTTTACAGAGCTTGAATGGAAACCTTCAAGTACCATTAAGGTGTGGCAGGATGAATGTGACTTTTTAAATCAATGACTGGTTCTTATTCAATTGCTACACAATGCTTTTGCAAAATATAACAGTTCTTGTAGAGGACAGACATTAAAAATAAAGTCTTAATATCCTCGTCAAAACCCACAGTTTCTGCTGCAGAGAAACATCAACAATTTGGACAGTATTTTAGTTCCACTTTAGAATGAAAATTTGAGTTCAACCAAATTGCTTTTTCTAATATAATGCTGTCTTGAAAAACTTTTAATGTTATTCATCTCTGCCTGGCTAGACTATCCTGACATTCTTCATTTCTGTAACTGTCATTATTAAAGTTTCATTCAGCTGAGGTGCGCTAATTAAGTGAGAGAAAGAAAGCGCGAGAACAGTGAGATTGCCTCTTTGCACTAGTAGCAGAGTTCTGAATTGGTTGCTCTACATTTGTAGAAAGGAATTAGATACTTAATCCAAAGAAAGGACCTGTATCTGAGGATTGGAAGTGGAGATGATCATCTCCCATCATCCTAGAATAAGACATTGAAGTACTCAGGCAGCTAGACCTTAACTTTTACTTTCTTCTGGACATAAACTAAGGCTTGGACAGCCTGATGGAAACTGAGAAGTCTGGCATAGCATTTATTCCTTTACATTTTACAAGGAACCTAGAACTGACAGCTGAAAACTAGAGGTTACAAAACCTGTTATAGACAAAGCCCTACATTGCTGAAAGTTTTGTTATGACTTCTGAAGTGACCTTAGGCAACATGAATCAGATCTTTAAAGGCATTTAAACATTGGCAATGTTAAGGACTTTTCATACCAAGGCATTTTAAATATTCTTCTAAGTACTCCTTTGTATCTTTAGCGATGGAAACACTAGCTTGAAGACCCTTAAAGATATAAGTAGCTTGCACAGAAGGTAGATGCTCAGTGTCCAAGAGCTTAACTCACTTCTGAAAGTGGGTCCAAGTTTCCTAATTCACACACTTTTGAAATGTGATTTCTTTTCTCAGCTATTCAACTATTTCTCGCACTTATCATGCTCTATGTATAAACTTAAAAATGAAAGAATTTATAGCACAGTCATAGCACAAGTCCAACTTGTTTGATTTCTAGCCTGCATGTAAAAGCTGAATAACATTTCTAACATTTTGACATTGGGATATGGGGATCACATTTTATTTATCTACCTGTGCTTTTCAAAAACCAGCTATTCCGTTTTATTGAAATAGATAATCTTAGTATACCAGACATCAGTGCTATGAAATGTCATTCTGTGCCCATTTCTTTATATTATAAATCCTTCTATATTGCAAAAGCAGTTAGATTAAAAAGTAAAAGCAGTTAAAAGACAATGAAGAAATTGTATATCTATATGTGTTGTCTTGATTCTTTGCACACTGTTTTGTTTCTACTGGCAGAAAAACATGGCTCTCAACTATGTGCAAGAGAATTTTGCAATAAGTTCTGCTTCACTCTAAACTTGTACGAGCCTGGCTTCATCCTGCTGCCAGACATGAGATGGTCTTAAGGCTCTTTGTAAGCCCCTATAAAAATATAAAGGGACAATATACTTACTTACATCAAAAGTTGTTCTACATGGTACTTTGTGGGCAGGTAAGAACTCTTTCATACATTGTTCACTTTATTCTTCCTCCATATTATCTAGAAGTAGTACAAACTTGAATTGTGTAATATAAAGAATCAGGTCCCTTAATAAGCAGGTTGTATAAACTTGGGTTTGGTGTTTTCCCAGTGATAGCTACTGTACAGATCTGCTGTAAACACTAAGAGTTCCAACCAAAATACCGCATACACACACTAGGAATAAATGAAAGCTAAAGTCTTATCTGCACAGAAGCCTCTGCTATTCATTTTTTATGGCTCTGTCTTTGATATGAATTGCTTAGGTTAATTGCATTACATTGGTAATAAACTGGGCCCTATATATTCAAAGTAGCATACTTAGTTAACCCATTCATTAGTAGAACACAAAACAAACGTCATTACAATGGAAGGAATCAGTTGTACATATTATAACTTCTTTTGGCCCTGTACCTGTTTAATTAGGAGGCTCCTACAAGCTCTCTTAAGGCATATTCATCTCACATTGGCATTCTCCCTTTCCATATGTTTTTTAGACACTGCAATATGAATTATGCTTATTATGGAAATGACAACCAAATCTATTTTGCTTCTACAAATGATATGCCAAGACAGCCTCTGTTCTGTCACCAAGCATTGCCAAAGTACAAATGCATATGGCAGCAAACCTTTTTCAAATTAAAACAAAAATGCTGAAAACTGACTTTGCTAATTTATCAAAACTGCTTCCTGGTTCTCACAGGATTTCTTCAGGTGGCTATAAGACATCCTTCTCCAATGTAACTGGAAATATTTTGGAGCTAAGTCAATATTTTCATTCACAATTCATGTTAACACTGGACCTGAACATTGAATCTGTTGATGAGAAGGCAACCAACACTTTCCAACAGAGAAATCATGGTCTTACTCTAGTGGTTTGCTGCCATTGCATTGGACTTTGCAAAATTCCTTCTAGTTGTAAAAAACTCGTTCGAAG
This sequence comes from Lepidothrix coronata, assembly GCF_001604755.1. Taxonomy (NCBI): domain Eukaryota; kingdom Metazoa; phylum Chordata; class Aves; order Passeriformes; family Pipridae; genus Lepidothrix; species Lepidothrix coronata. Next base: position 16,397,296 of record NW_016690180.1, read on the forward strand.
CACTACTAAATTAATTTATGCATTTTGTCTTCATTTTCCCTCTGTTTGTTCATAAATGCACCTGTGAAGTCAGGATAGAGAAAATAAGTCCCAACTCCTTTTTCTTCACTGAATTCAAAATCTTAGTGCTGAGAACTGAGCCTTCTTCTCTGCCCTTTCCACATAAGCTCAGGTGCTTGGTAGTCCTCTGGTAGTGTCAATAGGCTTGGGGCACGGTTCAACACACAGGAGAGTTGCTTTGCTCCTTTTCTATGCTCACATCTATTATTTTGCTTCTGAGGATAGGAGAGCCCCATGCCATTGTCCTTCAACCAGTGAAGAAATATCACTTAGCAGTTCCATGTTTTATGAGCCTGACTTGGAAAGAGAATTGCATGCTTTACATCTTCAGGAATTATATACTATGTCATTTTTTAACTGATTTCACTGATAAAGCTCTTCAGTGCCTTTAGACATTTAGGAATGCATGTTTCTTACCTTTGCTAGCTCTGCTCGGCCTACAAAACACCCCTTTTTATAATCACTGCATTGGTTTCTTCTGTATAGTAAATCAATTAGTTAAACACAGTGTAGTGTAAGTATCCTGCTGGGCAAGGGTTGTTTTTGAAGGTGAATGAATCCCGAATTTCTTCAGTGGAGTAGCAATGATACCTCTGATAGACAGTGACACTGCAATCTCATGTAAGGAATATTGTAATGGAGGCTCCAGTTACTCTCTCCCTGTTCTAGTTTTTTTGCACAAGAATGTAAAAGCCATTTCAGTCATTCAAAATGTTAAATTTTTTTTTAGCATTTTTAAAATGAATGCCTTTTAGGTACTACTGATCATACTCCTAATCCTTAGCTACTATAAATCATTATAGACCTTATTGGCTTCAAATATTATACTGATTTGCACTAGTTAAGTGTACAGACAGGGCCTGCAGGGCATATCCATTAGGAAACAGCAAATTTCCATGGTTTTATTCATTTGGGTCATGAACTGGCAGTGGTTTTTCTAAGTTACCTGAAAAATACCTCTCTCAGATCTTGACACTAGCAAAATTAGTCATATTGGATCCTGGTACAGGAATTCCTTCAGAGAGGGCCCAATTCTTCCTATTTTTCATCTCCTTTGGAATTTGTGGTTATATACCTAATGATTTCAAGTGGGTTTTGTGTATTTTTTTTGGCCTAGGATTTCTAACATATAACAAGATCATGGATCTGGGTTGAGAATAGAACTTTCTTTGCTGTTTCCCAGAAAACTCAAGCTTGAATTTTTTTCCCCCTCATATGTTAAGCTTCAAGTATGTCTCCTCTGAAATCAGTGACAAACCTCTTCTTGGCATCAAGCAAGAGCAGGGCTGAGTCAGCAGACGGCTCTGTTTTGAGCTGCTCCTGCAGGAATGCAAAGGATGAACACACAGAGAGTTGTATCACTAGATTGTAGAGTCCCTAAATTGGATAGGTCTGCCCCCGCATCTGGCCATCACTTGGCAGACATAACAGTGCTAAGTTTAGCTTTATATCGATTGTAATTTGCTGTGGGATGCTGGGCAGGTAGGAAGATCTAGAAATGGAAGATTATAATGTATTATTGCATTTACAGTATTGATATTATTGTAAACCATTCCCTAATTTCTACAGGAATATTTTGGGCACAGCCATATGAAAATACTAAAAATAACATTCTTGTTTCATCATTTATAGAGCCAGAAAGGTGTTAGATTTCATACTGTGTAATAGAGTTAATTAATTTCATAAGTTGGGAATTGTTTAAGATATGTCTGAATATTTTTCTAAATGCATTTTAGATTAACTGAGGTCTACAAATTTGCAATAACAGATCTGGAAAGTGACTGTTGATAGGAGAAGAAAACTTACAAAATACTGAATAAAAATCTGAAAATGCCAAAGTACTTAACTTTCATTAAATAAAGAAAAAGTTTCCAAAGGCTAGTGGAAACTAACTGCGTGTTTCCAGCAACTCTACAGCTGTACATCTTCACAGAGCATATATTCACAACAGCAGGATGGTAAGGGAACAGGTCATACCAACAGGATATGAATGAGGAACTGGTGTATCTGCTAAGGTATATGAACCAGCTGAAGACATGCAGGCCGAAAAGACCAACAAAGGGAGTCTTTGCAGGGGAAGGAACAGCCAGCTCTGCCTTTACCTTTTATTTTTCTTAAAAGTGTAAAATTTCCTCCTTTGTTTGAGTAGCACCACCAGATGACAAGGCTGGGGTTAGCCACTTTAAGTTCACTGCAGAACAATTAGTCCAATTGTGAATACGAAGCCTACTGCACACATTTGAAAACGTATGGGGATGACAACTGGAAACCATATTGAGTATAGAAGGGATATGTGAAGTGCTTAAATGTTGCTGTTTTGCCTGGACATACCACATTACAAAAACTGGAATAAAGTTACCAAAGATGCAGAACCGATTTACAATTCCTATTGAAACAAAATACACCAACTTAAACTAAGCACAGCCAAGTACCAGCCCCATTTTAAACCATTTTCTAAACACTGTTTTATAGGGTTTGCCAGACAATTAGCCATAGACACAGATCAGAATCACTGTCCTTCACAGTTCCACTTGACTACAAGTCAAGGAAGTCTAGGGCACTCCCTATTTTATAGACACTGTACCCTGGAGCACTGTCCATTTACCTGAAATGGTGTCAACTGCTTCAACCCTCAGTACACAGCACTATGACCACATCTGCACAATATTGCATATAGGGTGTTTAGTCCTTTTAGGGTTGGTCAGGCATGAGCCTCCCTTGGTAAATCCATGCTGGCTGTTCCCTCTCACCCTCTGTTCCTCTTTGTGCTTGGATATTGCTTCCAGGAGACTTTGTTCCTACTGCTTTCCTGGAAACAGAGGCTAGGATGGCTACTTCCTTGTTCCTCAGATTCTCCCTGCCCTTGTGAAAGAGATATGCAGTGTTGGCCTTATTCCAGACATCAGGAACTTCCTCTGAGTACCACAACCTTCTGAAGATGGTAGAGATTGCAATGACATTGATCAGCTTCCACAGCACCACTGGCACCCACAGCATTCCATCCTATCAATGTGCAATTTGCTTAAGTGGTGGCTAAATCTACCCTTCTTTATTTCATGTAATGCCTCACTCCTGAGGTCTCTCACAAGGCTTTCAAAACCAAGCGGTGTATGCGCACACTTTATCAGTAAAAGCTAAGGCAAAGACAGCACTGTCTCATCTTTTTTGCTGTCATTAGGGCCTCAGCCCCACAGTGTGCTCCTGTTTTCCTTTGCTTTACTTTTTTCTGATAATATGCTGTAGAAACTTTGTTTCTTGTCTTTCAGATCACTTACTAGTTTCAACTTCAGCTGAGCTTTGGCCTTCCTAATTGCTTCCCTACAGGCTTGGACAATGCCTTGATATTCCACCTAGCTTGCTCACTCCCGCTTTCATGTGACAGATTCTAGGACTTGGATAGCTAATAAGACTTGATGCTGTGCACTGCAAAACTCCTTTTCCTCCTAATACCATTTGCTAGGATCAACTCCAGTCATCTCTAGCCACTCCGTAAATCAGTTTAGTGACTGCCATCTTGTGATCACTGCCACCTTATGACCAGCCTCTACAGAACACCAAATTTTAAACTCTTATGGTAGCCTAGAAACCAGGAGGTAGAGCCAAATTGTTGTTTTCCTTATGTCAAACAGAAAATGTCTAATTGGAAAAATAATTGATTCAACTGTACTGAATGACTGTTTGTTGTGAATCTTTATCTGAACAGCTCTTCACAGATGCTTGGGTCAAATGATGTTTAGTTCTTCAGTTGTAAGAAGCATAAGCTGACGCTTCCAAGAAAAGAAATATAAAGGTGTACATCTAGCATGTTTACAACTAGGATTATACCAAATAAGCAAGACATACAGCATTCACCTTCCAGATGTTAGTCATAGGAATGCATTATACACAACAAGGCTTTCTTTACTCCTAATGGTGTTCAAGAATAAGCGTTAAAACAATATTGGAAACCCACTGTGTTATTTCAGAAGTGATAAATAGAGTAAGATGCCCATATAGGAAAGCAAGAAAGAAGAAACCTTCAGAGATATAAATTAACTAAGCTTTGTGAAACATGGTTTTGAAATATAACATTTTCACCCTCCCCCATTTTTACAGGGTTTTTCCATTCAGATAATGTAGATGCTTAAGGTACAATTATAACATCTTCAGAAGATTGTTAGATTATATGAAAGAGGAAATAGTAATATACGTACACAGAGATATTGAGAAAGAGAGTATGTGGTTTGAGTCAGAAATCCTCTGATCTCAAAAGAAGCCGATGATGCAGATAAAATACAGACTTTACTGGCACAGCCAGCAGGGAACTTTTATGTGTACATAAAGCAATTATAAAAGGTGTTTGATTTTGCATTAAAGCAGCCAATTAGTTCCTTTTTTGACTAAAAATATATATTTCTACTTTTTGTGTTTCAGTAGACAACAAACAAAAATGAAGCTTAGTATAAGTCATTGATTAGAAAAATCTTTTAATGTATTTTAGTGCGGGAATTATGATGGCAAAAGCCTCCCCACATCGAGACCCCTTTCCCTCTGTCTCACAGGCTACATGCAGAGGTTTTCAAACAAAACTGGCAAAGATAGTTGCTTCAGAAAGATAACTTTGCTTCTGGGATCAAGTTGAATGTTCAAAGGCAGAGCCAAGTCCCTGTTTGCTAGGCAGCCCACATGAGTGGTATGTTAGCTATAGCTGTGGTGAACAGAGCTGTCCCACATAGGGTTGTTTGTTGTTTTTGCAAGTGTATTTCCCTTGAAAACAGGAAGGGGTCAAGAAATGCCAGCAACAAGTAACTGACCATGACACAGAACAGAGCGTAAGGGGGCTACAACACACAGGAGAGTGCTGGAGTCACTGCTTTTCACTGTTGTGTTACACAACAGGTTTAGCTTTTGTGCTTGTGTGGGAGCAGCTTTCAGGAAGGTTTCTACAACATAATAGCTTCCCATGAGGAATGATTTCAAAGGGCAACTCTGAGATACAGATGTAAGAAAGCTGCTGATTTTAACACATTTTCATAGCAAGTTTCAGAGTAGCCATGTTTTAGAACATAACATTCATTTATTAAAGGACATTTACTTAGAGGTAAACACTGCAACCTGTTTAATACTCACCCGTTTCTTGTAGTCCCTCAAAAATAATTACTGTTATTTCCAGACATTATGTAAATATTTTAAAATAAAAATTATTAATATTGATAAAACACAATGGTTGAGACAGGATTAAATTGACTCATGGGGATGCATATAAAAGTCTTAGAGGCTATTTTGTGAGTCCTGAGGATCGAAGTTGCTATCCTGGCACAGAATGAAAGGGATGTATCCTGTCACAGATATGTTTGGCAGCATTTTAAGGATTTGAGAATGCTTCATTCATATTCACAGGAGCACTGAAGTAGGTCAATCACCACTATGTGTGGTGCTTATGGAATACACCAGTAACACTGATTTTTCAGCCTGTCAGCTATTGTGAATCTGTCCACATTCACTGACTAAGGGAGATGCCCCAAAGCTCACTTCAATTTCCGGTATGAAGCAATGACAACTCCGTTACAAGATTTTGAATGAATAGGACTAGCACTAAGATTTTAAGCCTCATGAGAACATCTTCAATTGGTTTTGATAAGACTTCTCTGAATCTTGTGTAATGCTTTTGGAGCCATTATGTGAGGTTATTCTCTTGAGCAAGTTCCAGAAATCGAAGGATGATAGGACATATTCTTCTGACCAGCCTTGATTATTACCAAGGGAAGAACTAATTTATTCTGAGCATAAGGTATGCCTTTCTTACACTTTCACAGTTTATTCTTCTGAAGGTAGCAGATGAGGGGAGAGGATGCAAGTAACACTCTGGTTTGTAATATAGACCTTTTCCACATTGAATGTAAGTTGCTAAATTGAATACATCTCTTGCAAGTATCCATTCAAAAAATTTTATCGATGTTGTTAACATGAACAACCTTGATAACTTGTTACTCAGCTGTTTTTAAGAATTTCAGGTAGAAACAGCTCTGTAAAAAAAAAAATTTGAGGTGATAAATTCAGAAGGCTTTGACTGCAGGTTGTGCTGTAAAAGGATATTTCAAAAATAACTTTCTCCTAGACCTCTTAAGTAAAATATACCTTTATTGTTGGCAGAGAGTGCTGCCGCTAAATGCTTACTAGCATTTGGCATCTCTCTCTTTTCTGACTCTTTCTTTTCTTTTCTTTTTTTGCCAAGGATGACTCTACAATTAAAAAAAAAAATCATGTGGAAGCAGAAAAGATCAACTTTTTTAGATAGACAACAAGGAAAACCACTACAAAGAAACATTGTCTGTTGAAAAACATGTTGAAAAACTGAACTCTTTAAAAAGCAGGAAACTCTCCAAACTTGTGATACAGGTTTAAGGTGTGTGCCTTTCTATGAGAATAAGAAGGTCAGTTCTGAGCCATCCGACTCCCTTCCTACTAAGGCAGAAGAAAGCTGTATAAAGGCTGATGTGAATTTTGAGATGTTATTGGGGTAGATGCTTGAGCTAAGGAGGGTTTTACTAATGCAAATCATACCTTTCTGTGATACAGAACAAATAACACATATTTTTACCACCAATCTACTAGTCAAAGCAAGAGGAGCCTTTGCTGCTGGGAAATCATGAACTTTAGTTGTTGAGATTACAATCTGTGGGATGTACTACGTGGGGTGTGTAGCAGGATGCTGATGTTAGCTGAAGTGCCTCATGCAGTGGCTAATCACCTGCGTCTGAGAGGGAGGAGGTACAAGGAGAATTTGTTTTTCCTGTAAATTGATCTCTGATCCTTTCATCCCCCAGTATAGCTGTACTTTAGTCTACTGAGGCCTCTTAGGGCTAACATGTAATGAAGTAGAATCGCATAGGGGTGTTCATAGCCACAGCAGTGGTGTTAGCTGTGCTTTTTAATGGATTTGGATAAAACCTTACTCAGCAAATAGCAAACTGAAAACAAATATTCTCTTTGTTATCTTAGGATATACTGTCCCCATTACTGTACTGCATTTGTTCTCAAAACTGACCCACACATGGTCTCATTTTGACCTTTGAACTTGGGGCTGACCGGTTGTCAGATACTGATGCCTCAGTGTGAACCTTAGCACAGAAACAGATCATTGGATTTGAAATAGTAGGAGAATGTGTGCTGTCCTTGAGGGAAAGCCATGTGGTAGCTTTCTAATTTATTCATAATTTTACTAAAATCAGAGGTTGTATGAAAAAGTAAATTAAGTAAATACCCAGCTGAATGCTGTCTGTTTGAGCTGCTCCATGCTGTGCAGCCAGCTGTGAGGGGAAAAAATACAACCTTAGGATAGCAAAGGCTGTGAGTCCTAAAACTCAAGGGTGACCAAAGCACCCAGCACGTTCTTGGGCAGTTTATAAACACGGCAAAAATCATCAAATCCATTCCACTGCTGCTCGCTAGACGCCACTGCAGAAATGAATTAATTGCACAGAGTGAATCAAATATTGTTCCCCTTTCTGACACCAGGCTGCACCTTAGTTTGGACTGCGCAAGGAGACAGGGAAGGTCTTCACCTCTTGTGATCCCATTTTTGAGCACTAGGACTTTGACACCAGGGGCTATAACCAAAAAGTTCCCTAATTTCTCACTGAAATAAGTAACAAATATGGAATTTGATGTTGTTCTGCCATGCATTTAGAGACAAGCCAGTTTCACCCTTCTTTTCTCTCTGGAAGCAGGGAAAAGACAGGACTTTGGTTTCACCCTTCTGTTTTCTGACTGAAGCCATGTGGTCAGTTCTGGGGTTTAGAAATTACTCTCTTCTAAAATCCGGCAGTCACGCTGCTCCCCAGGTCCTGGCTGCTGCCCAGACCAGGCAGTGCTGTTAGCTCAGGGTTGAGCTCAAAGCCACAGCCTCACCACCAGACATCTCCTGGAAACTCTGGCCCTGTGTGTTTGCTCCCCTGGTTGGCAAACAGGTTTGGGAATAGTTAGCAGAAGGGTACACTGGTTTAATAGGTGTGCCTCTGGTGTACAAGGTGGCAGATTGAAAAGGCATAACGGTGTAAATAGGAGGTTTAATATTTCACCAAAATGTCAAAGCTTAAAATATCTGCTGGAGCAACGGAAACGCCTGTGTGAGGCTGAAGTGAAAGCACAAACCACTGTAAAATTCTTATAGCATTAATACCAATGTGATCGTTAGAGTAGTTATTCACTGTAGATATGGTTAGTGGTATACAGGCAGCAGGGTTTTAGTTCTGTGGCATTTTGCTGACTTTACAGTAAAATGGTCTTCCTTTCTCAAAATTTAATGTGCTATGTCAGGACTAAATTATATAATGGATGCCTGGGACTTTCTATCTTGTGGTCTGATTCTATAACAAATTTCACCCTTCCTTTCATCAGAGAGGGTAATTAATGGAGTGTACTACAATTTCCATATGATATAATCTTCAGAGAACTTTTTTAGTTGTGTATATATAGCCTTGTGAATCACTTGGTTTTAAAAGAAAATACAGCTTTGATGCGTTGTGCAAAGCTTAAGCATTTGATGATGATCCTTTTCCTGCAGAAGACCTTTTTAATGCATTCAGGTTTCTGTTTTTTACTGAGGTAAAGATTTCTAATTTTTAGCATTTAGCTAGCCATATACAGCCATGCACAGATGTCTGCAGTCAAAAGTGTTTCAATATTTACGTAGGTTCAATAAACCAAGAACCTCTCCCATAGGTAGATAAAGTTAGTGAATTCTTTAGTTAATTTACTATTAAGTGGTCCATGTTTCAGCTTCAGAGTGCAGATCAGTAGAGGAAAGGCAGGTATCTCTAAAGCAACCACCTCATTGTTACACTGAAGAAAATCTGATGATGCTGATCTTAGCAAACTGAATTGACTCGCACCAGTCCCAAAGCATTTTTTTCTTGCTTTTTTTTGGCCTGAAAGACAGCATGGAGAATAGATCCAAGAAAGAGGGAAACACAAAAAAGGGGAATGAGAATCCTCTGAAGCTTTTTGTCTTTGTTCATATGCAGTAGTTAAAGTTTCCTATCTGAGTATGTGGTAAAATAATCATTTGTCAAAGAGGTAAACTTACTGTACACCAATGGTCTGCATTTAAAAGATCCCTAGTGTACTATGAACTATATAGTGTTCATAAAAAGTCATACTCAAGAGTCAAATACTCCTCCTTCTTCAATTACTGTAGTTTTCCACTGTCTCTAAGGATGAGCTATTAAACACTCAGTGTCAAGGCACACTATACTGGTATAATGTATGATTCATTTGGTCACTTTTTTGTTTCAAACTTTATTTCTGATCACATGTATGTATGGTCAACACAGACTCAAAAAAAAAAAAAAAAAAAGGAGTCCTCTAGAAGCCAGGCAGTCAGTAGGCAGAGTGATTCTGAGAATATTGTACTGTAGTCCATGAAAGCCTGAGGTCATTTCTGCTTGGACATTGCATAAAGTGCCTGCCAGTTTCAATATATAAAATCCAGTGCCAAGTGACTGAAATTAGGGTTTTACTGTTTGATCTTTCAGGCAAGTAAGCAAATTGTCACTTTCATTTCTCAATAATTGCTGGGATAACAGATCCGGCTGTTATTTTTTTCAATCTACACTATTAACCAAGGTATGGAGGAAGGAGTCTGATCAAAAGTAATTAATGATTCTGAACAAGTTTTCATTGGGGTATTTCCTTTACATATGTCAAGATGAGTACATCTGAAAAAGGGACAAGGTTAGTTAAATGGAAATGAAGCTTCCAGAGGAAGTTATGCTCTTTTAGAGGTAATATGCTAAAAGGCTGAGATTACAGAACTATTGCTGAAGGAGCTGCATGATCTTACAGGTTGCTAAGTGCCCCCAAGCTGACATCATCATTAGTTATTTATAGCATACTCATACCTGAAGGTTCCAGTCAGAAGTAAGGCCTTCGGATGTCATCCTCTGTCCAAACTCGAAGAATGTCCTCGGTCCCAAAAAGCTCACAATGTCATTTAATCTCACTGGTGTTGAAGGCAATCAGAATATCTAGTGGGGGCTTCAAACAAAGAAAAGGTTTTTGCAGGAACAGCATCTCAGAGAAACTTTCTTGATGGGTAGATTAATAATTCCTTAATGAAATAGTTCAATTAATTTGGCTGACACAGACAAATACTATGAATGGAATGGAATGTAAGCCAAAATGATGGTATGCCACCCTTCTTCAAACAAGAATAAATTTACACATAATAAGCCCAAAATTTCTTTAAAGATATTCTTAAAATAGTCTTTCATGATCTAACAGGATACACAGACATATAGTCAAGAAGAGGAGTAAGATACAGGAATATATATATTTGCATGTTGCATCTTCTGTCAAGTGGCTGATGGTGGTCTGAGCAATTTGAGAATTCAGAGTAGTGGCTTTACTCAAAATTAGAGGTTGTGATAAAAAATTTTTGAAGGTTGCCTGTTTTACACAACATTTAAGCCCATAGAGCTGCTGTTCCTGTATTACGAAAAATCCATAATTTCTTACCACAGAGTGAAGAAATTCAAATTTTCTACTTTTTAGAAAGCACTTTTTCAAATCTTACTAATCTGTATTCTGCAAATCCACCACTAATGGCAGGTTTGTTGGAGTGTAAACCACTCTCTACTTTGCCTTGGGCTGTCTGGTTTGTTCAAGTTACCCTGGAACAGAAATAACTGTAGTTTTGGCAGTATCAATCCTGTTTTACTATAAGGAATACATCACTATTTATCACTGAGCATTTCCAAATGCAAATGACCCTCCAAATTAGGGATGTCCTGCCTCTTAGAACCACTACTAAATGACCACCTGCATGTGTTCATATTCAAAGCTGGTCTACTCACCCCATATGCATCTCCTCCAGTGTTTTATTTGACAATCTGTTTCAGCTTCGCAAGGGAGCTAGCAAATTATGTATTGCTCATTTTGTCAAAGTCATCATTGATGACAATTCCGGCATCAAGAGGCTCATTTTGTTCTGCAGATGTTTTTTTCAAATAGAAGATAAATCGGGGTTTTCAATCTTTTTCTTTCTTTCTCTCTTTCTCTCTTTCTTTTTCTTTCTTTCTTTCTTTCTTTTTCTTTTTTTCTTTCTTTCTTTTTCTTTCTTTCTTTCTTTCTTTCTTTCTTTCTTTCTCTTTCTTTCTTTCCGTCTTTCTTTTTCTTTCTTTCTTTCTTTCTTTCTTTCTTTCTTTCTTTCTTTCTTTCTTATAGTGAGGAAACATGCTGTGCTGCTAGGAATAGGAGTGAGAACACATAGAAAATAAATTAATACAAAAAATATGAAGCCTCAAGAGGAAACCCACTGCAAGCCTACAGAGCCCATTAGTATGTTATATTTAGCACCAGCATAATGGACAGGAAAAAAATACAGAGTTGTTTATATAAAAGGAATGGTATCATTCGTATTGGATAACATCCCAAATTCCAAACCATGATTTACAGTCTCTGGCCAACCCGCAGCTATTTTGTGACACAGGATTTCCCAAGCTTATAGGGTGGCATCTTCAGATGAAAAGAACAAGTGACTTCAGAAGTAAGATATTGTAAGAGGCTTCTTTTACATTCTGTAGAAGTGCAGCTTGTCCAAGGGCTATACTTAATATTGTGAAAGGATGGCACTTTGTTGCCAGTCCCTTGAAGCTGTCAGTTAGTGTCCTTAATTTCTGGGGATCACATTCACAATAAATTCAGTTTTTCAAAACTCCTTGTTTTTCATTATGAATGAGGTGATCATATTTTCCAAGGAAATAAACCTCTCCATGCTCTCACCATTTTTAGCAGAAACGGTGAATTTCCCTGGACCTTATTGGAAGACATATTGTCTTCCACAGCATGTCTTGACTTTTTTGGTGGCCCACTCCCTCAAATAGTTTAGACATACTTTTTCATCCTTTGAAAAGAAATCATAGTATTTCTCCTTTGTAATTGGAAATGACGTATCCTGGGAGTCTCAAGAGTTGAGTGCATTAAGGAAACCAGACTTTAAAAGACTGGTTAAGTCTCAGAGAAGAATACATATGCAGCCCATGTACTACAGCTCCCTTGAGGGAATTGACTGGAGAGGCACATACACACACTGCTCAAGTGTGCAGGGATGAGGTTAGAAAAACAAAAGCCCACTCAAAGCTGAATCTGGCAAGGGATACAAAGGGTAATAAGAAGGGTTTCTACAGATCTGCCTGCTGCAAAAGGAGCATAGAAGAGTATGTAGGCTTACTACTGAGTAGGGCAGGGGAGGCTGAGATACTCTGTCTTCCCTCTGTCTTTTCTGGGAAGACTGGCCTTGAGCAATCCCAGGTCCATGAGACTGGGGAGAATGTCTGGAGTAAGGAAGTCTTACCCTTAGTGTAGGAGGCTCAGTTCAGAGAATATTTAAACAAATTGTGCATACACACATCCATGGGCCCTAATGGGTCCAGAGAAACATAGGAGAAATCATTTTACTGCAAGAAATGTCAAACACTGAAAGAAGTTGCACAGAGAGGTTGTGGAATCTACATTCCTGGAGATATTCAAAACTCAACTGGATACAGTCCTGATAAGCCTTATCTGCTTGACCTTGGTCTGATCAGGGAGTTGGACTAGATAATCTCCAGAGGTGCCTTCCCACCTCAACCATTCTGTGATTCTGTGTGATTCTGTATGAGGTTGTGAGACAGAAATAGCTGTGATTTAAGAAGCACTTAAATTTCTTCATCACTATAGGCATTATTATTAATTTTTAGTAACATAGCACTTCAAATACAAGAGACAATACAACAGACAAATATGTTTAGCTGGAAGGACAATTTACCAATAAAACCCCTATGTCAGTCAACTGTGATTTTTTAAAATCAGGTTCAATACTGAACATTTCTGGAAAATGTAGCAATGTAAATGTAAATCTTCATTTCCACTTTTTAAATAATACGTCTTAAATAAACCTTAAGAAGCAATATCATCTGGTAATTTAAGTGCACACAGGATATTTCAAAAATCAAAGCGTTCTGGTAAAAATTGTCATCATCTAAATTTGTGACAGTCACACCAAATAGCAGACCCATGCAAATGTATTTGATAGAATAAGGAATTACTTCCAATTGCTCTTAAATGGAGAAAATTTTAATCTGTTTTTCAAAGATAGGAAACTCTGTGTGGAAAATACCCACTGCACAGTATTCTACACAATTCTGCTAACAGCTTTTAGACATCTCTGGTTTTTTTCTGTTGAAACTTCATTGTTATATTTTAGATGAATACTAGAAGAAAATGATCAATATGTAGTTAGTAGATTTTCTATCCAGAACAGCCTTACAGGACAGAGAACACGAGAATCTTGACCTCATAGCAATTTAGAAATGACAGCCGGCATCAACCAAGCTACTTCTATGCCAGTTTAAGAGCAGGGGCTAAAAAGAACCTGTGATGAAATATTAGACAACTTGTAAGAAATTCACAAAACCAGATGCTCATGTGTGTCCTTTTGGAAGGACAGTCCCTTTGCCTTTGAAGCACTCTGTAACTAATTTGTTGAAGACACCAGATAATGTCACACATAAAAGCAGTCATGTCATGTTTTCAAATGGTCCAGAGCTAAAATGCTATGAAGCTAATATGGAACAAGCAAAGGCTGCTTGAAATAGTGGCCAGACACGACAAATAATAATTTGCAAAACTGTTCGAATAGCAGCCCAAATGTCAAAGAAAAATTGAATGTAAACCTACAGAGTTTATGATGGACTGTGAAGAAAAGTAGAGATAGGCCTTTTCACCATGAACCATGAATCTTATTAGTATTGAAAACTTTTTAGATCCTTGGGAAGCAGAAAAGCTACTGGATATTGCTGCAGTGACCACCCCAAACAATTGGCATCTCACCCATTTTACTATCCCAAATAACTGGTTTTAAGATAATGGAACTTAGATGACTTTTCACGAATTGGTAGAATATGCCAAAGAATGGGATTTTTTCCATATCACAGCGTCATTCCATCGCTGCTAGACGTCTGAGTGAGTCACTGTTGACATTGCTATGATTTTAACAAGGAAAGTAAAATAAAAAAGGAATCTTTCTTTAATGGAGAAACAGTTCCAAGGAATCTTAGTCTTATTGTCAGGAACACTGAAGTATTTTGGCACATTCAGCAGGTGAAGTACTAAATTGTTCAGTGATTGAAAAAAAAAACTGGACAAAAAAAATGAGGTGCCTTTACCTAAGCTAACCTTATTACTGCAAACAAGCCAAATTTCTTCAAGCACTTCCTCATTACAAAATGTGCATATGAAAACAAGTTACCTGTGCTGAACTGATATGCCTCATTCAGATAATACAGAATGAACAGACTCATATTTCACCAAACCTGCTAATACATTTACTCACTCTAAGTGCAACACAACAAATATGGACATAAAGGATGATGAACTATCTGTTCCATTGAGATTTGATGAAGAAGACTGGAAAAGAACAAAGTTTGACAAGCAGCTGAGTTATGCAGGAATAGTTAATTAGAACAACTTATCTCCAAAGGAACCCAAGTGCAAAGCAGACTTCTCAGACTGGAATGTCAGTAGAGTCCTGTTTCCTCCAAAGAAGCCACAAAATATATTGACTTCATCTAAATATTCAAGGGAGAAATAGCATTTTATTTCCCAATCATTTGCTTAGTAAGGTTTGATAAAATCAAAATACATTGCTAAAACTTGGGCTACTATTCTTGCTTTTATATATGGATTTTTTAAAAATTACTTTATTTTTATGTGAGTCATTGTAAAGGTTTAGGCAGAAAGAGATACAAAAATTCAAATAAGGGTTTAATAAGCTTTCACAAGATTGATATAAAGAGATGGAAACCTGAAAGTGTAAAAATAACAAGCTACAGACTTGTCAGCAAATACAGCCTTCTAGATCTGAGATATGAAAATTTTTAAAAAACTCATTTCAGTTAAGTTTTATTTTAATGATTTTATTTCTTTTTATTTGGAAGCCAGTTAAGTTTTATTAATCTTCTACAGCCTTTTGTCACTTTTTTTTCCTGTGGCCATCTTTTATTCTCTTCCCTTACAATGTATTTTACATACTGATTTTCAGGCACAGTTTACTGTTTCCTGCAAAGAGCAGAGCTCATGAAAGTAGCAGCTAAAGTTATTGTTTGCACACAAATAGACTAAGACAGACTGTAAAGTCCCCGGTGATCCAGGGCCTATATAATGCTGACTAGCTCCAGCAGCGCCAGCAGAAATTTCATAAGCCAGTGCTTAGATTTCAGCAAGTTCTCTCTGTCCAGTTCTTTCCACCTGACAACTGGTTAACCTGACCTTATCACAGCCAGAAGCATCCCTCTCTTCTCAACCTGGAAGGAATGTTTGGGTGATTAGTGCCAAGTTGTTCCGCTGAAAACACCCCCTAAATTCCTGGCTGGGGTGGCAGTGGGCTGAGCACCTCCAAACACTTCAGACAGTCGCAGGCATCTACCCCAGGGCACTCAGCACTTGGGTGGCTCAGGCATCAGAGGGGTGAGAGGCGGACACTGCAGCACAGCTGAGGAATAGCTCTGGCGGTTGTTTAATCTGCAGTGCAAAAGTGTTACTGAGCAAGAGGGGTTACATGAGGAGCTATTTCAGATGCTTCACATTCCTCTTCGACTTTACCCTGGCATAATTTACAAGCGGAGACAAGCCCTTATACACGAGGCATAAAAAGCAACAGAGACTACTGCTATGAAGCGCTGAGTATTTCCAAGAGTTAAACATGCTCAGCACCAGTAATATGGGGAACAAAGTCACCTTCCTACTTTTCTGAATAGTTGCAAATCAGAATAAAGTGTAAAAGTGATTTGGCTGTATCTTGGCGCTAATCTGCTTAGCTAAGATCAGGGCTCAACCTGTGCTTTTTCCAGCTGGACCCATGCTGTGCTGGAGTATATCTGGCTTCTCTTTTGTTCCTGTGGAGTAAGCCTGGAAATTCCACAATACTTTCATTAACACTTAAGAAAGCATGAATAATAATTTCAGGACAGAGCCCCTAGTTTTATTTATTTTAATAGGAAATTATATTTATTATGTGTTTTTCTCACATTTTGGTGAAGACCACATTTTTGGTCTTAGTCTTCAGTACACTGCAGATTCCTGTTCTGGTAGCAAAATACTATGTTATAGATGCTGTAGGTAAGAGGGAACTGGTGGGTCTGGGGTACTCAGTCAATTGGGAGAAGCTAGTTTTAGGGCTTAATTGCATTAATGAGCTTTTCATTAAAAGTGATCAGCAGTTAAATAGTTAATGAGACTGAAATCTGTAAGGCTTCAGAGTTAACATCTATAAGGATGAACAGAACAGTTCACACCTCTCAGAACTAATCTCTCAGCCTGAAAGTTTTGTTCACTGCTCTGGAAGGTCACTTAATTACCATGAGAAGTACAGACATAATCATACAATGAAGGTTAAACTCCAGTATGTTATTCTTAGGCAAGGAATGGAAAATCAAAGCAAATCCAGCAGTTCTGCAGAAATGTAATAGCGGGCTATGTTTGTAGTTGTTTTGACCAAGTGTCATTCTTCAAAATAGGCAGTGTGAATTTCATCACCAAATATTCTTTGAGGTGCAAGGACTTTTTTTTTTTAAATATGTTCCATTCCCAGTCCAGT
Source organism: Lepidothrix coronata (assembly GCF_001604755.1). Classification (NCBI taxonomy): domain Eukaryota; kingdom Metazoa; phylum Chordata; class Aves; order Passeriformes; family Pipridae; genus Lepidothrix; species Lepidothrix coronata. Next base: position 16,413,971 of record NW_016690180.1, read on the forward strand.
TTTATGATGAGCTGAGTTACTGAGGATTATTATCCATTGTAAATACTAACAGGAAGGTAGCCTTTGAGTATGGCATCATGTTAAAAGACTAGTGAAGGTACGCTGACATTAAGCATGGTTTAACAGCCTGAGTAGACAAAAAGTCTTTGGCATAAACAAAGTCCCTTTGATTTTGTGTCAGTTAGTTACAGTCAGTGGCAATAGAAGTATAAGAGCACTGAAAAAGATACCCCACGTCACTGCATCTACTCTCTGTCAGGCAACCAGACAACATGAATCCATTTTCAGATGCTCTAAGGTGGACTGAAAATTCAGGACATAACACAGCAGTCCTTCAACTGTATCTGCAATTAGTTTTTACATGCTCTATTGGTGGCACTTGTCTTTTCAAGATCATTCACAGCTGTGTCTGATCACTAATATGTTAACTTGTCCAAGCAGTCCACAAGTCCCTCATATAGACAAACCTGGAAAGTCCACTGAAAGGAAGAGGACAATGTTGAACAATAGTCCCATGAGTCTTGGAACTCAAGAAACATGTTTTCCCACCAGTTCTTATTTTGCATTAATTATATATATTTAAAAAAAAACCTTTATAATTTATAAACTGTACTTCTCATTTGTAGATTTGTCAGTATCTAAGGCACATAAAGGATATTCATGCTCATGTGGCAATTTTTATTTATCATGTGGGGAATACTGGAATGGGCTTTTTTTCTTTGTGTGGTTACACAATTTCATAAAACTCACAGATTTATTATTTCATTAATTATCACCTAATTATATTAATTAATTATTTAAAAATGCAGATTTAATTATTTTCAATAATGAAGGGTAAAGGTACCCTTCAGTCAAATTTGGATGAAATCAACTAATGAGGTCACAAAGTTATTAGCAGAGAGATACAAACTGATAGACACAAATATACACATTCTGTGACCTCCTTGGAGTGTGACTAAAATAAGTCTCTTTTCATCTGAATTTGTAGAAGCTAGAGTCATGAAAGAGATTTCTACTTTCTCCACTTCAGTACTTGCATTTTGAAACTGCTAAATCTTTTTGGCCAAATAGCTCTGTGTTACTCATCTCCCGATTAAGATAATTATATTTGGAGTAGCATTGCAGACAAATCTGCTTGTCAGCATCTGCCTGTGGTAAATGTCACAGTCTTTGGAGGAAAGACTTCAAGCAGCTGGTGTGAGGAATTTTAGGGGTGTCACAAGGAAGCCCAGCCTGAAGTGTTGGTTGTGTTTGCAGCACCTCTGTGGACATGACTTATCACGGTGAGGTAGGAAACATGGAGGCCTCTCATGTTTCGACTCAGCAGGCAGTATGTGAGACGTGTTGGCAACAGTCAGGCCACTGAGTCTCACAGCAAGAAACTGTCTGGTGTGCAGGCCAATGTGAGCTAAACACCAAACCAAAGAAGCAGTATGAAAGTAGCTCCAGAAACGTCCTCTCGTAAAATCACCGCTTTCTACAAAATCCTTGCACAAGAATGAAAATATTGGAAATGGGAATTGAGTCTCTACCCAGATGCCAGCATGTTGAAATAGCACTGTCACACTGGAAAAATACATTAAAAACAAATCAATGGTAAATTTTGGTAGGCAATATATTTCCTATATGGAGTGACATTATAGAGGAAGTCCTTTACCTGAATCTGAGAAACCTAAAGGAAGACAAACATTTATACAGCAGAGCTGAGAACTCTGGTCCTGTGACTGAGCTACTCTTCTCTCTGAAGGAAAAACAGGTCCTCCTGCTGCAGGCTGAGACCTTGGGATACAGTGGTGGATGAATAAGTTCTGAATCCTAGAGGATTTTCTCCAAAAAGCATGGACTGCTGAAATGCCAGCTTCGAAACAGTGACAGCTGATTGCACAGAACAAGCATATAGGTTCAAATAACCTTAAAAAGAAAAAAGAGAAAGGATATAGCGTGCAGTGGTCTAAAAGCAGCACAAATTGTCTGTGAAGCAACTCAAAATACACAAATAAAAATGCTCAGCCTTATGAGCAGTCACTCAAGAGAAGTGGAAAAAAAAAAAAAGCATGTCTTAATCTCACTGTTACTGAAGAAAATGAAAATGGCAGTGCACTCAGTGACTGAGAACAATGATTTCCAATACAGGGAAGGCTGTCTGCAAAGTGACTTTGGCAAATTCCAAGTTATGTGCTGATTCAAATATACAAATACATTGCAGAAGAAGGCTGCCAACTGATTGCTGCCATATTGGTTGGATTACTAAATAATTACCAGCCTATTGCTGTTCAACAGTACAGCTGAATTGTAGAGCCAACTGCAGCACAGTTCCAGCACCACATCTAAGTGCTAATACCAGACTTTAGAAATGTGACAAAGGACTGGTTATATTTAGTAAAAACTTCCTTCTGAGCTTATTCCCCTCTGCTTCAGTTTCAGTTTGCCCCAACAGATGTGTGAGGTGGGTCAGGAAGGAGAAATAGTGCAGAAGGCAGACTAATGAGAAAGCACCTTAGGACTATGGGAGCTGCACCTCCCCATGGCCAGATTGGGATCTATCCCTGGGCTGGGGGCTTGGCATCATCTCATATGAGCTCATCTGCAGCCCAGTTCATCTGACACTAAAACCGCTATAGCTGACAAAGCTGTTTATGTCAAAGAGTACAGAAGTAAAAGAAACTGATATTTCAACTGGTGGGTCACATTCTCAGAACATTCTACATCAGGTGTGTGCATCCAAAATGCGACAGATCCCACATAGCTGCTAAAAGGAATAATACACACAAGCCCCATCAATTGCAAAGTCAAAAGGAGTCCTTCCACCTCTACTTTTACAGCCTACTCACAAGGCTAAGTACAAAATCCTGCACTAAGGGACATCCTGTGGATTTGTAATATCTCTGGGGTCAACATGTTCACAGACCAATGAGCAGATTAAGTTTATTCATATGTAGTATTTTTCCCATCTATGGTGGATACAGTACAGATAATAGTGTCATCACAGGACAGACTTACAAAATAAAGAGAAATACAGCACGTTCATCTTGGGGTCTGTGAAGAATTTAAACCTAGGACATATTGCAAGGACTGGGCTCCCTGAGGTCGAAGTCAAGGTAGAACTACTGAAATGCAGAGTATCGTTAGCTGTGATGAGGCCAGTGAAGGAAAAGCTGACAAGGCTGCAGACAAGAGGTATTATTATGCTTATTGAACCTAGCATAGAGTGAATTTGCAGCCAAAAACTAGTTAGAAATACTTCAGGTAAACCAAGAATGTGCTCTGAGCCAAAACCACTGAGCAGAGCACTTGGAAGAAGTGCTACTTATTGGAGACGTTACTCTGATTTATGTATTGTTAAACTGCTTGCAACGGGTTCTGGCATGTTAAGCTAGTGAGCTTGATGGTAGTGAGCTCCTTGACAATCTTTGGCATAACTATTGGCAGCTGTTTTGGGCATACAGGTACCAAGCTAGGCCTGACATGGACTGAAAACTGACTCTTAGATGTAAAGAGTATAGCTTATGATATGATTGCCTCAAGTTGTTGAGGCAATCTGGGTCCATGAAGTCAAACTGAAACAAATGTTGACAACAGAACATTAAACAACAAATAGGCAAACTAAGGTGAGAAGAGCACAGTATTTCTTTTCCCATATACTCTGATATTCCTTTTCAGGATTGTGAGAACTGTGAAACATGAGAAAATGGCCAGGCTGGCAGATGTGAAGGAGAAATTGTGAAATTTTCACTAAGTTTTCACATTCTGCACATGCCTTTGAGATACTTCTGGAACCTTAAAACACACCACAGTGATACAGCATGGGTCTTGTAGGAGAATCTGAAGTGAGTATTTGAAAGAATAAATAAAACTATAAACAAGCACCAGCTTGTGCTAAGATATTTATGCAACAGCTGGAGGTACATGATACCCCAGGAGGAGGCAAAGTGGCCTTTTGCAAAGCCCACTGTAACAGAGCCCTGACAGACACAGGGAAGTGATACACCAGGTTTGAAAGGAAGTGCTGGCTCTGCTTCCTGCGGTGAAAGGTTTCTTTTGAGCACAAGGTAGACTTTTGCCTAGATGCAACAGAACACCATAGAAAGGCGATGCTGAAAGCAAAATGACAGGACCACATCCCTGAGAGCGCAGAGGCAAAAGGTGAAGAAGGTATGGTGTCCAGAAAAGCAACTCCAGGAGGCAGGTAAGTTGAACCAAGCACACATTTAAAATAACTTAACAGAAAGACTTTCCAGACAACGCTGAAGTTTTTGTCTTTGTCATCATCATCATAATTTCCCTAAAGGCAATCCAGGGAAGTTCTATATTGTACAGAATATCATAAAACAGTCTCACTCATTTTCTAATCAATTTCTTACAAGCCCATGATCAATCTTAACAGCTACTTACGCTTATTGGTAAGAATTTTCTTCTTATGTTTCTTCAATCACTATAAACAAGAAAATTTTTAGAACAGCTGAAAAAATTACACTGTGCAAGATATAAACTCAATTTATAGATTTATAACTGTTATAATTTCATAAATATTTCTAGGCATTTCTCAGACTGAAAGGATCTTGAAAAGACTAGAGCTTCAGCCAGAGATCCAGGAGAGATGCTTTCAGTTCAGTACTCTGTCACAGACATTCTATGTGAATTCCAGTTCCTTACACTGTGCATCATGCCCCATTCTTAAAGTGGGTAATGTGTATGGAATTGCACTTATCTATCCCAGTGCTGTCTGATGCACTCTAAAGACGAGAGTGATCTGAAGTGTGATAAACTTGGACATATCTACACCAAAACTATACATGCCTGCAGATATTTACTTTTTTGTGTGAATATTCCTAGACACTAATGCTTAAATAATGTCCAGTTAACTACATAATACTCTTTACAGGAACGAAATTTAATCACATTCTCATTATCAGCATATTATGATCATTAGTCATTATTTATACACAAAACAGATGAATTAGAATTTTGTGTATGTTGCCGGTGTATTTTGGTGCTGAAAAAATCTCCAGGAGCAGTTAATTAGGGGTGAGATAAGAAAGGGTTTATTTGCCAAGGCTAAGATGTTACAGGACGCACACGCCCCGTGCCTGAGAGGTTACATTTTACAATACCATCCATCCAATCCCAGATGTGCCCACCCTGTGGCCTTTCCTCTGGTCCGCCCCGGGTCCACCCCCTTGAAATGGGGTCTGGGGGTGTTTTGGGACCCCTCCTTCTTCCCATCTTCATCATCATCAGAGCACAAAGGGTACATAGTTACCTAATTCCTGACCTATTCTGTGGTTTAGGCCCAGATATGCTGTTCTGTCAACTGTCTAGGCCTTGCCTTGACAAAAGACTAAACACTTCTGCTGTATTCAGGGGTAGGATTGATATGGGGAGCATAGAATGGGGTAAGAGGGTTAGGGAATGTATAAACAAGGGTGCTAGAAAGAGGGAAAGGAACAAGGTACAAGGGGGGTGAAGGTTGCTGCTTTTAAATCTTACTTATAAAACTTACAATTCTTACAAATATTAGAAAATAAAAAAAAAATTAGGGGCTTAAGGCCCTATGTACATAAGGGATACAACCATGTTTGCATCTACCCTGCCCTTTTAAATTACAAACAGCGTAGAATTTTATTAGTTTATTAGTCCTTTTCTGCAAACTCTTGTCTAATGTCCAGTAATAACACATACACCCACTTTAATGTATTTTGGATTATTTTGGTTCTATTCGATTGGCAGAAACCAAAGTTACATCCTTCTTGCAATGCTTTCATAAGATGTCCCAATTACAGATCTTTCTGTTTTATACAACAGAAACATATACTTCTCACATATCATTCATTAGAAGCAATAATAGCACTGATTTGCCTACTTCTTTAGAACACTGATTTAAAAATTACATGCAGTGTTAATATTGCTGCGCAAGGAAAATATCCTTCTTATTACACTTCTAGTTTTATTCCTGCTAGTGAAGCTAATGTGAGACTAGAATGAATTGGAAGCAAAAGATTTCAACTATCATCTGAAAAAAAGATGATTAATTATTTGAGAAGAGTTGGACAAAAAGAAGGGAACTAAAAAAATTTAATTCTCTATTCAAATAACAGCACCATAGAAACACAGAATCACAGAGTCATTAGGTTGTCCTTTAAGATCCTTGCGTCTAATCTTCCCTGGCACCAAGGTCAGGCTGACAGGCCTGTAGTTCCCTGGATCCCCTGATGGCCCTTCTTGTAGATGGGCATCACATTTGCTAACTCCCAATCAACTGGGACTTCCCCAGTTAACCAGGACTGCTGATAAATGATGGAAAGTAGATCTGTGAGCACTTCTGCCAGCTCCCTCAGTACTACTGTATGGCTCCCATCCAGCCCCATAGACCTGTGCGTGTCTGAGTTGTGTAGCAGGCTGCTGACCATTTCCCCTTGGATTATGGGGGCTCCGTTAATTCTCCCTATCCTTGTCTTCCAGCTTGGGGCACTGGGTACCCAGAGAACAACTGATCTTTCTGCTAAAGGCTGAGGCAAAGAAGGTATTAAGTACCTCAGCCTTTTCCTCATCCTTTGTCATCATGTTTCCCTCTGCATCCATCAAAGGTTGGAGATTCTTCTTAGTCCTCCTTTTGTTGCTGATGTATTTATAGAAGGAATTTGTATTTTATTTTATGGCAAAAGCCAGACTAAGTTCTAGCTGGGCTCTGGTCCTTCTATTTTTTCTCACTGCACAGCCTCATGACATCATTCTCATCCTCCTGAGTTGACTGCCCCTTCTTCCAAAGGTCATAAACTTTCCTTTTTATTCTAAGCTCCAGTCAAATTTCTCTGTTTAGCCAGGCCAGTCTTCTTCCCCTCTGGCTCATCTAACAGCACATTGGGACATCCTGGTCCTGTGCCTTCAAGATTTCCTTCTTAGAGTATGTCCAGCCTTCCTGGACCCCTTTGCCCTTCAGAATTGCCTCCTCAATGAGTTGTCTTGACCAGACTCCTAAACAGGCCAAAGTCTGCCCTCCAGAAGTCCAAGGCAGCCATTCTTCCCTCATTTGAGAATCAAAAACTTCATCATTTCATGGTCACTGTGCCCAAGGCAGTCTCCAACCATCATATTACCCACCAGTCCTTCTCTGTTCACAAACAGCAGTTCTGGCCAACAGTTCCCCTTGTCTCCTCCCTCACCAGCTGTGTCAGGAAGTTGTCTTCCACATGCTTCAGGAACCTCTTAGACTGTCTCCTCTGCTGTATTGTATTTCCAGGAACATTTGGTAAGTTTAAGTCCCTCAGGAGAACAAGGGCTAGCAATGAAGATACAAATCTTCGGGTGTTTTGACTGAAGTAACTAAGCCATGTCAAGGCAAACGTGTCAGAATCAAGCAGGACACTTATTCTGGCTTCATCCTATGCACTTAATGCACCCAATCCAAATGACCGCAGCCCTCGTTCATTACTTGCAACTTTGCCTCTCCTTGTCAGGAGCTGTTACTTTGGAGAACAAAGAAGACAAGAGAACAGTATTGCTGCCAGCCAGACTTTCTTTTCAAAACATGGCAGAAAAAAAACCTGGACCAGAAAAATGAAGGAGAAAGGGAAGGACCATCACTTTAATATGGTGCTCTCCCAGAGTCCCAGGAGAGCCACGTGTTGGGCTTTTTTTTGTGTGTGTGAGAATGTGGGGTTGTTTTCCAGATGTACCTGTTGCTTTTCCATTCTTCCAAGGTAATAGCGGGGGCAGGCAGATAAAGCATTTGACATCATTTTCCTATTCATTTTTCATAGGAAAGTTTCAGGACCCATACAACTCTGATAGATTTTCTCTTAAGACGTTACCCTTCAACAATGGATTAGACTGGAATTGAAAACTTTTAACCTGACAAATGTAAACATGCAATCACAGGAAGAGGAATTTGCTGGGACCTGGGGAGCTGGGTTGGCTAAAACACTTTTTCTCAAATCAAAGCAAACAAGAAGTACTATTTTTTTTGAGGGAAGGTAGTTTTGTTCTGATAGATACTATGAAATCAAGTTTTCCCCTTGCAGCATGGGGTGGGGAAGCAGAATGCTTCCTTTCAGTTTCATGATGTTTTGTGTTAAACCCATTGCAAATTAAGCTGATTGCCTAGAGACCATAGCTGCTGCTTACAGCTCACAAGAGAGACAAGGCAGTGTAATGATCTGTGACTGCATACCGTACATGTAGACTACAGCCATCAGTCAACTACATAATCTTCAGCATCAAGATTCATTAAAGTCAGTGGGAGTCATGTTGTTAGAATGCTGTGTGCAGCTTGGGAAACATAGGGGTAAATACTATAGAATTAAGAAACTAGGTTAAAAAAAAAAAGTGAAAAAGAATCTGTTAGAGCAGAAGTAGATGCAGCCAGAAAGTAATGCTTGTGGCTATAGATTACTCTTAGATTTTCGCCACATAAACATTTTGAAAAGAAAACAAATGACAATCTATCATGTCTTAGAAGGCGGCATTTTTTGTTATACTCATCAAAGTTACTGTTTCCATTTATTAAGAAATAGTATTTTTTTCAAAATTATTGCATACTTATGAACATGTGTCATTACACCCTCTTTCTTCTCAAATAACTAACTTTATTATACAAATATCTCACTTTATTATGTGGGTCTTTGGGATCTGAAAGTGTTAAAAAGAGAGTTAAGCCTTAATTATGGGCTGTAAGCTGCTAAAGGGAGAATAGTAGAGTGTAGCAATGACATCTGGACTAGTACTAGTGCACGTAATGCATATCTGTCACTGACAACTCACTGGGTTACATTTAATTCACAATCATCAGTCATGTCTTCTTTTCTAAGCAAAAAAAGAAACCATACTAGTATCAGTAGTAGAAAGCAGGCCTTCAGAGGACAGATTCTTCCATGTGCCATGATTCAAGTGGATGGTCTTACAGATGTAAATGGAATGGATAAATAACTGACAGTAAATATAAAGTGACTGAGAGTTTCATAGCTGTGTTAACATTTAATCTACCATATTTAATGAATTTTTGTAGTTCTTGTCTTGTCTATACACTCTCACTTTCTGAGTCCAACTTTCCTTTCTCTTTGGTTTTGGGGCAATGCCACTATGTTCTCTCTCTGTAAATCAGGGCATAATTTGGCAAAGCAGCATCCATCAGCTAAGAAGAAATAAATGTTCTTCTTCTTAAAAATCTGAGAACATGAAATCATTACAAGATCAGTCCAGAGGCTGGCTAAGCCTTTGCTCTGCATGATTGCATATTTGTCTGTGGAATACAAAGTGCTGGAATAAACAGTGTTGAACAGAAATCTGTTTGAGCAAGAGCTGAAAATACCAGCTTCATAAACTTTGGGCACAAAACCACTCTCTTAAAGTCTTGCATTATAGCCTCCTTTCTCCTTAAAATGTGTAAGCAGCAAACCACAGGTGTCTGGAAATTTTTCTCTTAAAACACAAAACTGTTGCTTCCATGGCTCTGTAACAAGAAGACATATGGACACAGCTGATTTTCACTTAACAACTCAGTTGAGGCAAACAAAATAGCAGAAGCTATGGTAAATGCAGACCTCTTTGATCCCAAACTAAATGACAATTTTAGCACTAGCACTTGTCCAGATGCTTTTGTTACAGATCAGAAAACCTGTTTGGCAAGCTCTCACTCATTTGGCTATAAGCACTTCAGTTGCCCTCCCACTAGATGTAGTCTCACCACATAAGTCATGTTTCAAGACAGAGTGAACAGATGAGCTTGTCTTACTCAATCACTAATATTGATTCACACATTCACACAGAAGAAAATGCAACTTTGAATTGTCTTGGCAGAGCATACACCTTACACATGCACAATTAAAGATTAAAGAATTAGCAGGTGCCCTAATCGAAGCCCTGCGGGGTGGGTTCTACGATTTGACCACATTTCATTATCTTTGTCCTCTTCATGCTACAAAGTGACCTCTGACTAGGTGCACTTTTTGCTATGGTTTATGGCAATTATGATTCTTGTTCATGGTAGGTTGGCTAGAATCTATTTGGACTACCTAGTGCATAATCCTTCTTTATGTATTCCTACTATACTACCATATGCATTAGCACTGGCCCTCTGGGTATCATTGTACTTCAGCTTTCATGTATATATTCCAATTATTTTACTACCATACTGCCATTGGAACTTAATGTTGAAAATAGAATCTACTTTTCACTGGGTCCACCACAAAATTACAAATTGTGATACCCTAGGTTAGCTTTCACAAATAAATATGAAAAAGAAGGGTACTTTGTAGCATGCTGAATACTAAATTAACAAGTTAAAATGACATAAAATGAGGAAATTAAGTTATGCTCTTCTGAAATAACTACACATTAGAAGAAACCCCAGTTATAATGGCATCAAGTGTTTAAAACTAACATTTTATGGCATGATGAGTTCTATGGTAAGCTATTATTACTACTTACCGTTTATGTTAGGGTAACAATTAAAGGTTTGGGTCCAGCTGTGCTAGACACTGAATAACTATTTTACCTGTATTTATATTCCTCCCGACCTGCCTAAGCATCAGTCTTGGTCAGTTTCCAAAATCCTTCCTCTAAACACCCTTAAAACTCTACCACTTCCAAATGTTCCACTATCCACCTGTCCCAGTAAATACTCTTAAAATCTTATTTTCAACCTGTTCTTCATCTTACCTTTCTATAATGTCAAAAGAAGTGTCCTAGTGCTATACTCGCTAGTTCACACATCTCAACATTCCTCATCTTTTCTCCACTAAATTGATCCCAATGGCCAATGTCCTTGGTGTTGGTGGAACCCTTTCTACCACTGCTCTCACCAGGCTTGTAAGAAAATGGTTGTTGAAGTCATTAAGCTACTTTCTTCCCTATGTCCCCATTGCAGTCTTGGCTGATCAAAACCCTGCCAGATGCCTTGGCTCCTCAATCAACAGTTCCACAATTGGTTCCCTTGCACAACGTGATATCATTTGCTGCTCTGAGAAGATGGAAACTCTTTCTCTCCTTCCCACGTCATCTTTCACAGAAATTGATAGGAGAATAGATGATATTTTAAGGTGGACCATTTAAAAGCATGCATCTAGCACTACATTTTCAGGAAACAGTTGCCTTCAAATTGGGCAGCGGAGTCTCCCCTGTTCTTGCTAGTATGTTCCTTCCTCACTTCTTGCTTCATACAGCACACATGTGGATGGCTTTTAATAAGAAAGCAGTGTAATAATGTCACCAATTCATTATGAATCCTTTATTTGCAAATTTGGAACGAGAGCTGTTAGTCCAACAAAGAGATAAATAATGGAACCTAAATACAACTAATTGCTAGAGAACATCACCCACAGCATGTTGTTGCTTTTTAGAGTGGCAGAATGTTCTTGTATACTCCCAGGTGAATTAGAGGGGTGCATTTTATACTGAGATTTGTGGCAGATCTCTTTTAGTATTCATAGGTGCGCCAGCATAATATAATTCATTTAGGAATATGACACATCTGTGTAATTTGTAGGTGTTGACTGTCTAACCTTCAGACAACTTGATGAAAAAAAATAATTCATCCATAACAGAGACCTTTATTTTTCAATCCATAACATTCTATTTAATGTATTGGAAGTACATGAAAAGAATGGGAAAACAGGAAAAGTAAAAACAGGAAGAGAAAGAAATGCCTTACTGCAGAGCATTTCAAAAAATAATGTAGACATGGGTTATTCTGTATTTTCAAATCCTTTATAGTGAAAGTTCTATCAGTCTTTCTATGGGTCCATCTTACTTATCGTTGTGATCACGTAAGAGAAAAGCCATTGCAGTCCTGTATAGATATGACATTTATTTTCCAGCAATTCAGACAACTTGAACATGGCAATACTGAAGGATATGTTATGAATATTTAATTTAATGATTAGGATCATCTTCAAATATAATGCTCTACATTCACATACTTTAGTGTGGTGTGACATATACAGCTGTATAATATATGTTGAATCACAATCATATTTATCAAAATAAAACAGAAGTTGCAGATATGTAAGGACGGACAATAAAAAGATAGATAGTCCGCTACTGTAATTATATGTCCCTTCCATCTAAAATTAACTTTTTAATTGGAAGAGAGTAAGTTTTGACTGCTCTGAATAATAGGATCTTTCACTTAAAAAGGCGTGGTACATTCAGGGCATTTTGCCACCCATGAGCACCAGAGGACCAAGATGCTGTTACCTGCAGCATATCAATTATCTGACAACTATCCCAGGGCTCATAATTTAGCATTTCAAGAAATGTAATTTATGGTCATATTACAGTTTTCACCTTTGCACTAAGAGTATTTCTTAGGCATCCTTTGCAGACTGTGGTCTCACCTGGATCAGGAATAGATGGTTATGAGCTTGGATTTCCTTGTGAACTTATGTGTGGTGGTTGTTTTTGTTGTTGTTGTTGTTGTTGTTGTTTGGGGTGTGTGTGTGTTTGGGTTTTGGTTTTGTTGGTTTTTCTTTTGTTTTTGTTTTTGTTTTTGTTTTTTAATTTCCTGAAATGTACAAAGTATATATTTTACATTCCCTTTGCTGTGTGAAAGAAAATATTTTCAAAAGAGTTTTAGGTTAGAAAATACTGTCCTGTGTAAGTAGCCCCTGGGCTGCAGCAATTTTAAGGTTTCTGCTTGTGTCTGTCTCCCTCAGCAAACCCACTGCTGCAACTTCTTTACCCAGAGCTATGTTCCATTCTCCAGCCCCATCGCTTCCCACTTCTTTGGCCCATGTGGCCTTCCTCGTGGCCTCAAACTTCCTTCCCTTCTGCTGTGTGCATTTTTCTCTACAGGAGGGCTCAGATGATCCTATTGGGTACAAAAGTGCTTTTAGCGATCAGTAATTTGGAGTCAATAAACCTCTTTAATAGCAGAGGTTATTACGGACCGAAACTGTGCCTAGCTCCATTCCTAGCCTACTTCCCAACCCCACGCTTCTCTTTGCAGGAGGGGACAGCCGAGCCTAAGCATTTGCCAGTAATGCAGTTAAGAACAGCAATTGCTCCAGATAAAAAGAGCTACATCATCATTACCAGGAGGGAGGAGTGAGTCTAACAAAACACATTGCACCAACAATTGGGTAATTGGATCCCTACTGGAAATGCAGCCTGAGTAATAATTTCAGATGTCACCGATGGTCTTATAACAAAAATTAAACCTCTACTATCATATTCCAGTGGATCCAGTTCTAACCGCAGGCAAATGGTTTAAAGGCACTGCTGCACCCGTGCATATCTGAACTTCGCAGGAAAGGTTAATCCACTTTGAAATTGACGCCAAATTGGCAAAAAACTCCTTTCCTTCTGAACTCAAACTCTTTGGTTTAGGCACACTGGGAACGTGAGAAAGCAACCTTTTTTTAAAATGCACACAGAAGGAAAAATCTCCTCTACCATCCAGTATATTGTACATCTCTTGGCTGTATGAGTGTGAAACATATTCTGGAGCGTGATAGCGTGCACGGATGTGATGTGCTACTTTTCTTTCAGTAATGAATTTTATGCCTGCCTGTTTCTGTTCCTTTGTCTATTTTTAATTCAAATATGTAAAAGCTTTTCTTAATACAGAGTCCCAGGTGTCAGTTGCTGCCTGGAGTCCCTTTTCTTTCCTCTATTGTTCTCTTAATTGTTACTTCAAAACAATTAGCTGGGCATTCATATGCAAATGAATGCAAATGTACAGGGGATTGGGTGTGAGAGAATACCACCACTCGTTAATTTCCACTTCAAGGTCTGCTGGTAGGAACAACAAAATTGCTTAACAATGTATTTTTCCTGGGCCATAAAGGGTGAACTCCTGACGATTCCAGCCATCCTGCTGGCTCGGCAATTGTTAAGATTCTGCTGTTTCTTGGTAAGATTTTTATTTATTTATTTATTTGCGTCTAGAGACTGTGCTAGCCTTGTTACCCTAAACTGCCCCTGCCCTTGTTTATTTATGTTCAAGGACATGCCTAATAATTTGGATACGATCTTGATTAGGATATAAAGTAAATTATTAATATTACTACTGCTAATGTGATTCATTAAGGGATAAAAAAAATCTCACTTGAAGGAATTCCTCACGTCTCTGACAAAATAAAACTTTTGTAATTTATAAAAGAGTATGCTTTATTGCATTTAATCCTTAGAAGAAAGATACACTGACTGATAGACTGGGACTGGAGATGAATCCTAGAGAGACTTTGCCAGTTGCGAAGATAAATATAATCTCTTTTGGAGCAGTTGTATTTATTGTATAAATCTGCATTCCCTTTCAGGCTGTATAGTAAAACTCCTTATGAAAAATAGTTCGTTATTCAGCATTCAGAACTGCTTTACAAAGATAAATACCTTAGCTTTTCAGATGCAATTAATACACAGAAACCAATTAAAGGACCAAATCCTGTAATCATTAGGTAGGAAAAATTCAAAACCGCAGACTGTCCTGAGCAAGAAAACCCCACAGCACAGCAGGAAAACTCCATCACTCATATGTGACTCTCCTACCAGGATCCCTTCCAGGGAAAAAGTTGCCTCTAGGAGGTGTAACTTTAGAAAGACATTTGTGAGACTGTGGGAAGAATGTGATTAACTTTTCACTCCACAATTACTTCTTTTTTACATTACCTTAGAGTTCTTCCACTTTCATCTCTGAAAATCAGCTACACAGCAATAAGGGACCACAGTATTTACCCCTCAGGGCAGGTAGCGTCTTTGTTATGCAGTGTAATTCCCGTGTTTCACCAGATACATTCCTCACGGAAAAGAAAGACATCTGGTAGACAGTGGGAGCTGACTTGAATTCCCTGCTCCATCACTTGCCAAGCCTGGTGGGCTGACTGTTTAGGCATGGACACGAAGTTCTGGTTAGATGTGTAAATGCTACTGGAATCAGTGGAAGTCAGATGTTTGCATGCCTTTATTCAGACCTTAATTGTCCTCTGTCCAGACTTCCTACCTCCTAGATGGGGTAACAGCACTGGCCTCACAGCGCTGTTGTGGGAATAAACACTTTTAAGACTGGGAGGAACTCGGGCGCAGCAATGATAGGGACCATATAAATACCTCGAGCAGAGAGGCACTACTATTTATACTGCAGTATAAACAAACAGTAACAAAGCAGCCATGACTGGTCTGGGGAATCTGATCCGGGGACTCTGGCCCTGTGAGTAATGTAGGGACATATTCAAATTGCAGCTAGCAATGCACACCAGAGGAGAAGACCTTGTACACCTGCAGACGTGGCAAAAAGAAAGGGGGGGACTCCTCGTCTGTCACCCCCAAATATTCTCTACAGAGTGGATACTGTCAGCAACAATTTGGGTGGCCATACCCATGGCTTCACTACATGTTGTGTTTCAAGGGAAAGAGAGATGATGAGTCTTCTTACCTTCATCCCCACCTTTCCACTGTGTCCTCTGTGGCCAATGTTCTATTTAAATGAGCTTTTATTTTTTTTTCCTCCATGGGCATATCCATTTATGATGATTTAACCCTAAGCAAAGACTTAAGGGTTTTGACCAAAACTAATATACAAATTCCAGAAAGGGTCTTTAACCATAATACTTCTATTTTCCCCTCCTTAAAACTTGGATAAATTGAAATATCTGTCTTCATTACAACATAAGCACCTGTGGAAACTTGGAAGGTACTGGATATATTCCTTTACAGGAAGAATGAATGTCTCATCCCAGCAAACTGCCCTTGCTGCAACCCGCTCATACCTCATCAACCAATATATTTTATCTTCATATGTGGTTCAAATAGGGCAGATTTCTGGGACTTAAACAGGCAAATAAAACACATCCATCTTCCAATAAACATGCAGGAAGTTATTATTAGCCAGTGGGCTAATAGTAAAACACCCTGAAATACAAGAGAAGGATGATTTGTACAGGTGAGATTTTAAAACACATTTTACCCTGAAGTTTCCACTAAAATTTTTCCTTAACAAGTTATCAGAGACCTTTGCCTTTTGCTTTATGAGGCTGGCAGTTGCAACGTGAAAGTTCAAGGAATATTTTTAGTGGAAACAAGAGATAGATGCTGGCAGGGTGTTTTAACAATGGTCTGTTTGTTTTGGTAACAAGATTCAAAGAATGCATTATTTATAACGCCCTGATATGCATATATGGCTTCAGTTGTACGCAGCAATATAATAACAGGAGTGGTTTCTTAAAGCTTGTCTGCATGGCACTCCCAGATGCTGCCTGCTGCTGTCGGGGCTGCAATTTCACACACAGTTTGAACCAGCAAAGCCGGTGGAAGGAGATCCTCTCTAGACTGCTCATTCCCACTCCATACCCCCCCTTCCCTCTCTGTCAGCACAAGGTGCTTATGCTAGGTTTTCAACCAGATCAAGGAATCAGTCCAGGTTAAAACTCACTTGGACTGTAAAGACCTGTAAAAAACCCCCGAAACAACCCAACAAATTTAACTGCTTAAATGCTTATGCTCATGATGCTTGGCCTGAGTGTCCCACATACTGTGTGCTCCTTTAGGACACTTCATAGTTGTCTTTTCTTCATATAGTCCTTTAGTCTAAAACTTACAAAAAACCCACAACCCCTACTTAGTCTATTAATACTACCACTGTTCTTGGTCTTTACACACACTAACATTATTATGTGGCATACATTACATATTTACTACATACATTATAAAAAAGGTATATAATATATTACATACGTATAGAAATATATAAACACAGACATAAGTACTAAGATCAGAAGAACACTTTATGTTTTTTACATGTAGCACAAAATAGCAGTGTGCACAAGTAGAAATATAATGAAGTGGTCCTTAGGCCCGGTAGTTCCTTTTACTCTCTGGTCTCAGCAATGGCTGATGCAATTCGGACAAGCAAAATATTCACTGTTTTATCTCTTTTCTTCTATATGGTTTCTGCACTTCGGGAATTGATCAGATAGGACTATATTCAGGTGCTGAAAATTCCAGAAAACTCAAAATACCTGGTGTTTTCCACTAACAAGTGAAATCCTTAGGTCTTTAGAAATATCCAGGTAGTGGGAAATACTAACTCTAGGCTTCCTGTAAAGAGCCCAGAAACTGCCTGAGCTTGCGATCTGCTTCAGAGATGGCTGATACACCAAAACCTGCTTCAGTAGCCCACAGCTTTCATTACTAGCCAGCAATGTAGATGTGGCTGCCTACTCTGTGTGTTTTACAGCTGAGAAAGGAAGCCTGAACCAGTCTCTTCCCACTCCTGTACCTGGCTCTTCTTATGGGGTCTAGAATAATGTTCTTTATGTTCTTTGCTCTTTTCAGCAAACTATCACCAGGTGCTCACAGACAGATGTCCCACTTTAGCCCTTTTGAATTGCCTGGAACATCAATATAAAGCATAAGGATGTTTTGAATAAATCTGGTCTCTCAGGGGCAGGTAGCTGTGATGAAGCTCCTGATGAGTAAAAAGGAATGGTAATAATTTTAAAGAGGAAATATTCGTGTGTATCAAAGCCTTGGCTGTAGCATAATATATATCTAACACGGTTTTATGCAGTATAGATAAATAGAACACAAACAGTGTTATCCCATTGCCAACATCAAAGCATGCAGATTTCAGAAAGGGAAAGTATGATTAGAATGTGATTCAAGGCATAAAGCTTTTCATATCTCTGCAAAATGCATATATATATATTTGTACTTAAATATGTATTAGTGAATTCTTTTGCATAGTCCAGTATTTAAAGCTCAGATCTCTTGTTTTTAGTGTGTTGTGTCCTTTCTTTTATGTCTGATTGTCCCCATTAAGAACATAATTCTTTTCTTAGCAGACAAAATCCCCTCCTAGCCTTTCTCCTTACTAATCTTTCTACATTTTTCCTTATCTCTTCCTTTATGTCTATTGTCTGATTGTGCCTCTTACACAGGCCTTCACTCAAGGTTAGGGAAATCAAACATTAGCTGGCTTAATAGGTAGCTAGTAACAGTAGTTTATCTGCCAAGATAAGTTTGCAGGTTTTGGATGTCTCAAGTTTCTTCTTTTCCAATTTCATTATTTTAAGACATTGTTATTTGAAGATTTAGTGACCCATGTCTTTTAATGTTGCTTACAAGCAGTTTCCCTATACAAGACCCTTTGACAATTTCTACTCTGTCAAGTTGCAGCTAAGATAGTTTTAATACATCACTTTCTGGAGCAAAAGGCTATACTTGTTTCAGAATGTTTCATATTCTTTAACTTCTGATAGCTTATACATACTGGAGATCCCATGTTCATCTCCTGTGCTGCAAGATATTTATACTCTAAAATGCAGCCTAAGGAATCAAAGCAGCAGGGCAATGTGGGGACAATACTGTGGACTTCACTCTCTTACCAAGGCAGGGGAGAAAAAAAGTAGATTTGCCATGTATCTTTATGAAGACAGCAAAAGCTGAAGGTTGCCAGGACATTTGTAGCTGAAGCATTATAAATGGAGAAATGGATGTGAAGCCTGGTCAGAGACCTAATAGATTCATACAATAAAGCTATAGAGATGTCTGTGTATTCTACTAGTCCGTTTGCTGCATGAAAGGAAGGATCACACAGTGTTGCTTCCCTTCCCTGTGACAGCCTGAAGGGTCAGACACGGGAGTTTTGTAGCACATGCCCTTCTGTGCTAGTTAATACCACGAAAATCTACATTCCGGGCACATACAGAAATTCACATTTTTCCATGGAGAACAGTGTCTCAAAGAAGTGGTGGCCGGATTTGTGCCTCATGCTCTGTCTGAAACTCTCCTTAAAACAGAATTAGCTCAAACAGAGATTCACCAAGCTGGAAAGCCTGATTAGGAGTTGCTGCTATGATCCAGGGTTTCCAGATCCTGGCAGTCAAAAAAAAGACACAGATGTGATACTCAAGCACCCAGGATAAACACGGCCCTCTTCAAAACAGCAATCTTTTGCTGCAATTATCCAGACTTTGTTTAAACCCTGTGTAAGTAGACTCAGTCCAGAGTTAGTGCCTGGGACAAAGCCTCCTTGTCTGAAACAGTCTTTTCACTTGTGCACAGTCAAAAAGAAGTGCAGACATCATTAGGACATTAGACATCTCTGATGAGATGTGACTGGTTACATTGTGTGAGGCAGTCAAGACTGCCTTTTTCAGAGGGACTTTTCACGGCTCTGAGTGACTGCCCCGCCGTTCCAGCAGCTCACTCACTGCCAGCCTTCTGCAGCTCAGCAATCGAATAAACAAAGTCGCCTCCTATCCTCCAGCCCCTATGGCTTGTAGCCCAAAGAAAGGGTGGCTGGGGACTACTAGAACTGTCATGTCATGAGACATTGGCCTCTGCCACTGACTAATGCTCTTATCCATGTGGAATTTGGTACTATGCTTTAACATACTCTGAAATTATTCTCTGTAAACCTACCTTGTGTGTTACTGCTTAGCCAGTGTAGATGAATGTATCAAAAGTTTAGCAGTATTTTTTGGATACTTCTTCACCTTTGGGTATTTCATAGATTCTGGCAGTTCGTCCAGGTGCTGCTAAAATCTTGTTATGTGCTGGGCTGGAGGCTTTCCATACAATTGCTTGTAGGTTTTAACAACAGAGGCTGCCACCTTTTTGTTCCCACCAACACAGCTGGAACAGTCTAAGGTGATGACAGCTTCTCATCCCATGGTTTAGTTCATGCAAAACCAGAATTCAGCATCTGAACTATTTCCTCCTTTTAGGTAACTTTTCCCAATATTATTTAACAGGCTGTTTTCAATCAATTTTAATTTACTACTTTGCTCCTCATCAAGGTCTAATTTTCACAATCCATCTCCTTTCTCTTCAGTTGCTCTATAATGTACATCAGGAGCTACAGTCTTCACCAGTTTCACTAACTTTGGGGACCTTCTCCAATCACTGTTCCTTACTCTACTCTGTTCCTGTTAGAATCCATTTTATGAACCGTTTATTCCTACCAACTAAGACCTCAGGCCCAAATTATTAAGCTTTCTACAGTGACACTGTCGTGAATGAGTGTTTTAGGGTTGGTTTTCTTAAAACTAAACTGTTTCTGCAGCCTCTAAGCCCTCTCAGAAAGCAGCTACTCTTTATGCTGCCCTGTGACACAATATACCCTGCTGAAGCTACAAAGAACAGGGGGAAGAAGACTGGGAAAAAAAAAAGTGGGGCCTCTGTTAAACAGAGTGTTTCCGCATCCATCTTATTCCAGGTAAAAACTCTGATAATCTACAATACTATAGCTTTCACATGCTGGGGCAGAGTGCCAGTGTTGCAACGGCTGCAGAAGGTAGGAACAAAGAAGGAAGATAAGGAGTTGTGCTGTAGGGGGGAAAGGAGGAGTGGAGAAAAAATATCTTTTGCATTCATGGAATGATTGTGACACAATCATAATAATTCTGAAATAATTATGTTTGTTATCAGTCAACATAATTTCCTGCAGTTCTACATACAACGTCATTTTCCTTTTCCAGCAGTCGGGCTAAACAAACGGTTCTGTTCTTGTTATTATTTTAGTACGGAGCAGAGTAATGTTGGTTGAACAAATAGTATAAACACAAGGATATCACCTAGAAATGCTCGAAGATTGGCATTTAGCCTATTGTTTCTAATGTGATACAACCATATTTGTTCATTTTTTCCCTCATGTTTTGCTGTAAAATGCCATGTTGCTGCAGTATTGTATGGACAAACACTGCAATATGGTTAAAGAATAACTCCTTCAATTTAAGTTATTATCCAGAGCCTATCACTGTAGTATTGGAGTGCATAAGAGAGACTATTTAGCAGATGAAAGAAAAATAATACAAACCCAATATCATACTGTTTATTCTAATGCTGTAGGCTATGTGTATAACACATTTAAAATGACTGATGGGTTTTAACTTACAGTTTAGGACAGAGGATGCAGACCCCTTGCTGGGGTGTGACTTTCTTCCACCAGGCATATCCCTAGCTCCGCAGAGGGACTGCTATGTCCTTGGAAAGGCAAGTCATGTTGCCTTCAGTTTTACTTAGAGACTGTTGGAGGAGTTGTCCAGCTTTAGCCTGGGCCATTCAATTCCCAGGAGTTTTGTCATAGGATATGGATCCTGTCTCTGCCTTCAGCAGGCACACCTCAAATTAGACTTTTGGGGTGCTGCCAGTTCTCTCTGGCATTATTCTCTCTTGCTAGGTGGCTTGCACTTAGACTCCCAGAGGCTCACATAAACCAAGAGGAAACTTCACATAATTTATTCTCTTGCTAAAGTCTACAGGTAGTATACCAAGTTAAAAGGGACTCCTGCTGGACAGGAGTATACAGCTCATTAATATAACAGGATTAGAATCTGGTCCTTTATGCTTACTATAGCTGCTTTCCAATCAGCTTTTATTGTTGCTCAGATATTTCCCATTGTCATATAAAATGACTAATATATAAACAGGAGAAACAAAGATGGGTGCTAAAGGATGTCTAGTGGGTTTACTGGAAACCGAGTACAGGAAAAGGAGGGCTGGAAAACACATATAAATAAGAACAGGCTTATTTATAAAAGCCAGAAAAAGAAGGAAACCAGTTCTAGCTCTCTTGTTACTTCTCTCCCTAATGTAGGTCAGTTAAGGCATTTACTCATATGCATCTCCAATTTGGTTCTCCATATACAGTAGAGAGAAGAATGCAGCCTTTTTCTGAGAAATTATGAAAGATAACAATATAGGAGGTTACAAGAAGCGTGATACAAGGATCTTTGTTGGATATAAACTCATACAACATTTTTTATTAGAGATGTGGGTGCAGAAAAATAGCCTGCTGATTGCATTCACAGGTTTTATTAAATTAGGATAATGGAATCTCGAGAGGCTAAAAAGTGGCAAAATAAGACTCAGCTTGGCAAAAGTCATATGGGACAAGTTTTACAAAAGAAGTAAAATCCTTAATTTAAGGCAAAATCCATCACAGTTTTAATGGGGTTAGAGGCTTAAATATTTTTAAAGTCTAATCTTTAAATTTATGATATTTTGGACACCTGGCATCATAGGGAACCATTCAACTACACGGTTGACTTCTAAGCCTGCAGTCTTCTTTAAAGAATCTGCTATGAAGACTTGGAGTAGTATGTAAGAGAAGTTTCTGTTCCAGTCAGCTTCTTTCCCTTTAGTTTCATTTCAAAGTCACATTGATGAGAACAAAGGAAGTTTCTCAAGCAAGAAGTACTGAAAACAAGCTAATGAGAGAGCTTTCTATCAGCCAAATTGGCTGCTTCTTTGCAGGAATGTAGCTGCTTCCATGAAATAGACTCAATAGTATCCACTGCTACATTTTATTTCTTTAATAATTTTCATTACACAAACATAAAGAGCAAGAAACATCTAAGGATGTCTAGATATCCATAGTCATGGATAAATTCCAAAAGTTTATGTTGTTTAACTGGAGGAAATGTAGCACTTCCTACAATTTATGCACTAATTACAGGCTTTTAATATTTTATCAATCAGTGGACATTACACTTAGAGGCTGATTTACAGATAGGCTCAGCACTCCATAGCTCCAACTGAACACAGTAGGACCTGGAGATCTCCACAAATCAGAGACCTCCTCTGATTTTTAAATTGGTGGGTACCAAGTGAACATCAATGCTGGAAAACTCAGACAGAAGAGGAAGCACTTTTATGTAGAGTGTAACCAGCCAATGCTGAAATCACTGCTATGGATATGGCTGAAGTAAGCCCTCTGGGAGAACTGAAAAGGGATTAGGTATCCATATGAACAGTAACAACATTATAAGTTTGTAGCCTTACTATTAAAGAGTTACAGGGGTAAAGAAGCCTCATGTTTTAGAACTTAAGTTGTTGATCTGTGGAGGTCAGTATAGATTGTTGTCTCTATTATAGTCTCTATTATAATACAGTCAGCAGTTGAAATAGGTCATCACTGTTTTTCTGTTAACGTCCTTGTGTTCATACAAAGCAGATCCATGAAGAGCATGAAGCAATGCTCTCCCCCAGTGTGATGACACATGTTTCTTTGAATGCAGCATTGTTCTCCTTTCTGTGATGCTCTTGGAATATTTCTTTACTGAGAGGACAGAGAATAGGATGATCATAAGCAGAGAATGATGAATAAGAATTTGCTCCTAATCTGTTACTACTCTAAATAAAACTGTTACTGAGTAGTTAAGATTTAAATAGCCTAATAAGCATCAAACAATATATCCCTATATCTTTCTTTGCAATACTTTTTCATGGTTTATCTACCCCTCACAACTGTCCATTATTTCCAGCTTATAATATTATGCCCTGCACTGCAACCAACTGGCCACCATAGCCCATTAGTGGCACTCATTGAGACTTTTTTTCCTGTGCATAGAGACAGGCACATATGTAGTACCTTATTTGTCCATGCACTCAGGCTGGATCAGCATGGCCCTTCCTTTTCTCAGCTTAACAGCCCGATGCATTTGCCTCTCCCGTTGCATTTCAAGGATCACGCTGAGATGGCAGGTGAAGGGCAGCAGTTCTTACCTGAATGGCTGTTCTTTGAGGCACTGATGGGACCCTCAGGCTTCAGGAGGAGCCCTTCCACTCTCAATGAAAACAGACTTCGATGCATTGGCTTTTTCAGCACTGGGTAAAGGCAAGAAGCAGCTGAAGAAATCTACAGTATAAGGGCCTTAGATGGCTTAGAAAAAGCACAGGTCAGGTGCCTTTCAACAATGCTGAAACTTTTCTTGATTGCTGCTGTGTTTGCTGTTATGCCCTGCTCATATTAGCCATGTGCAGTAGCAGCAGGATCACTGGGAGGCAGGATCAGAAACACAAGATAGGCTACACATGGTGAGATGATCACAACGCACTAAGAAAGACTACATCAGCTGTCTTTCTAATCAGCCATTTTGGTTTTAATTATACTTAACATAACTAATACACTCTAGGTTTTCCTCTGAACTATTTGTCTTGCTTCCAAAGCCAGTTGCTGGTTTCAGATGGAGCAATGAACTACTACCAGCCAAGATAAAAGCCTGAGGGGTGGAATAATCACTTGAATGGATATGGAAGACCCTGCAGAGAGATGGGTAGATCTACAGTACTTTAAAGCAATAATTTAGAATGAAATTCTCCTTTTAGCTCTGAATCCTTGGGAAAGATGTGATACAGTACACCTGTAGTTTTGAGATAGACGCAGGAAAATTTAAAACTTGCTAAGTAAGAGGTTACTGACAGTTTGCAGGGGGAGCAGTAATGACTAAGGCTCTAGAAACCTGAAGAGATGCAACTGCTACTGGATTTTAGGAAAAACGTAAGAATTACTAAGGCAATGAAGTACATGCTCTAAAATAAGAATCGAGAAGCCCACTCACTAAAGACTTGTCTTTGATATATGGACACTGTCTCCTAACAATTGCTCCCTTTCAGGTCTTGATAATTTAAGATTATTTTTATAATGTACCTTGCTGCAGCATGCAAATGATGTAGTCTTGTATGCTATTGTATTATACAACAAAGCAAGGATCATCTGAACTAAAATGAATGCACAGTATTAAATCAGGTACTTAATCACTCATTTCAGTTTGATTTACTGGAGCTATTGTGTTCTTGTTCTACATTACTGAAAAAATTTAACAAGACACAACATGTCTCTGAATACCATGATATTTAGATGCGCTTTAGAAAGCATTTAGATCATTCTGATTCTTAAAAACCCAATAGCACCATTAGACCTGCATATTAAAACACGCCCTTCTCCTCTCAAACTTAAACACACCCATACACTGCCCTATCAAGTGACAAGTGGTGCATTAGTTTCCCATGTAAGAAGGTTGTTAAGAGGACAGGAAATTATTTTCAGATGGCTACAAATGCTTTTTTAAAAATACTAAAATACTTTTTCCTGGAAGACTTTTAAAAATTAGTCTGTGAAGAGGGCTGATTAATTTTGTGTATGCTATTGCTCTATCTTCATTTGGAGATAAATTATCACATTATTCTCTTTGCTCTCACACTTGCAAATTAAGTTGTCATTCAACAACTCATAAAGAGGCAAGTTGCACAATCCACAAGAACAAATAATGCAGCTCGTCTTTTTTTTTAATATTTTTTTATATGTATGGTTTTGTAATTTTCCCCCCCGTTAGTCTTTGTATCTGACTACATATTGGAAAGATGCTTATAATTTTTCCCCTCATAGCTGGACATAATTAAAATGCTATTGATAGCAAATACATTTTTTAAAAAAAATGAAAACTCTATTTTCTAAGAGCATACTTTAAAAAAAATGTTTCTTTTGGCAAGAAAGTTTTGACTTGTATTAGTTTTCTCAGAAGAATGTGAGTTCCAGAAGAAAAAAGAAATAAGAAAATTACTTTTCCAAATTAGTATACAAAGAGAGTATCCAGAGCCCTTTGATGTATTTTGTTTTTACGTCACCAAACCCTGATATTTCAAGTCCAAACAAAATGAATATTTCTAAAATAATGATATTATACAATAATGCAGAATTATTTTTAGTGATTTTTTTTTCTATAAAACTGAGCTGGGAATTTGAATGAAAACTCTCTAGCAGTCTCTAAGAAACTGCTCTGGATGTTTTTGCATTGACTAGTGACATTTGGCAGTGACCTCTTGAATGAGGTCAATAATTTATTTTCTACATAAGAAACTCTTAGGAACACTCACACTTTCAATGGAATTTATTTTTCATCAAGTAGACCTGAAGAAATAAGATCTTTCCCAGTACTTTGAGTTGAACCTTTCTCCAAAGCTTCTGCTTTCTTCTCAAGTTAAATTTCACAAGACCATTTTGCTGGAAATCAGCAAATACAAGTAGAGCGCTGGTACAGTCCTGTATTTCACCTGAGTTAAACAAGGTTTTGAAACCAAGGTAGGCATAAAGGAATACATCTCACTCATGATGTTAGTGCTAGATCAAGGCTGTGGTCTCATTTCCTTACTGCTCAGTGAGCATAGTGCCTGTGAGCTTTGTGGTGCTAACTTGGCATGAAATGAGAACAAAACACAGGTAAAAGTGACCCAGTATTTCTATTCTCAGCAGGTGAGTGTATTTTAGGAATGGTTTAAACTATTTTAATTTCACTGAATGTGAATGGTAGTATCTCACAATTTTTGTCCAGATCACTTCCAATCTTATATCTACAGTGACAGGGAGAAAAGCACCTAGGACTTTTGTAGCCTGTCATTATGCTGCACATCAGCGACAAGTGCTGGGCTGTCTTCCCTAGCTCAGCAAATAGAGTCAAGATGTGCCTTATCAACTGTTTCCAGAATAGGTGCTGTTTGCTTCCACGGAATCACCAGACAGGACCTGAATTTTGACTTTCTGATTAATATTTTATTTTTCTATCTGCTATTCTGGCTTTCTTACAGCCTACTGATTTACCATCTCAGAAGCACAACCCTTCTCACAAGTATGCACCTCTTCTCCCTTAACTCATGTTTTCCACAGGCAAGCAGTTTTGTAGGTGCTTTTCCAGCTTGGGCTGGACACAAATGCCTGATGCTAGTAATGCTGACTCTGGCAAAACTATGCTTAAAAAACCCCCGACCAACAGGAAGAAAGACACCAATCCATTATCCTGTATTACACAAGGCTACATAGAGGATCATGCTGCATGCCCAGTCAAGCACTTTGAAATCCCTTTTTCCTCAGCTGCAATAGCTGGTGGGAAATGGTGTCTGCTTAGAGCCAAGATTTTCTCTGTGCAGGCTAGTGGAGTGAGGAAATGAGGACAGAAAACTTGTTTTTGCCTTGCTGAGACACAGCTTTGGGCAGTAGTGGTGGCATCCCTTAGGTGCCAGACAGGCACAGGCTGGAGCTTTCCTGTGCTGCAGACACTGCTGGACTGCTCCATGGTGCAGCATATTGAACACCTTGCTTCATACACGTGACATACGGCAAAGACATTGAGGAACCTGTGGCCCGTTCTCTTTTTCTTGGTGTTGCTTAGAGGCTTGAGGTCCTTAACCATGGTCAGCATATGTGGCTGCATCATTTGTAATTTGTGTTCCTAGAGGAACAGGAACACAGGGTTAAGGAGCTGTAATCAGTGAATGGGTCCTGGTGTCTAGGAACAGCAGATATTGGATAGATGAACACATTCGATTTTAGAGGCCTAGGCTTACTCTAGAAGAGTACTTAGATTTGTATTACTCAAAAGGTAGACTATGTGGGTGTTCTACACATCAACACTAATAACCTCATGCTTCGGGCAAATGGCTCTTTTACAGGTTGAAGTGTGATCGCAATTTATCTGATCACAGTAGCCTGACTACCCATAGACCTCAGTGTCTTCATACAACTGATGAGGAACTTCATCCATATCTAACAGATGGGAAACTGAGAGGAGGGGAACCAGGATATCTGTAATAGAGCTGATAAAGGAACTGACACCTCAGGTACCCATTTGAGTGTCATGTTCCTCATATGTGTTCTCTAACTCCTGAGGAGGACTGTGTAAATAAATTTGCTGTCTGAGTTAAAGAAAATAAATCAGAGTCTAGAACATTATTTATAGGCTAATCAAATTATGTAGTCTTTTCTCCTGCAAAAACCCAGCAGAGGTGCCTTTTTTTATTTATTTCACAATACACAAAATAAACTGACACTGAGTGTCTGCTAGTGGACTGCTCTGCAACAGCACTAAGTGCTAAAAACAACAAGTTTGCAGTGTAATATGATAGAGAAATTGTTCCACAAGGTCTTGACTCTGACCTTATGTTACCTGTATCAAAACAGTTCAAAAAAGGAGACAGAAGAAACCAGCCAAGTCCACTCTAAAATTATCTCTGGCACCAGACCCACTGGGTGTAGATCCTAGTATATTTCTATGAATAGAACTTGGAGGAGTTGTGGAAGATTTGCAGATCCTGTAGTTTTGCAGCTGAAGCTGATGACCAGCAGCTGACTACAGGTCTGGAGGCTGAGGAGCAAGTGGGATGACTCTGAGCTGTCCAAGGGAGATCTACAAGCAACTTGCAAGGTACTTTAATCCTTGGAAACTGCCTATCTTTCAAAAGCTTTTTGTTATATCAAAATAAATGTCAGGGAATGCAAGCATGGCAACATTCTCCTGTTTATCAAATGAAACCTCTCAAGAATCTCTTGAGCCTCTGTTTGCCAAGTGCACAAATCATCAGCCTGCTCTTGGACGTGCTTACTAGCCTTAGTGGGTATTACTTGTACTAGAAAGTATCTGAAGGGTCAGGACCCATGAGTTATTGTTTTTACTGCAACCCCTAGGGGCACTACATAGGAATTAGAATACAAGGCGTTGAACAAGGCACTTAAGCATGTAGCAAAGAAGTTCTGGCAATCTGCAGTTTGAAGTAGACAGCAGTGAGTGTGTGCCAAAGAAATAGGGAGAAGAGGCATTAAAGGACTGTAAAAGTGGTCAGAGGTTTTAATGTCACCACTATTTCATGAAAATGACATTGTTAAAAACAATGTCATAGGGATGATATACATATTACTTGAAAGCTCATGTGCAAGCCAAAATATATATATGCTGCTAATTACTCTGTGGTTTAGGTGTGGAGGTTGGGTTTCCCTGTGCAGTGACATTACAGATGTCTACAAATTGTGTCTTACATCTAAGTTGTTTATAATGTGATTGCAAATAGTGAGTGTATTGTTTCAACATGGTTAATGTTTATGAGCTGCATTTCAGTTTATAGGTGCACACAGATTGCCTGGAAAAGTACCAGGCCATTCCATTTTTAAGCAGCGATGAAGAAAGATGGAAGCCTACATATATCGTTCCAGTGTAAAATCACACAGGGGGAACAAAATAAGTCTGAGAAGTCTACAATTATTTGGGTCTTAAGTTTCTACGAATTACCTCATATACTCCTTACGTCTGTGAGATTATCTGAGATTCCAGATAGGGATATTTCAGGCCAAGAAAGGAAGACAATAAAGACTGGGAATCTGTGAGAAATCAAGACTGCAATGCTGTAGGTTCTCAGCATAGACTTGCAGGAAGACTTATCAAAGGCTTTCCCCTGGCCACCACCAGAACGAAGTCCAGCTGGTTGTTGTACTGCTTTTGGCTCCATGACCCATGTGTGTACTCTGGGAAGAGGGGGCTCATGCAGAGTAAATGGATTTGATGCTGCTTCAAGCCACATTACTGTACTCAAGGTTTACAGCATATGGTTCCCAGATTTTCCAGTGGAAAATGTCATTCAGACCTGCTACTCCTTAGTTCTTCATACATCCTCTGCTATGCTATTTCACTACGACCTACGAACCACCTGAAGGTTTTGGAGGAGAGGGTTGTGCAAAGGGAAAAGATAACATCAAATGTTGCATTCTTGGCTTATTTTTCCTCCTGCTTCATTACAAAAGATGCAAAGCAGAAAAATGGACACGCTAAATGTAAAAATATCCAACAAAAAATACCCTTTGTTTTTTACATTGGAAAATAGAAAATAATGCTATTAAACTTATTTATAAACAGAATGATGGAAGGTGTTTTTCTTTTTTTTTCTCCTTACTTTCACTTGTAGTTTTTCTTCTATGTCTGCAAACTGCATCCCTGAAAATTAATTACAGAAATACACAGGTAAGCAGCAGTGCATCGGTTGAACAGGGATGCACAGTTTACTAGGGCTATGTGTTTATAGAAGAGGCCAGTCACTGAATGAACCCTTCACATAAACCTCCAGATCACTTCAGCTCCCCCAGCAGCGGGAAGTGTGATGTTATGTATTCTATGCATAACGCTCCCTGAACAGTGAGAGCTGCATTACTTAAGCTGCCAACTACATTATACATTTTTACATGCTCAGCTGTAAGAGTTAAGGGCTTTGTTTGACAGGGATGGCACAGAAAGGAGGTGTGCTGGGGAAGGAGCAGGACACCCCTGTTAAAAGCTGTGCATCTAATTTCTCATGCAGGGTTGTTTTCACTCATTTTCCTGTTCTTCAGCACTTAATGATTTTTCTGTCATCAATGTAGTTTTAATTGAGTGGGATTAGGGGTGGATTAAAGGATCTCATCAGAGCTCATACTCCCTGCATCCACTTCCTGTTGAGTCCTCTCAACAGAAGAGCTATTGACATTAGAAAAGTGAAAAATACTTAAGACAGTGACACAGTGCGGGAAAACTCAACTGAATTGTAACCAAGGAGTTACAAGTGTAAAGGCAAACATGTCATAAAATCTTGGACATCAGAGAAGGACATGGTATACGTCACTTTTTCCACTCCTGGATTTAATCTGGGTATGTACAAGAGGGGTTTAAACTTTAGCAGACACAAAGAGATCACCTCAACTCCTTCCTCAACTGCTTATGGATTTTTTAATGAAAGACACTTTCCAGCATACAGCTGAATCAATAATAAAAATGTTGTAAAATTCACCACACAAAAAACCAACGGATTTACATTTCATTCTATATTTACATTGGATTTAGAATCAAGACTACAGTATGAACATAAACCCTCTCTTTCTCCTTTTATGCCAGGGAGAAGTAGGATATCAAAGTTTTGCATTTATTTGGGTTAGTTCTCCTTTTACTTTTTTCTTGAAAATACTTTATCTTATCTAACCAGGAGAAAAGGGAGAGGGAATAGAGTCTCTGAAAATGAATCTATCAAGTACTTAGCCAGACATGGGAGAAAATCCTGACCCAGCAAAGAAAAGAAAATACTCCCAGTGATTTCAGTGGGCACAGTTTCATATATTGCTTCCCACACAGAGCAAAAGCTTAGTTCTGCTCTTCATGTTTTGCTTTAATCACTAGGAGTTACACATGCAAATCCACAGCAAGACTGTAACTAGAACATTTAAGACTAATTATACAGCTCTGGGAACAATGACCAAATCTCATCCCAATTTTTTATCTTTTAGATACTGTGTAATCTTTCCAGAAAAAAAACCAAAACTGTCAGATATGCACAGCAGGTCTCAACTCTGATATGCTTCTGACATCAATGGGATATATGTATACAGTAGTTGTATACACATATGCAAGTCAAAATTTGCCATGACATTCTGTGATGATAACATTGGTGTTGTTTTCCTTCCCACATCTGTACTTGAAAGAAGCAGTGAAATTTTAGTCTCTTGAAGGACTTTTTAGTCATAATTCTAGATATGACTCAGTTAAGACCTTCAAAGTTACATCTATCCAAAGGTGCTCTAAGCTACAAACATTTTTAGGATGGACATTCTTGTAAAACGTGCCTGTAAGGCTTATGTTAAGCACGATTAGGCGAGGCCATTTTCACTCCTCTGGGTTATCCCAGCTCCCAGTATCTTGTCTAACTAAAGTTGACTGTATGTATCAATACTTTGGTGAGGCTTTTTGTTGGTGAAATTATGTGTTTATTATTTATTTAAACAGAGTTACCATATGAGTGGGACATATCCTCTTCCAGATGAAAACCCATCTGCAAAGATGCTTTTTGTTTTGTAGGATTATTTTTACTCGTGATGCTGTCACATCATGATGTGATATCATGACATTGTGAGTTTGTTTGCTATTGAACACACATAGTAACACGAGCCTGGCTGTGGTCTGCCTGTAACTCCTTATCAGTCAACAAATCCACATCTGGGATTTTTGACATCCACTAACCTGGCTTGCTCCACTGTGTATGCATAGTAGCATTCAGGCTTGCAGCATTGCCAGGTGTCTGCAGATTTCTGAGAGGTTTCTGAGAGACCCACTGTATTTGCACTGCACAGCTGTTTTATGCATATGCAATAAAATAAATCCAACCAGTGTCCAAACCATCAGAGTTATCCTATAATGGCATCATACTTACTTCCCTGCATACATGAAGGTGCTTCTTTCTAGTAAATCCCAGATAAAGGTTGGTAGATTTAGGAGACTGAGTTTCAGACAGGTACTTGGAGTTTGCAAAATAATTCTGTAACAATTCAAACTCATTGCTAATAGCTCACATGAAAAAACTTGTCAGAAAAACACCAAGATTCCAGGTCCCCACTTATTTGCAGTTTGAATGTTGTCGACTCAGTCAAGTGGAGCACATCTGCAAGGAGACTGGAAATCACTCCTGAAGGACAGAAGCCAAGAGAGATGCAATGAAGCACAGATAGAAATTAACTTTAAAATACGGTTAGGAAAGGAAAACTCAAATTTACAGCAGCTTTTTCAAATTTCCACAAATATAAAGAGTGCATGTTCACTCTGGAATATTGTTCCTAGCATTCAGAAAAAAATAATAATGGATAATACAGCTACTAAAAATATAATCTGACATGTTACTCTGTATTTGATAAACATATTAGAGGTACTTGATATAAAATGAAGTAATTTATGTTTGGTTTTTTTTTTGAAAATACATGATTTTAAAAGATGGGACTTTGAGCCCAAGGTGTTTAAAACCAAATAGCATTGTGTAAATTATGTCAAATTGTGAAAATGATGATTAAAATAACTCAAGAGTCAAATTCAGACACCTATTATATGCTGCTGAACTTCAAGTATAATTGGGTCTGTCTCACATTGATTCTAAAAATAAGAATATTGTAAATGAAGTGGAAGAAAAATTATGGCACAGGATCCCATGAGTTAAAGCCTTCAGAGCATCAGTCTAGTGGTCAGACATAATCTAACATGGCCAATAGATTCTCCTGAAGTGCTCCTTGCCATTACAAAGCAATTATTGAAAACAGGCAGAAGAGAAGAGATTCTTTCAGCACTGTCGTAGTTAAACCCCAGATGAAAACCAAGCCCCACACTTGCTTGCTCCTTTAGCCACCAGTGGGATCAAGGAGAGAACTGGAAGGGCAAAAGCTAGAAAACTCATGTGCTCATAAGGACAGGAAAATAGGTAAAGCAAAAACCGTGCACACAAGCAAAGCAAAACAAGGAGTTCATTCACTCCTTCCCTCAGGCAGGCAGGTGTTCAGCCATCCCAGGAAAGCAGGGCTCCATCACTCATAACAGTGACTGGAGAAGAGAAATGCCACCACTCTGAATGTCCCCCCTTTCCTCCTTCTTTCCCCAGCTTTCTATGAAGCTCATGATGCCCTATGGTATGGAATATCTCTATGAAGCTCATGATGCCCCATGGTATGGAATATCCCCTGTGTCAATTGCAGTCAGCTCTTCTGGCTGTGTCCCCTCCCAGCTCCTTGTGCTCTCCCCCAGCCTCCCTGCTGGTGGAGTGGGGTGAGAGGCAAAAAAGGCTTTGTGTCTGTGTAAGCAATGCTGAGCAAAAAAACCAACCTTATATAAACTCTATATTATATGTAATATAGATTTTATATATATGTAAATAATATATTATAGAGTTATCAACACTGTTTTCAGTACAAATGCAAAACATATCCCCATACAAGCTTCTATGAGGAAAAATATCTATCCCAGTCAAAACCAGCACAAACATCTTCCAAAAAAGCAGACAGATTAAAAAAACTAAAACTCATGAGAGGCTTTGGAGTTCTTTAAAGCAAAGGTGATCAATCCTAAGAGTGAGTGAAAACTGGTAGTATCTGTGCTACCAGTCTTCTCTTTTCCTTCAGAAAATAGGCTGTGAGGCTGACCAGTTCCTTAAAATGCTGGGAAAGAGCTGTTATTCAGTTGAACCAGCAACTGCTGGTGAGAAATAAAACAAGGAGAAACGTGCGTTCACACAGATCTCCTCTTCGCCTTTATAAGGTTTTTTCCTTTAACATTTTCAATTTGCTAGTTGTATTGAAGTTTCATAGTTAAAAACTCCATCTTGGGCTTCTCATTAATACAGCTGACATATACTAAATTTACATTTCTGTTTCAGGCAGTAAGAAGACATCACAGAAAAGAACTCTTTGATTAATTGCATTAGCTTTTGGTTACATTTATTTTCTTATTTGTGATCATTGTTCATATTTTCTGGAAACTGATTTTCTCAAATTAACAGTACAATTGATTCCTGCCCTGGGGTAGCTATTTCAAGAATACTGGCCATTTCTATGCTTTTTAACTAGCTCAGTTAAAATGCTTCTAGTTCATTGAAAGTAAGAGTTCAGGTTAGGCATATAAAGCTACCACTGTGAGCAGAAGGAAATTGCCTTCATCTATTTTCCTATGAGATGCAGAACTACATGATTTAAAAGTGTGATAGAACATTTATAGGTGACTCTGACCATTGCAAGAGTAGAATAACAAGTCAGATGGAGCAGAATAGCAGTTCTCATATCCTCAGGTAAATGCCATATTTTCATAAAATTTCGTAGTTTGCACAACTTGTTGAAATGCTGTAAGAGACTGAAAACCACAGTCAGAACTTTGAATAAATTAGATTATATGATTTAGATGTGTTGCAAAAAAACATCAGAATCTGTACATAAAGAGGCTTTGTGGATCAAGGCTTAGAAATAAGCTGGATTTGTAATAACAAGGTTTTATAAAGCATACAGTCTAGAAGAATATACAGCTAAAATATTTCAAGGCTGAAGTTTTCCATAATAACAGACAAAAGAAGTATTTCCTCATTTGAATCATATTTAGTTCTGTGTCCAAGTACATCAGATTGACCAAAACTCTCCAAAGTGATGCCTTAGAATTTTTAAGATTTTTAGCTTTTTGTAGATTTTAATGCTGCTGGAGTTTTCCTTCACTTAAGACCACTAGACTTTCTCACAGTTTGTGTGTCACATTCCTGAAGCTTTGATTTAACCATCTTTTAACTGTCTGTTCAAGGCAATAGATATGTAGCAAGAACATTCTGTTGGATTCC
This sequence comes from Lepidothrix coronata, assembly GCF_001604755.1. Classification (NCBI taxonomy): domain Eukaryota; kingdom Metazoa; phylum Chordata; class Aves; order Passeriformes; family Pipridae; genus Lepidothrix; species Lepidothrix coronata. The sequence continues at coordinate 16,448,597 of NW_016690180.1, forward strand.
ATTGGGGTGTCCACCTGGACCAGAATAACAAGAGATATGGTAGACAAGATAGAAGGCCCAAGACCACTGGAGGGACTCCAGAGGGGCAGTTCAGAGGGTGGTACCAGGGAAAAGGGGGGTCTTAGGACTGGATGTCCCCATTAGATATGATAATTAGTAAAGATGTAAAAGTGTAAGAATTCTGTACTTGGGCACACACCTTTTGTATTCCATGGCCACAAGGCCTTCATTAAAAGAGCTTCTCTATTATCTTATCTATAATAAGTTGGCCTGCTGAGAGTTTTTTCTCCCCGGATCTGTAGGCAACAACAGCTACAGGGAATTCGACACAATGATGTAAGTCTTAGACTTTTGATAAAGTTTACTTTTCTTGGAGAAGTTACAGGACATATACCACTTTGGTAGGCACACTATTGAATTTTTGGCACAGAGCTGGAAACAATGCTGTTTGTGCTTCCTCAATAAAAAGATTTCTGTATTCAAAGTCAGTGAGACAACCAGATCTTGGCATGTAGTTCCTTGTTGTTCCTTCATAGGAAGAATACCAGAAAATCAGGTCAACCTGCTTAGTCTACTATCACCTTTTGTTTGGATAACAATACAATAGGGGAAATACAATAGGGAAGGAACAACATATGGCGCAAAGTCATAGACTGAATGCATATTTTCACTAACTTTGAAAAGCTCCCTGGGAATTCATTGGAATCTATGTTAATCTAAAGTAGAAAGAGTTACTATAGTTACTAATACAATGGTTACTAAATATAATTCTACTATATACAGTGCACATTCTGGCATCCTATAAGTTGAAAAGATAAAAGATCTTTAATTATGTTTGCCAAGGTAATAAATGATTGGCTTCCTTTTATATTATTCCAGTGTAGACAGAATATGTGCATAACACTTTAAATGTTTTCAACAATTCAGTGCCAACCAGGACTATTAGAATGCTTGTTCCTTCTCTTTCTTTTATTTAAAGGTTGGCAGTAATTTTTCATGCCAAGGTCATGATTGATGTGGGTTAACTTTCACTAAAAGTCTTTTGGAACATTTTGAGTAATGTTAAAAATTATGGCATGCAATACATCAAAATATTTTTCTAGACTTCCTGCATAAGTAAACAAACACTAGGGAAATGTGGAAGGCATTCATGGTATTTTGTAAGCAAGTTTCAAACTGCATGTTGTAGATTTATATGCTTCATAGCTTATGCTGCGATGCATGTTGCATTTTATTAAAACACACCATGGGTGAGGAATAGATGGTGATCTACTACATTTGTGTCTTTGCCCATGTCAATTTGAAATGGAGATCAATTCACTAAGAAACGTATCCAAGCATGGATTATGTAACCTGCCCATCAAGTGTCAGTTTCCTGGGGAAATACTAATAGTAAATCCTCAATCTCAGGCCAAATGTCAAGACTGTAACGTCCAGCACTCTGAGCACGGAACATGAGATTACAAAAACATCTGCCATTGACAGGCAAATGTTAAAGCCACTGATTTTCAGCAGTCAAGAACTGAATAACACAGAAAATCCCTCCAAGACATAATTCCTAAAGATAAGTAAAGTGAAACAAGATGAGGAACAGGTGAAGCAGTAATGTATTTTCCTAAGAAAAAAAGAAAGAGGGATGTCTACTATCACTCAGTAATGTAGGTTAAAAAAAAACCAGGTAGACAGGTCACTGGCAGGTATACAGTTTGGATCTCCTCTTTTTTTTACAGTCAGCATTTTCTCATTCGCACTCAATAGCAGACCATTGTAAGAACCTGGGGAACTGGAGACACCTGCCTTTTATCATCATGTTTAGATATCTCAGTGAGGTCCTCATAGAGATGTCTAGAATATCTGCAGTCGGTCCATCCAGCCTTTATATTGTTGACATTTCAAAATCATGGGTCCTTAAGCAAGATGCTGATTTTATAGACTTGTGAGTGCAGACTATGCTGCATTCACAAAGAAATTAGGCTCTTGTTTTGACTTAAGTAAGATTCTGAGAAGCTCATAACGTGGCTGAGGAAAATGTTCAAAAATGCTGTAAAACTATCACAGATCAATATCAGGAAATGTTAGAACTTCACACCAATACAATCCTTACTCCTTCATGTTTTTCTTTCCTCTTCAAACCCATTTTTAGGTACTCTCTAAGCATGAGGGATGAAATGTTCTTTGAAAGATGACATTTTCCTAAGATATTTGCACAAGATAACTAGTTTAGATCAGAAATTGTATGATTTCATACCATTTAACTTAGGTGAGATCAGTCCTACATCTAATGCATATAGATAATTATTGGTAGTTAAAAAACATTTTAAGATATTTTCAAGTGCCAAGTAGGAGGTAACCATTTTGGGAAGATATGCTGCAGTACTTCTACTTGTTCAAAATTACCTAAGTGAACCACGTCTTGGAAAACTGAATGCCATTGGGAAGGTGACACAAAATGACTGAGAGGGTTTGAAACGCTGTATTCAATATCATATATACCATACTCTGCTGAGGTGCACAGTAAAAGAGCTACACAATTACCTGTCAGCAAGTATTCACTGCTTTGCTAAAGTGATATGATAGCAGCTACCATGACTGTCAAAGTTCAAACTATATTATTTCAGTATATTTTTTACTTTTCCAAATATTCCTAACATATTTTCATTGCTGTCTTGAAATTAATCAAACAGACAATGCCTTATTTAGTTTTTAACTGTATAGTACCCAACAAACTATCAGAAACTTTTCTGTATTTCCATGGCTTAAGGCACCAGTGTCCACAGGAAAAGATATACCCTTTCAACCAAGACTTTAATTGTTCCTAAACTGAAAGAAGACTATTACACTGCTGGCAATTTATGAACCTTTTGTTCTACCAAGATATAGCTGTGCATAAATCTTGGGAAACTGTATTATTTAGCTTGTTGCAGCTCTGTAAAAGAGTATGAATAATACAATATGCACTTCTGTTACGTTTCCAGCAATCACATTGTTTTCTCTATTCCTACTTTTCTTAGCAATAAAGGAAGGTTTCAAGATTTTCGTTCTAAGAATCCAGGCTAGAAATTATTTTTATGATCTGCTCCATTTGCATGCTGTCTCACATCTGACAGTCCACTATGAGCAATTGAGAGACTTCCTCTGCATAAATTGCAGTAAGCCTTATGGCAATTATTGCTATCTTTACTGATCCATGCAAAACCATTTCTTCTCTCATTCCAGAAAGTGCAAAGCCTCTTCTTTTTAGGGAGTTGTTGACCATATTACAGTTTTCAGCAATATAGCTGTGCAAGTAGAAGTTAACCAGGCCCCTGAGAGGCCTGGTTAATTAGAAGTTTTGCTGCGTGGTAGAAGGGAATGAATTTTCAGTAAGACTGTACACATAGATTTTTACCCAGAAAGGGAAATTTTACTTTCTATTAATTAGGAAATAGACAATAAAAATAAGGTTATATGTTATATGTGTTAAAACACCTGCAAGGTTAGGCTATTAAAATACTAATGGATCATTTTAACAATGTTAATACAGAATTAAAATGAACAAATAATATGAGGGCACATGTTCAGATATGATTTAGGAAAACGAAGAGATAAAGTGAACAAAGTGTAAAGGCATATTTAAAAGACAGTCTTTTCCATCTGCTTTCTAAAGATGGCATTTTTGGTTCCTGTTATTTGTGTTGTCCTGTCAAGTTGAAGGTTTTATGATACCAGCCCGTTAACAGGTTTTGCTTGTTTCTGTGTTTCGGTTGGTTTAAGAATGAAAAAGTTAGCTCAGGTCTTGTTTGACTTCTGCTGTGCACATCTACAAAAAGGGAGGAATAATGTTTTTCTAATAGTGTCTTCAGAGGCATGAAATGAATAAAGGAGCAGGTAGCCCTATCTTTATGAGATAGCTAGCAGGTTGCGTTTTGATTTGCTGAAGGACTGTTTCCTCAGATTGCTGTCATGGCTGTAAGCCATGTACCCGGGCTGTAATTTAGTCAATTAAAAACATATAAATAATGTTTAAATGCTGCTTAGGAACATGCTCATTGACTATATGTATATGGAACAGACCAGTAGACACTAAATACCCTTAAAGCCAGTATTCAGCCTGTGATAAATCCATGGGACAAAATAATCTTTAGATAACGAATAGTTTACTGTGCAGGATGCTAGCGGCTGTTCTGGAAATGTGTCTCAAAATTGTCTTCTTCCATTTCTGTAGCAGCTGATAGCATATCTATACTGTTTCTGCAAACACATCTTCTAATGTCTTCTGGTTTTAAACATACTGCATAACTGCTGTTACCTGAATTCACTTGTAAAGCCCTGCCTCTGTCACAAATGTCTCAGAACAAGTCATCATCACAGTGTAGCTAAGGCTTCTCAAGGATGGCCCACAGTCAAAACCATGCAACATATGAGCCTGTGACCTAATGAATGAACAGGTAGGAGGTGGCTTCTAGCCACTCTCCTGCAGACAGGGCTCTGTTGGAATGGGGAAGCAATTGCAGGAATTGTGAGCTCAGGGCAGGACTTTGCATTTTGGTTGTTTAATTCTTCAGGACAACTAGGAAAATGATTTGTCATTTTTATGTTTTTGATTTATATTGTCAAAAGTCAATTGCAGTGAAAGTAAGCAACTCCCACAAAGTTTTGCAGATGTTGCTTACTTAGCCCTTGTTGTACCCCTACCACACCTAAATGAATTAAGGGATATCTCTTAAAATAAGTGCTTGTCATTCACCAAGAATTGATGTAGTTAACCTTGACCACTTTGTTTTAAATGCTTGCTTTCAGACTTCTGGGTCACTGATGTCATGAATGAAAAGACACACTTATAATGAGTCTTCTGGGCATTGTTTTTGGTCTCTTCCAATTCCTATCTAATACCAGAAAAAAAGGGACACCAATATTTCTGTGAACTAGCAATGTTATAATTTTATTCAAATGGCAGTAATGCATGACTTGGTAAGTATGTTCCCAGTTAGGACACTAGGTATCTATGCAATCAGGACCTGGTTGAGTCACAATTTCTGCAGGTATTTAAAAGATGTGTAGATGTGGCACTTAGGGACATGGTTTAGTTGGGGGCTTGGCAGTGCTGGCTTAGTGGCTGGACTCCATGACCTTAGAGCTCATCTCCAATCTAAATGATTCTATGGTTCTAGTGTACTTTTACTTCATGAATATGTTCATGTGATTATGTCCTGTTGAAGTCAAGGGGTTATAAAACCTTTTTTAAGTGTAAGCATGTGCCTGCCTGATTTTATATGTGGGATCGAAGCAGATAAATGCAACTAAATTGTAAATTTCTTTTCCTTGGCCTGCATTTTTTGAATATCCAGCTTGAAAACCATGCGACCTGATTTTGAAGGAGTTTTGAATTGAGGAACTTCAAGTCAGAGCTGAACCTTGTAGTCCTAAGGGATGCTTCATTTTCCAGCTTTACCAGTGAAGCATTACACACCTTTGCCAGTGAGGCAGAGAAGGAATTGATTGTGTAATATTTATCATAAACTCTGGGATACACAGATAAAAGGAACTTCATAAGAATAATACTTTTTACTGATGACTGCTCTGAACTGAAATTAATGCGTCTTCTATCTGCAAAGATGAAGCAATTTAAAAAGGAGAATAGAACATATTCAGTGAGTAGCAGATCTGTTTAATACAGAAAATTTTATGAAAACACATGGCTAAGAGATGTGAAAATGAGTGCTTTTATTTAAATATTTTTAAACTATTTTGAAAAGGATTTCTAAGTGATTTTTTAGAAATATTTAAAAAGCATAGAAAAAATTGTTTACTAAAATGCAGGAAGATACAACTAAGTGCAACAGAGTGAAGCTATGCAGAGAAAAAAGTAATCTTAACAAGCAGAACAAGTTTGTTAACGATAAAATTCACTAACCTGTTATAAAGTTTCCCAAGGAACATAATAAAAGTCCCATTATTGACTGTGCAGAAGAATAATCTGTAAGTAATGTGTCCCTGGCAAAGCCTAATTTAGCTAATAAAATGCTTTTTGAATCCCATCTTGAAGTTTTTTGAATGAAGAAAATATTAGTGAAACCCCTGATTTGTCTGAGTTATCTCTGCACAAAAATGAAGAGGATGTTAAGAAGTAAACAATTAAGTACTGTATGTATTTTTTTGAAACTAATCTGTATTGCTGAGTTTGGGTCACTCTCTCTGGGTAAAGAAATATTTGTGAGCAATTCAAATCTTCCAGTGCATTGCTCCAGAAACCTGATGGAGTTGATTTGGCTTCCAGCAGGTCAAAGCCATTGCATCACAGTGGAGAGTTAGATCTAACACAGGACCTAAAATATTGGCAATAATGAGGAATTTATGAATTCTTTCATGAGTAAATAACTTAAATACCTAAAGGACAGTTAACAGCCTGATATGTGGGCAATCTTCTGTTCCTCTTGGAATTGAACAGCTTTGGGAATCAAAGATGAGGACTAAACTAGGGCATATTTCCCTCCAAGGCACTGAATATACTTCAAATCACACTTATTTTGTTTTATGTGTTTGCTTTGCTGGGGAATGTAGCTGAGGCCTTAAAGCTCTCTGGCACTAATTACAAGTTTTAAATAAATAATTGGCAACTAACTCTGCACGCACCAAACAAAATTTTACCTCTGCCTCCAAGAGTACAGTGAACATGGCTTTAATGTAATTCCCAGCACATGAAGTTCTGTATGGCTTGTTTTCCCTCTTCTGATTTGAAAAGAGGAGTGAGCCCAGAGGCAGTGCATGGTCAGAAAATACTGGTGCTTAAAGTCCTTGTGAGTCCCCAAAGGGCCTGGTAAAGTACTTCATAGCATCAATTGTATTATATATCATCACAGGAAACACTTAACTAATCTTGGGAAGCATATTTTAAAAAGCCACAAAATCCAAAGAACATATACTTTTCAAATATATAAATATCACAAGTATATCAATATTATTCTGGTGACAGCATCAGAGCTTACTGACAGCTAAATGGACCCCAAACAGGGTTTTTTTTCACATGTTAGGGAAATGCTTAGCAACTGTAAATATATTTCCTGGTCAGAAACTAATTCATCTTCTAAAGTGAATTAAAAAAAAAGGCACTTAAAAGTTAAAAATATAATGTAAGGGAAAACTTGTGCTCAAATGCAAAAAGAAACCTCTTATTCTCAATAATCTCTCAAGTTCCAGCAAGGTTTAGCCAAACTCTTGGTACAGGATCAGAAAAGTAAATGTATTATTTTACCAATAAGAATAGAGTCATAAAATACAAAGCTCATCAGGAATATAATAATTATGTGTACAGTTACATACAGTGTACATCTAACAAATTATTAATAACAAACTGTAATTTATCTAGAATATTCTTCAAAAATTCATCCTAACACCCTATTAAAACAAAAGTATTTGTGTAGCATCATTAATTCACATGTGAACTTCCACCTTCAGCCAGCAGCAGAAATGCCAGCTCAATCGGGTGCCTGTATGCGATATATGTGATGCCATCATCGCATTTGGCAAGCAACACTTTGGAAAACACATAATGGATTAATATATTTTAGCTAGTCTTCATATTCTGTAACTGACCTTCCCTGCTCAGAGTGTAGAGGATGAGACCTGGCAGAGATTGACAGCTGCCAAGGCTGTCAGTGGGGAGACATCCCAAGTCAGCACATCCATCAAGCAGCTGACCTCAGCACATGCATGCCAGACTCTGGGACTGGCTCTGCGTGTCCCCCAAGGGGAGCAGAAGGGTGCCCTGACTCCCCCTCAAATGGTTTATGATTCAGATTTGACTGAGTTAGGGAAGTTTCTCTACCCCGCCTCTTTAGCTTTCAAAGACAACTTGTGCCCTGTCTATACAGCTGTTTGGGTTCCCTTGGTAGTCGTTGGAGAAGGCTTTCATGTCTGAGGTGCAGTCTGACCAAGTCCATTTTACTTTGTAAACACATGAATATGCACCTATCTTTTGGACATCAGAAGCTGGCAGTGTTGCAGAGATTTAAACAAATGTTTTTGCATTTTGTTGCAGCACCTGGATGTTTATATTTAGTGATTTCTTACAGGTGGTATTTCAGTTATTGGTTATTTAATGCCAAACCTGAAGGAAGTGTCCCATTTTTGCTCTCATATGTGCATACAAGCTCTTCTTCACTGGTCTAGGAGGTCTGAGGAAAGCCTGCCTGGATCTTTGAAGAGAAGAGTGCAGTTTTCTAACACAAAGTATAGGACTTGATGCTACTTCCCCACTTTTCCTTTTCCATTATCTCTGTCCCTGTGCACAGTGAAGATGATAACCCACAGCAATATATAAAAGCCAAAGTAATGCAAGAAGCAGAATTTTCTCTCTCACACACATCATGTCCAATGTAGTGCAGGAAGTTCAGGATGGACAACCCAAACTATTCAAAAAACGTGAGACAACTCCCATGTGTTATGAAGTAGATGAAATATAAGGTACCTATGTGTGTAATCAGATATACATATGCTCACATTTTACATTATATAAAAATATATATTCACATACACACTCAATTTTTAATGCACATTTAATTACTGTTAATATTTTTGGTTTATACTTGTAAATATATATATGTATGTATGTGTGTATATAAGATCCTTGATAATTGTCTTTTAGTTTTTTCAGTCTTTAGGCCACAGTTGCTACCACTACACTATGTAAGACTAGTAGAACTAAAAATATATTGAAGTGAATGATCAGTAAATATTTCACCATTTGTCAATGCTCTATTGTTCAACAGCTACAGAAAAATGGAGGAAAGAGTCTGCTATGTGGAATCAACTAGATGTCCATAGATTTTCAAGCTTCATAGAGTTTAAGGTGTTTTTTCCCCATGTACAAAAAAAAGGCAGATAAAAAATGGTAAAAAGCAAAATGCAAAACTCAAAAATTACCCACTTTGTTACTATTATTCGTCCAGCTCAGTCCTATACTATGGTAGTATGAAAAAATAGTCCTCTTCCAGAGAGAAAATACATTAATATTAGTGAAATGCTTAGATATTATGATAAAAGTGATCCTGTTAGTACTTAGACAGATGTATCTGCAACATCTGGCAGTAGATTTCACAGCCCAGTCAGAGGTCTGGCCTTGATAACTCTGTTTAATTATGTCTTGGCTAAGGAATGTATGTCTTTCCCTCTTCTCTCTCATAATCCTATAGAGATCCCATCTGGGAAAAATATTGGGTAAATGAAAACTTAGCCCAGGGAGTTGATGAGATGAGGTAAATCTCAAGCTGCCATGTTCATGAATACTCAAAGTTTTAGCACATTTTTACAAGCTTTGGCAGAAGGATATCATTAATGTTTCAGAAGTTCTCCTGATTTTTCTTTATTGCTCTTTGGTCAGTGTCCCTGTAGTTTTCCAGTGTGCCATTTTTTTATTACTGGAAGGAAGATAATACCTCTTGCTGGTAAGACATGCTTTAGCTTTTTTTTATAATGAGTTGCAAAATAAAGTAGAATGTAACTGCATAGGTGCCTTAGATTTGGACATCTAAGTAGTACAACAGTCAGTCCTAGCAGGCGTTCGGCTCTCTTGAGTATTAACTTTATCATATTTATAAATGTTCTGCTTTACTAATAGAGCATTTGTTGCTATTAACTGCATGTACAATATTATACTCTGGGTAAATTTATCAAGGAGTAACATTTAGGTTCTGACACATGAGAGTTCCAAAGCAAGTTAATGACCATGACTCATTTCTTCCTAATTTCTACTGGTTTGGTAATTCTGTCTACAATGTTACTTTTTACAATTGAACAAATCTCCCTCAAGAAACTCTGACTTAATCTAACCAGTGCATTAGATTCCACTGAGAAGCATCTGAACTATAGAAAAAGATTCCACAAAATATCATTATATTAGACAGAACACATTTTTAAACCAAAAGGGAAGTAAATTTTGGCACTTAAGGTACATACTTGATCTAAGCAATGTTTTATATAAAGAATTTTCTGGCATGGGCATGTTTTTTCTTAGTCATCCTCCTTGTAATTTCTTTTAGTTTCCTTTGAGAACCTGGTATTTGTTTCTAGTCATACAAGATCTTGAAGGTAAAAAGGTTTTGTTGAATTTTTGTTCAAAACTATGAACACTGAAATTGATCATTACTTTTGGCAAATGGCAACTTGCACTATCATGGCAAATGATCTGATCCAAAGTGACTGGCTTGACCAACAATACTGGCTTGATGCATTTTTTGTAATATAATATTGGTAGTTCAAAAATAATAATAATCCTTGCTTGGATGTGTGAGAAATACTCAGTTCTTGATAAATTTGAGAGGGGACAAAGCCATTGATGCAAAACTACTTTATTAAGCAAATCAGCTAAGTCGGGTGTGTCTCTCCAGGGAGACACATCAAAATGGGCGACCTTTAATCTCCTGCCCCGGCGGGGGGTGGTCCCTGTCCCCTTTCCCACTGACTGAGTACTCGGGGACTCACATTCTCTCCCTCTTCATCCTCTACCTTTTTTGGCAAGTCTTTAGCATAGTCTTTCATATTGGTTCTTAACAACTTCGCAAGGAATAGTCTGAACCACATCTAAACAACAAGCAAGAAACAAGGGTTAGCCTTCCCCCCCACAGTCACTCTGGCTTCAGCAAAACATTGCTTTATTTCTCACAGATGTATTGTTTGTGTACAGCATTTATGCACAGCAACTTCAAAGGCTAGAGAAAAATCTCTTAAAATATCTTGTCTTTTAAAAAGATGTAGCCTAAAATTGCCAAGCTGGAGAAAGGACAAGGTGTTTTTGGCTAAATGAAACAAGATGGAATCATTGCTCATCAGAGCAACAATTATTCCTTAAGCACAGTGGATTTCTCTAAAGGAAAATATGAGTCTGGTCTATTCCTCTCTGAAGACTTGACCATTCCTTTGCTACTGAAGACTAAATGTCTTAAATACTAAATTGCAAAAAATTAGTCTTAGAATGACTGAGATCTTCATGTGATTGAATCCGAATTCTGTAGGTCTGAGACCTGTCACACTACTTTTGCTGTTGTGAGATACTGGATTATTTAATTATTGGGTTGGAACTAACTGTAGTGTGTGTTTGTCCAGGGGGAAAGGTCAGGTTGAATCCCACGGAGGTGAGGTCAGGCTGTATCCCACATGGCAGTCTCCCCAGCCTCACAGGGCAGCCCCAGAGCAGCTGTTGGTCAGCCTGGGAGCACTGCCTACACCACACTCCCTGGGACCCCTAACCCAGCCTCTGAATGGCTACACCACCCCTCACTCTGGCCCGGAGCCACAGAAGGGCCAGTGAGCCAGATGTCCCCCCAGGGAGGGGTGGTCACAGGGGGACAGAGCACATAAAAACAGCAGCACATGGCTCTCCATTTCTCTTGATACCTACCTCCACTGTGTGAAAGCTGGACTTGCACAGGACACTCTGGTGGTAGCTATTTTTCTCTTATTCTTCTCTTAATCTCTTTTCTTAATATTTTGGGTAACTTAAAACTGAGTGGGTTGGAGTTTGCTAGGTTTTATGGGTTAGCATGTGCCAAGTTAGAGCTTTGTGGAGTGCTTTGTTTTGGTTGTATGTTATCCATTTAAACTTTTGCCAAGATCTCTTATTTTCTTCCATATTTTCCAAAATTATCAGTAAAAGTATCTTCTGAGAAAATGCGTGCAGCATCCTCTCCTTATGCTACCTCAAGGTATTAAAGAACTGATGGCTCTTCAAAACATTCAGTGGGCAAATTTTTGGAGCCTTTTATATTTTTAAAAGTAAAACTCCTGGGTAAGCTCATAGCTCTGGGCCTGGGCTATTACAACTGTTTCTTTCCTTGTTTTCCATGGGTCATTAGCAGAAGTTTTACCCACCAGTGAACCTTATTAAGAGTTCAATAAGGAGGGAAGGGCTACTTTCCTTGGTATGACTCAAAACTCCTGTCATTTTGCATCCTTTTACATCTGCTAGCACTTTTAAAATGTGCTGTGTCATCAGAAGCTGGTGAATGTATAACTCAGGAGGTAAAAACGGGATTCTCCTTAGACAGAAAAGACCTAATTTTAACTTGATATGGGTTGCTGCCTGTGGTTTCATGCTGTACATATTGCACTTGAAGAACTGGCCATGTCAAACGGCTTCCCCCTGTGCAGAGCAGCAGCAGCCAGAACACTAGAAAAGAATCAAGCCCTTAAAGCCTAATTCCTAGAGAATGAAAAGCTTCTTAATGATCTCCTAGATCAGTCACTAAAGAAATGACATAATGGCTCTTTTACTATATGGTTTTAGTGAAGGCATAGGAGATCATATACTTCTGAGTAAATCAAATCAGGAAATATTTAAATACTGTTTAGTTCATAGATCAGCGATCTGGCAAACTGTAATGGAGCTTTTTGAACCATCATGATCTAATGGAAAAAATGCAAGTTCTGCTCATCTATGAGAAAGTACAAAACACAGAGAAGCTGCAATGGTTGACTAAGTCTGTGTGGAGCATTTTTAATTAACTATTCATCTGCTCATTAGTCAGGATTAATGCAGAAGGACCTATTAAGATCTACTGTCTCAAGGACCATGTCATGCCAAGAGTCTGTAAAGCCTGAAGATGTATTACCCAGTCACAGTACCACATTATAGACTGACAGAAAAATTGCATACTTAAAAAATAAAGCTAGCTGTGAGTAATGCTTGTGCAAGCAAATATCTTAAATCTCTTTTAAACTGCTATTTTTCCCAGTTCTGTAATTAATCAGAGGAGCATAATACAAGTTTTTTTCTTCAATTCTCCTAACACAATCATGTTTATCAGTTTCTGTAACATCATTTAAGAAATCCCAGTTATGTCACCCTGAAATATAACTTTATCATATTTTGTCCTCATAACCCTGAAGAGTTCTAAAGTCAAATTATTTAGGGAGCTGAGGTTTTTGATACAAACACTGGGAATTCTGTCTGTTCAGCCTTAAGAAGAGAAGGTAAGAGAAGACCTTACTGTTGTCTTTAGTCACCCCTAGGGGAGATGTAGAGAATATGGAGCCAGGCTCTTGTAGGTGTGCTATGGCACAAGAGGCAATAGACACAGATTTCAGAACAAGTCCATCTTAATCGGGAGGCATTTAACCTTATCTATGCCCTCTTTTTAAGAAAGAACAAAAAAAAAAATAGAAACAGATTATGAAGATATTAAGGAGAGAAGGTTATCTTATTTCAGTATGTCATCTGTTCAGATTTACAAACCGTTACTGATATAACTGCAAACTTTGAATATACTACTCAATATCCTGCTGAATCATGCAGAACACCTACTGCAATAAAGATATGTCATTACATATTTACAAATGTTCTGGATATATTTGGAAATAATATCTAGGTAAATAGCACTGTAAAGCTTGTGATGAATTAAAGACTTGATAAGCTATCTTGCACCTTTGAACATAATAAAACATGTTCTACTTTTCTCACACTTTTGAATGGCCTTACTTGCCATATTGGGAAGTAGAAAGTGCTTCTGTTTTCTTTTTTCCCCAGAAGGATATATACCAGCCTTCTCTTTCAGATCTGACTTTATAATCCTTCTTAAATTGAATATTTTCTCACATTTAAATAAAAACTCCTATATCTGATATCTGATACTAGTTCAAAGTGAGGCAATCAGCTAAGAATAACTGAAAATAATTACTCAAAGAGCAAGAAAAAGAAATCAATAACATGACAAATCAGATTGAAATTTCATCTGAAAAATGCAACTGATCAAACCTTGCAATCAATATTTAGATTTTTCTTCCTCACACTGCAGAGATTTTTATAAAGCTCATACCACAGTTATGATACACCTGCGATCTCGGCCTCATCTGCAGACCTCTGAGTACATATTCCTTCACATTTCCATAGACCCAAATGACATAAACAGGTTTTCTAGGAGCAGAGATAATGAGTCCTGGTGCAAGAACTGTGCCTAAAGCTTGCTATTTGTGTTGTCCAATGAGGTGCATGACAAAAAGGAAGCCTTCACACTTCATTGTCCAGAGATGGTACAAACCCAAATCTAGCGAGGTGTTCCCTCTGAAACGAGCCATGGTATTTTTCTATTGAGGTCAGTAGTTACTGAGGTAGGTAGCACACAGCTGTACTCAGTGTTTCAGAGAAAGCACAAGTGTTTTCAAAACTATTAAGCACAGTGGTCAAGAATTCACTGGTCAAAAACTTTATTATTAGCTAAACTATCAGTGTTTGAGTAGTTCATATTAGCTAAGTTATAGTATAACTCTTCTATAGATCATATGAACTCTGCTTTTAACATACTTTAGCCCAATAGGACTAGCTATAACAATTGTAACATAAGATGGTTGTGATCCCGTTGCCGAGCTTTAACTCCTGTTTTCTCAGACATGCTGCCCAATCCTTGATAAGTTTGCTCATTTACCTCTGTACTCAGCACTGGTGAGGCCACAACTTGATTACTGTGTCCAATTCTGGTCCCCTCAGTACAAAAAAGACATTGAGGTGCTGGAGTGAGTCCAGAGAGGGGCAATGAAGCCAGTGAAGGTTCTACAGAACAAGTCCTATGACGAGCATCTGAGGGAGCTGCGGTTGTTTAGCCTGGAGAAGAGGAGGCTCAGAGGTGGCCTTATCACACTATACAACCACCTGAAAGGAGGTTGTAGCCAGGTAGGGGTTGGCCTCTTCTCCCAGGCAACTAGTTACAGGACGAGAGATCATATCCTCAAGCTGTGCCAGGGGAGGGTCAGGTTGGACATTAGGAGGAATTTCTTAATGGAAAGTGTTGCTAAACATTGGAGTGGACTGTCCAGGGAGGTGATGGAGTCACCAACCCTGGAGGTGTTCAAGAAACAACTGGACTTGGCACTTAGTGCCATGGTCTAGTTGACAAGGTGGTGATCAGTCAAGGGTTGGACTTGATGATCTTGGAGGTCTTTTCCAATTTAAGTGATTCTGTGATTTCACAGAACACCCATTCTCCATCTGTAAATGGAGATCCTGGTAGCACATTTCTCCCATTTGGTATCCACTTTGTTTTGGTTTAAACCACATCCAGGAAGAAAAGAACTGTCTTTTGCCATGTGTTTGTTTGGCACTGAATTTGATGTGTGTCTGGCATTTTCTAAAATGTTAATATAAGTTCAGGAGCCTGGGTCACAGCTAAGACCAAATGACAGTGTGGAAACTACATAGACTCAGATACCAAACACTTTAATGTCAGATACAGGTAATTGTGACTTATCATAGATTCATAGACTGATAGAATAGTTTGGGTGGGAAGGGACCTTAAAGATCATCTATTTCCACCCTCCTGCAATGGACAGGGACACCTTCCATTAGACCAAGTTGCTCTAAGCCCTGTCCAAGCTGGCCTTGAACACTTCCAGGGATGGGGCAGCTACAGCTTCTCTGGGCAACTTGTGCGAGGGCCTCACCACCCTCACTTAGGTGACCTCTGCTTCTCGCAGAGAACCATAGAATGCCCCAGGTTGGAATGGAGCTCGACAGACCATCTGGTCCACCCTTCTGTGAAAAAGGGAGCCTATGTGATTTTACCTAGCAGACTGTCCAATTACATCTTGAAGCTTCCAGGAACTTTGGGGAAGTTGTTCCAGTGAATAATTATTCTTACTGTAAAAAATTCCTTTCTTATTTCAAGATGAAACCTCTCCTTGAGCAATTTGTACCTATTGCCTCTTGTCTTCTCCATGTGGTCCCTCGTGAAAAGAGAGACTTTGTTCTCCTTTTAGCTGGCCTTGACCTGCCTGAATATTGTGATGAGCCCTCTCTTCTACAGTGAGAAAAGACCTAACTCCTTCAGTCTTTTCTCATGGGGCAGGTTCTCTACCCTTTGACCATATTCATGGCCCCTAGGCAGTCTGGGAGGAAAGGCATGGGGACAGTGTGGAGGCTGGGACCACATGGTGAGTGCTCCCAGGGCTCATCTGCAGCATCCCCAGGCTCTCTGCCTGCTGACAGTCATTGGAGCAGGTAGAAACAGCCTATTCTTAGTTGGCTTTTTTAAAGTTGCTCCCACACCTGAAAGCTGAATGCTGTTGTTGCTTTTGCTCACCACCTACCCCTCTCAAGGGTGCTGTCACCACTTTCACAGTGTTTGGTGGATTTTTTACCCTTAAGGTAGTCTTCTGTGCTCATACCTAAGCTGTAGCCTTATCCTGTGGGACTAGCTGAAGCTTATATGACAACATCAAGGTTAACTGGGCCTAATTTATGGTAACTGCTAGGCCCTGCTCTAAGATTCCCTTCATAATCTCACAGTATCCTTCATGTTCAACCTGTTTCAGAACTTCTTACCATTGTCGACCAGAGCAGTAGACCTGGCCACCGCAGAGAGCAAAGCCAACACAAAGGCCTGAGCAAACAGCCAAAGGTGTGCCAGAGAGCATCGTGGTCAAAGGCAAAGCTGACACCCTAACATCAGAGCCAATGATAGACAGAGAGAAAATGTTCTTTCCTTTAATGAAATACTGCAAAGTACTTACCCAGCTCTGAGCTCAGTAAAGAGGAAGAGATAGTCCAAAAAACAGGCAGAATGCTTCACATAAAATGCTCTCACTGCTAAGGAAGTGAGAGGCGAGAGACATTTTTTTGAAAGGAAAGGAAAAAGCTAGACATTTATTCTGTTCATCAAAGGGAAGGAAGAAGCAAATGAATCAGAAATCAAAGATTGAATATCACTGGTCTTGCTGACAAAGCAATCAGCAGTCCCCTCACAGCAAGTATAAGGGTTTGTTGAACAAAGCAAAGGAATTTGAAAGTCTTGAACAAAATAGGGTTTTTCCATTTATAAAATTAGACATAATGTTAGAACAGTGTTTTGATTGAGGAGCTGTGAAGAATTTCTGCATTAAAAATATATAAATCCAAATTTTGTGATATGCAATTAATAATGACTTTGTCCAAACCCTCTCCAGCCTCTTTTATAATTCTCTTAAGAAAGCATTAAATGAGGGCATTTTCACTTTAGTTGAAAATCAATGGCATTTCAATGAAGCATGTATTTCCAAAATATTATGCAACTGAGAGGCATGCAGTTCTGCAGCTCAGTTAAGAGGCCAGAACTTCCTAAGTAATTACGCTCATAAAATAGTTGAAACTTGGAAAAAAACTCACAATCAACAGCTTCAAAATGTATAGGTGCCACTGTTAGTCCCCTAGAAGTCTCAGACTAAATCCCTTGGATTCTTCACTTCAAAAAAATACAATGCTCAATCAATACAAAGCAAAGCAGAATGATATTTAAGGTTTCTTTTTCTGGGATATTTTGTGAAAACACGATTTCTTTTTCTCCAGATTTTTCTTTTTTTGGTATGGATGGGAGGAAAGAGAACCAAAGGGCAATGCAGAAAAGAATCCAGAGCTTTATATCTGACTATGCCTCTGGGTTACCATAAAACCATAGCCTGGCACTTCTACCTAGCACAAACATCTTGCTTCTGCTTCTACTTAATCTGCACCGGACTGTAACCTTTCTGTACCTTAAGCATCTCTTTGTACCCTTAGGGATGGCTGAAACCTGTTTCAGATAGGATCTTAGAAATAATGAGTTGGGGTGTACCTGCAGTAAAAAAAAAGAGATACAAAGGAGAAAGAAAAGGTAATATAAATATCAGAGCTAGCAACTGATGAATACCTCACTTCCATCATAGGCAGGAAAGAAGCAGAAACTTCAAAAAGAGAAATCAGAAATTTCTGTTCCATGACACCACAAAGTGGACATTCAAATAAGTTGCTGTCAGTGCTTCCCTCTTCCAGCTCTTCCTTGCTGCCCATCAGCTCTGTTCTATGGAAGCATACAGAGTGATGTAGTTCTTTTGCTTCCATGAAGTGGCAGATTATCTCGTGGCTAAAGCCAAATTTCTGTTAAACATCTCATATTCTCTTAAGTAGCATTAATATGATGAAAGCAAAACTTTGAGTGTGTGTGTGTGCATATGTCTGTGTTTAATAATAAGAAACATGAAAAAGGCCAAAAAAGAATTTCTAATGAGAAAGGATGTGCCTGCTTTTGGAGAAATTAACTGCTCCAGTGAATTGCAAAGGTAAAGCAGAAGAAATTATCCAATAATTTGTCTGATGTAATTAGACATGGGCCTGATCTGCTAAATTTTTATCCAGATCCAAATTATGGGGGCATCTGGAGCTGGGATTATAGTTTTGGCTCATAGACTTTCAGTCAGGCTAATGTGAAGAGCAGGTAAAAGCTAAGGGACCCAGCCCCCTGTCACAGCATACAAACCACTGCCACGGACTTTAAACACAGTTACTCAAATCCTATGGAAGAAGTTTAGGAGCCAATTACTATCAGTTAACGCATCCTTTTCAAGATATTTTACCTTTGATCATAACACTGAAAATTTTCATATGACGTTGTGACAACAGTAATTAATTTCTTGCCTCCTGCAGTTGGAGAGTTGAGATCCACAGATTTTCAAAACTAATTTTTAACACAGACACCTGAGAAGCTCTCATTTTTTGAAGAAATTAAACATTTCACTCCTAAACTTTATATTTAAACCCTTTCTTTACCTGTCAAAAACGGGCAGTGGTGGTGTTCAGAGGAAGCAAGAGAAGAGGTAGTGCAACCATCGGCAGTATTTGAAGCTTTCCTACCCAAACCTTTCATCTTCCTAACATGAATCCTCCCAATCAGAGCCTCCTAATACATTTAGCAAATTAAAGAACAGGACTATGGGAAATTACTGAAGACCACAGTATGGCATGTAAGTGTGGGGACACCTTGCATGATGGAGACTAAACAATGTATTTCAGGTCTACAAGTCAGTCTTTGTCTGACTTTGAAGGCCATGAACTGACCCTGCAGAGCAGGAGGCATATAGGAGCGCACCACACCTTGTCTCCTAGCTCACGTGCTCCATTTCAGAGGAAAGCTGAAACTCATGCCCAGATCTCTTATCACTGTACTGTGATGATGTAGCCAAAGCAAACCACAGGGCAGACACAGCTGTTTATGATTGACCCTGAATTTCTGCCTAACAGACCATAAACATTTATCAGTAGGTTCTGCTCAGTCACACCTGCAACAAGAGCTGACCAGGTACAGCAATGCAAGTAACCCTCTCCTGGTGTTTCTTACTATTTCTAAGGCAATAAATGGAAGGTACATGAAATCAGAAGATACTGAATGCAGATAACGTGTTAGGCAAGCAAAATATAGTAGCAGTGGCTGAGATGAGAATATGTATACCTGTGGAGGAGTTCAGGAAGCAGAAACCATCACTTGTGTTTAGGTAGTGATTTGACAGAGGGTCTCGGGAATGGAAACATTCAGGTGAGAGGTTCCCCCTCACTCTAGCAGTAAAGAGAAGTGATGCTGAGAAGGATGGGTATACAAGGTGGAAAGTTATCAGTAGGTGAGAAATACGAGTCTATCAGTGCTAGCAAACTGATACTGACCTTCCAGGAAAACTGCTGCCACCATCAAAGCATCTGGCCTGAGCCAGTCCCACACAAACAACAGAAGGTATAATTGCATTGCTGATTCTGGTTACCACAAGTTCAAAAAGAGTGAATAAAGCACACTATAAACATGAACATATTCCTGCTAATTAAGAAAAAAACTAAAACAAAACCCAAAACAATTATCAAGCAAATGAAGGAAGCTAAAATCAGCCCAAACCCTATAAAATCTGCAGAAAAAAGCAGCTAAAAACATGACTAAAGCAGACCTCAAAGCACAGCAGCCATCTGTGCCAGCTAGGATCTAGTAATAATGCAACTCCTAATAGCAACATGAATAATAAAAGTAAAACTCTCATGAGTTGCTACTGTGTTTTGCAGCAACAATAATAGATTTTTCTCTGTGGTCTCTACTCTTTATGTACGAATCATTATAACTGTGCTTAACATTTGCATGGAGGATCCTCCTTTTTAGATATAACTTGAGGGCATATTTGCATTCCGTGGGTTAAATCCAGCTCTGGGAGCACAGCATTGTGCTCCAAGGATTTCCAGGAAGAATCTCCCCTCCCTGCAGCTGTGGAGCCCAAACTCCCACTGTTGTACCTTTTCTGTCAGGGATTCAGATCACAGCTGTTTCTAAGAAGACACTAAGCTAAGAGATGATGTGGGTGTACACAGCTTCTTTGCTCCATCAAAGGAAGAACATCACTCTTTCCCTCTCTTTGCATTTCTGAATGTTCCAGAGATTCCCTTGCTTTTCTCTGGTGCACTGAAAAGTTCAAAAAACAAGCAATTGCAGTGGAAGCAGCAGGACAGCTATTGCTTGTCAGTGGAGTTTCAGTGGCTTCTGGCCTTATTGATAGTAGCTGGAGCCAGAGGAGCAAAATGGAAAGGCTGTCTCAGCTGGAGTCTTCTGAGAAGTTTGGGTCATCAGAAGGATGATAAAAATTGGGTGAGATTTCGGAAAACACACTACAGAAAAAGCTTCAGAGTGGGAAAAATACTGCTCACTTAGAGAGAATTACAGTACTCATTTTTTCATCTTAGCAAAGAAGAAACCAAAGGACAAGTTGATTAGCAATGTCTGGGGAAGATATGAGATACAGGAAGACCTTTTAAATATAGAGATAAAGGTACAGAAAAAAAAATCAAGTCTCAGGAGACAGAAGCTGGCAGTAGTCAAGACATCTCTGTGGTGTGCTTGCATTTTGAGCCTCATACAAGTTTGTGAAAGTGGAAAGAGGAAATCTCATAGAAACGCTTTGATAATGTAAACACTGACCAAGTACAATGGAGGCTAAGTAGCATTTTAAAATGCCTCAACCATGATAATAATATAATCAAAGCTTTGTAAAACATGCACGACATTTATTCCAGGTCTTAATGAAGGAAGTGCTGCAAGAGATTGACTACTTAATCAGAAAGGTCTTTTCTGCTATTTTTCACCCTGTGAAAGTGATCTGTCGTAGTACTGGTTTTTCCACCTCTCTCTGTCTGTAAGAAGGGAAGGAAGGCGAGAAAATGCCTATTTCCAGGAAAGTAGAAATAGACACATTCAGCAAAGAAATACAGTGAAAGAAGGAAAATCAAATTTATAGTGAAGATCACAATTATTCAAGAGAAAAGGATTTTGATTGTTGGTTGTTTTGGGTTTTTAAAAAAAATTGCCTCTGTGCTCTCTGTGTTTCTGAAGACAGAAACTCCCTTAAACCAATCTCACATTTGACATCTATAATATGTTTTAACTTACATGTCTTTTGAGAGTGCAAATGTCTGGGCCTGCTTGATGCAGAAGAGAGCTGCTCTTCTGCTTGCACTTTCTACCTAGATGCACCCTGTCGGAGAAGTACTGTTAATTTGAGGCACCAACTTCCCAACAGAGATTGCCCAAGAATGAATTCCTTGTGCCCCCATTATGTCTGTTCCCAGCTGGAGAGTCTTTCAGTAGTCACACTGTGCCTTCACAGTTCTCTGCTAGGTGAATTTTCTGCCATCATGTTAAGCATTGTGCAATGTCCCCTGTGTAACATTGACTGAAATGTAGAAACGATCAAGTCATCTGAAAGGATATGGGGAGGTTTTAATTTCCTGAAATAGACCTGCTGTTCAGGCAGTATTGCCTTCTCTATAATAGGAAGTTCAGGAATATCAATTTCTAAATTTGTCTATTCAAATTAGTCCATTACCATTAATGCCAACTCCATTGAAAAACCATGAGTCAGGCCCCCCCAAACCATGAGAATTTAATGGTGTAGAAACACTGTCCCTTTTTCTTTGTCATCTGATTTTTTTAAGCTATTTGGAGACAAGTTTTCAAGTTCGTCTTCACAAAGGCAAGATTAGAAATATACTTTTTTCTTTCTCTGTGAGAGGAAAGGTTTTCTTGTTATCGTATGAGTTCAGGAGCTGAGCCAATGTAAAACTGCAGGAGCTGACAATACCACCTGATGTTTTTTCCAGGTGCTTCTGTCACTAAGAGATGCTGCATACCATCATGACCAAGTTAATTGGTTAGACCTGTCCAAGTACCTGTGCACAGACGCTTAAGTGCACAGTCATCAGCTCATATAAAAAATAGAGTTGGAAAAAGCTTCCTCTGGTCCACCTCTTTGGTTACAGGTCAGAACTGCTAAATCTGTGCTGTTCTTGCTCAGCCTGTTTTTAAAGGTCCCTGACAGTGGAAGCTCAGTCATCTCCACACTGCCTTATATTTAGAAAATCATTCCTAAGTTGTAACTTGAGTCTTCAGTGTTGTAATTCACAATCATTTCTTCTTAGCCTGTGAGATATCATGGAGAATTTATTGTTCCATTCCACTTTGCAACAGTCTTGTCAGGTCTCCTGACAGTTTTTCTTAAGTTTAATAACTCAGCCTTTCAATCTTTTCTGTTAGATCGTGTTTCTCAGGGCTCTGCTCATTCTGATTGCTCTGCCCTGGATGTCTCTCCAAGTATCTCTTCTTGCTGAAGCACAGCACACAAATCTGGATGTGTTATTTTAACTAAGCCTGACTAGGATAAGGTATGCGGCAAGAACCATTCCACATCTCTTACTGTTACACTTTTCTTTATGTATCCTAATGTGCTATTAACCTTTTTCGTATCAGCTTGCTGTTGCTGCCCATGTTCACCTTGTAGCCTTCTATGCTCTCTTGAATAATTCCTGAACTGATCAGCAGCTCTGATTCTTGTATTATGCAACTGTTCATTCCTACCCGTCATTAATACTTCACACTTACCAAAGAGCAACATATATTTTTCAGACTATTTCTTCAGCTTTGCATCAGCTGCAGATTTAATAAACATATTCTCTATTCTATTTTCTGAATTGTTAGTGACAATGGACAAAATCCAGAACAGACTGTTGCAGAACCTCATCTGAGAACTACTTTCTAGGTAAAGTTCTCTAACCCGAGTTTTCACTCATGACATCACAGTTTCATTTAGACCGTAGTGTCTCCTTAGCAAAGCAACAACAAAAGCCTTTCTAAATCAAAACCTGCCTTTCCTATTTTTTTCCATATGCACCAGAAAAAGCACTTTTCAGATTAATTAACTAGTCCTGTTTTAAGAATGTAGGTCACTACCATATCCATTTTCAAAGTTTAATAAATATTTATGGCCATCTGCAACTATCTTCAGAAAATTCCTATGTATTTTCACACAAAATGCCTCTGCTGCATCACAAATACATGTGCCTGGCTATTACTACTGCTAGTCTCTTCTTTGGTACCTAATTCTAAGATAACCCCAGGAAATGAACTATTTGAGCCTCTTCTCTCTTTCTGGCTGCTACGAGTAAACTTACGTCCATTCACTTCAACATTCCAAATCCATTTAAAGGAGGTGAGCAAATCTAACTCTGGAGCATAGTATTGCACAACTGATTAGACCAGTCTCAGATTATCAGCATATTCAGTACAGCAAACTAAATTTGAACATGATTCTCCAATAATGGTGCCAAACAATTAAAACCAATTATTATATTTAGGAGTCTCTTGTTCCTTTAGAGCATACCCTTGTTGAATTATTTTTCTTGAAAGTTTTGTTAAGCCTTGCTTTCACAATATTGCATAGAATCTCACATTTCTTACAGATGCCCAGAGCTGACCCATGATTTCATGTGTGGCCTCTATACCCTGCAGTAGGCTTTGCGCAAGAGTCGGTAACAACATGAGGCTCCATGCAAGTATGAAGTCCTGGCTGGCCATTTCAGTATAGGTTGAGGGATTCTGTTTATAACCCCTGGATTAATTTGCTTGTGGATCTGATATGGGGTATGATCTGTAGTCCATCACTTTGGCAGACTGTTCATTTTGTAGGAACCACACTGAGGCAGTCCAACAGAATATTATGTTAAAGACATTCTGTAGTGAGGGCTTCTAATTTGTACACAAGTCTGGAGAAGAGCACTGAATTAAGAAAACTTAATTTTGACAGTCCTGATATATAGTCTATTTTGGTTAACCAAAAGGAACACATACATTTTCTACATTAGAGAAATTTCCATTATTTTTCTCTCAGCCATGAAAATCGATTTTGATGTGATTACTCTCAGAGGCTGCTTGATGTGCTTCTGACAGTACAAAATGGATAGAAACCGTGGGTGGTGTTGAATTGACGATACTGTGGTTAGCCAAACTCTGTCACAAACTGAAAATGGTAGGATTAGAATACATGCCATTAAGATATCGAGCAGGAGAATGAGCCTTAGGAAAAACAGTGATTACGATGTTTTGATGTCGAAGATTGCAAAAGATTCAAAAAAACTTTCATCATATTCTGTTTACTTTAATCACTGACATTTGTTTAACTGGAAGGAGATCACCAAAACTCATCAGATAAAAGCAGCCCTTAATGGTAAGCAATAGGGCTGTGCCTAAACATAAGTGGATATATGTAACAAGGGGAGCCATGGTATTTGGAATGCTACAAAACAATGAATTTTTATTCTGCTCACATTGATTATATTGGGCTCGTGAGTCACTTCATGGATACTACTTCCCTTTTTAAAATCAGAATTTGACCCCATATTTCAGGTAAAGTGTAATTTTTGATCAAATGTTTACTGTTAGCCTACTATTTATGAAGATGATCTTTTGCCTTGAGAATTTTCATTGCTTCAAAAAAAAATAGAACAAATAGAAAGAAAAGAAATGAGTAATAGGTGAATATCATAAAGCCTGAGGTTTCAAATTATTTAGTCAACTGGATGTGTAGATCCTCTTCTGAAAATGTTTAGACTTGGCAAGACTGGAACTTGCTAGCTACTGAGACACAGTCATTGCAAGCAGTTCTGACCATGTTTCCTTCTAGCAGGACTAAGGGGCTGTTACACACTTTAGTGGATACTTCGCTTATGGATCAGTAAAAATAGAAAAAATAAACATAATATGTGTTCAACAAAGTTAATAACCAGGTTGTTTTCACAGGTGCATAGGAAACTTTTATCATCTGAGAGATGTTTTAGCAGAGGAGCAGGGGATTTGGAAAAGGACATTCATGAAGCTTCCCTGACTTTTTGTTATGTCAGAGATACCACTATGACTGTTTGTCTTCTGTTATTCTCTCTGTCCAGGGTGACAACAAGTAACTATGGAGCTATTAGAAAGTGTATTTTTAAATCTTTATCTCACATTTTATAAGTGTCAAGAATAATCTGTTTTGATGTGGATTTTAAATGTAAGAATAAGTTGGTTTTGAATTCTTTCATTCTCAATAGCATTGTAATGGAGTTAAATAAAGGTGCAATCTATACGATTATATATCTAATAAATCAAGTCCTATGGAAATAAATTGTACACAATTAAATAGCAACTTTTATGCATCTTAGTTGCTAGCTACTTTGAGGAATTATGGTCTGGACTGAGCAAAACTCCAAGCATGTGTCAAGCTTATGGTTCCCATTGACAGTGAAATCTAGCACACTGATGAATGTTTTTTTGACTGAAGTTACTAACCTCCCTGAACCTCAGTTTTCACCATACAAATAATAGTTCTTTATCCCAGAATACTGTGTTACAGATATACCACTTAATTTTGGAAAAAACATTCAGATAAAACAGTTCTGGAAGAAATAAATGCACATGCAAATAGTTCTCTCTGCCAGTAGCAATCACTGTTCCTTTACACTTCTCTCTATACTTTAATATTGGTGTTTTGCCTTCTATCTTTCATCACCTGTCTGCTCCAGTTCATAGCGGCTATTTCTCAAATATTCATGAAATATGAATTGGAAACTAGGGTCTCACTATATGTAGCTTTCACTAGTTTCAAAGGGAAGTGATCAGTCCTACTCATGGCTCAGGGTAACAGAAATAGCGTGTACTCTTTCTGTAGAGTAATAATCACATAAATCTTGTCACTATAATTGGTGAAACTGAGTATGCTAATATTTTTCTTTTAACATAAACCAATGACAACTCAGTACCTGGTTTTCTTTCCCTAACGTGTCTCAGTGCACATGCTCATTTAATAGTTTTTCTAAACAGCAGGAAATACAGAATCTAAACTAATTAGATGATTTAAGAGAACCAATGTCCCATTCAAAGGTGCTTAAGGGCCAAATGTACATACAATATTGAAATAATTAATAGCGTGAGATTGGAGATTTTGAAAGCTACACTGTGAGCTGAGGATCATCCAGCTTCCTTCCAGCTGTGTAAAGGGTCCGGTCTACTTTAAGACTGTCATCTTCATGATTTCAGTGTTAATGAGGAGACACTCATAAACAACGCCAGAGAGTGACATAATCCACTTACTCTAGTCTCTTTTTTTACAATGGATGTTTGTTGGAGGTATTTGTTACTCTTCACTGACTGCAGAGGAAATACAGACATCTAGTTAAGGTTAGATTAAATGGCAAGATTAAAATGTCCTTTCAAGAGCTAAAATTAGGACATGAATGCCACTTCTACACTCTTAAAAACAAACCCAGCTTTGAATGTCTTGTTTTTCTGAAAATGGAATTTCATTACTTTTGAAATTGTTATTCTCTTTATGCTTTTACAGTGTGAATGATGGAAAAGTATTAGACAGTGGTTATATCTTAATAAAAAGTGCTTAACAAGCAAGAAGTATTTATATAGTATCCTATTAATCTAAATTAAACTCAGTTAAGTCCTTCTGGGATACTTATATGGTATATTCCATCTTTAATGTGTTCATGTTTCTCCCTTTACTATTAGTCTGAAGTATGTGTATGTATCAAGAGAAAATGAATTCCATGGGGCTTCATTTTAAAACTGGACATGCAAATCCTATTATTAGGTCAAATTTTGAAGTCCTTTATAAGTATTTTCTAAGTCA
Source organism: Lepidothrix coronata (assembly GCF_001604755.1). Lineage (NCBI taxonomy): Eukaryota > Metazoa > Chordata > Aves > Passeriformes > Pipridae > Lepidothrix > Lepidothrix coronata. The sequence goes on from NW_016690180.1 coordinate 16,475,318, forward strand.
TCACCCCATCAAGATTTCTGCGGACCCCTTTTTACTTTTAATGGTTTGATCTGTGGTTACTGTAAGTTTCACATCTAATTTTTCTAGTATGCAAATGTATCTCTTAATATAAAGTTTTATTTGCAATGCAATTTAGACTGCTTAGGGGTATTTTATTTTTATTTTGTTTTGCTTGCTCTCTATGGTTCTGTAGATATAAATATACTGCTTTACTGTGCAATTTCTCCCTCTGGCTTTGTGATAACTATAATCAAGTGACTTCCTTTTTTTTTTTTTTCCCTGGAAAACGTCCTTGATCTCTAAAGATGGGCTGAAATAATTTGTGAACTGTAGGTAATTCTTCAGCTTGGGAATTGAACAAGGAGATCTTGAAGTATAATATCTTTACATACACTGATATGCCCCTTTTACGCATATCAGGTTGGACACATTGTCAGACCTGAGAAGGTATGGGTGAATTTAATGAAGCTATGGTTCTTTACGATGCTCCCCTTCTGGTTATCTCCTACTTTAGTATGGTTCACAACAACGAATAAGAGAAGAGAGAATGCTATTCCCTAATTTCTTAATTCCCAGCTACAGCCTCCAGTTCACTGGAGCTTTTCCCTGGTTATTGTTTGGTGAAGGGAGCAGTAAGGGATATGGATGTTGAGAGGCCCCTTCTCAGACCTTTCCAGTTTTCGTATGTGCTCTCCCTACCTGTCTCACAGCACTGGCTTTTGTTCTTTCATATTATAATGAAGTTGACATAGTAGATCTGTAATTAATGTGAGCCTTTCTCTCTCTCCTCCACCATCTCTCCAGTGACCCCAATAGCTGAGAAGTGGAAAGAGGTTTTGTGTGAAAAATGAGAAGTTCAGATCAATCTCTACTATGTTTACATTTCTGGCAGTATATTCAAGAACAGTTTATCAGAGAGGTACTCTCCTGACTGTTTTTTTTCTAAAGGTGCCAGACAAGTCTATCCTTTCTTTCACTTCCAAATGTTTTGTCACATGCCACCTTACTGTTCACTGTCTGTCCTCCTGGCGTGGCTGCAATGCAAATGCATAATGAGGAAACTCAAACTATTGACTTGAACATGCAAAGTCCCTGACAACCTTACATATCCTACATCTCCGTTTTTACTTTCCATGCATCTTTTCCTCCCTATCCTTCACTTAATATTTTCACTTTAATGCTTCCTTTGTCTCCTTTACCTCTCTGATTGCCTCTGTCATGTTTTATTCATTTGCTCTCTTGGTGTTTTTTTCAATCTTCTTTTAAAATACACTTCTCCTTCCTGTCTTTTCCCACATAGTTACTAATTCCCATAACAGTAATCTAGTATCCCTTACACAGCAGGATTTGATGTGGTGAAAACTCAACATAGGAGCCACTAGCCTTCTCTCTGCTTCACTTCCTGAGCCTGTGACATGTCCTTCAATGTCACAGTGTGAGGGTGAATGACTTACTTCTTTGATTTAGATTAGCCCATTGGCTATTCTCATTCATGTTATGGACTGATGCAGGTAAAGAAAGACTAAAGTTTATACTGAGATTATAATGGCTTGTCAGGTGCTCAGCATCCATCCAGTTTCCCTGCAGTCTCACTGGAGAATGCATATGACCCAAACAGAAATAGAATTTGGAAAACTCTTGCCACAAAACAGAAAACCCAATCTGTGTGTTTGCAACCATGTGACGGAGGTACTTGGGGTACGCTTTATTCAATGTTTTCAAACACTGCATACATTTGTGCTTCTATTTGTAAATCCACTTTCATATTGGATTTTCATTCATTTTATTGGAACTATTATTTTGGGCCAAATTCCAAGTTCTGAGTTGAAGTCAATGAGAGGTTAATTTGACTAGAGACCAAATGAAAATTGAGAAGGTGTTTATCTTTTGGCACAGTGATAGTACCTTGCCTGGATTTCTGACCTTGCAATGTCCAAGATATGCAGCCCTGAAATAGCATCCAAGGGGAGATTTGGTCAGTGCACAACTGAAAGCAGATGGCATATATAACAGAAATCATCGAAAACTAAAAGCCCTGCTGAGAGCGATATATGACTTTCTGAAGGAAACCTGTCTTTGACACCTTGTGTTATCATTTAAAAAAATTAAGATCTCTTTTATGAATTGGAAAAAAACCAGCTCCAGATCCTGCTGGTCTCTGCTCTGCATTTGGATTGCACAGCAAAGCAAGAGCTATGCTGCCAGCTTCTGTAAATAACACACCTCCTCGCATGCTTACCTCATTTCATTACTGCTACATGAAGGGGGAAGATCAGTTCCTGTCCGGTTCCCAAGCTTGGAAAAGAAAGTCCACCAAGAAAAGACAGATGATTTTTAAGAGATGGATTTGTAGATCCTTCCCTTTCTTGTAAGGGTTAGACCAACTGCTCAGCCTGATATGCAGTCTCTCCAACAGGATACTGTCTGCCTTTTTTCCTCCACATGTAGATTTTCCCAGTGGTTTAAACAGTAAATATCACTCAGTCTTGACTGGTCCTAGAAACCATATACAGGAATGAGAAACCTGGCCTTGTCTTCAACAATCCTAAACACAATGACTGAATTGCTTCATTTTTTGCCTGTTCATATCGTGCTTTAGACTTGATTTTATAATTATTCATGCAACCTACTTAAATGAACATATTTAAGTGATGTACAGTATGTGATGATGTTTTTTCAAGACAAATAATATTTATGAATGCAGTTCCGTAAGCAGAAAAAATTCAAAAAGAGGATGTAAAATGTTAGTTACTCAAATGTAAATACTAAGCTTAGATAACGGCACGAAGCCAATCAACCCAAGCATTCTGTCAAAGCTCACATGACAGGCTCGCTCATCCTTGACAGCATAATTGACACTATTAATCTCACGAGAAGAGTAACTTCCACAATAACGTACAGTACATACAAGTGCAAAGAATTTATATACACCACCTTCCACTGAGATGTTTCAGTAATAATGTTTAGCCTGTGTAACAATGTTTTTTGTAATTTTATATTTTATGGGTAGCCAGCAGTGATGCATACTGTGGTGCCATTCTGCAAAGCAGCAGTTATGTAGAAAAAAAGATGTCGGAAACTAATTAAAACTTTTATCATGGTGCATACGTCTGAGAGGGTTGAGTTGAAGTTGAAGCCTTAACTGTGACATTTCTTAACTTTGGAAGGCCTTACTTTGCAAACCTTAGTAATGCACTTTTCCCATTGGTTTAGTGAAAATTCACATTAGGAGGGATCCATTGATCAGTTGTAAAGCAAATATGCAACACATGTCTGCATTCCATTTTGAAGTTCACTTAAAAATACTAGATGAAAGTGCCACTCTCAAGTTTTTTTGGAAAGCTAACAATACCTTGCCCATGTTGTGGCGTATTTGTCCTCGCAGGACAGTGATAGAGCATCAGACCTGTATGAGTTATTATAGAGACGAACAGAGTCAAGTACAGCTTTGACCTCTCCTGAAGGTGTCTGCTCAATGGTAAGAAGCTTTCTGGGTTTATGTAATTGGTCATATAATTGTAAGAATAGATGATTCTAGGGCCTTTTGCATTAGTTTGTAGGGAAACTAACTTTTTTTTTTCCAATCAGAATCCGTATATTCTGTATGTGATCATGACTAATGAGAATTTTGGAAAATTTTGCAGAGGGAGAAGATTTGCTTACTTTGATAGAGAGTTCATAGCATATTTTTTCTATTTATGTGGAGATCCCTTGGACTATTTAAAACAGTCTTCATATTATAATATCTATTAATATTATGAGTTTTGTATAGAATATCTAAATCTTAGGTCTGTTTCTATAGTACTGAAGTATTGCATCTCCATGTAAAATGCCAATTCCTTGAACAGGTACTGACATTTTATGCTTTTGTACAAGAAAGTACAAATATGGCCACAGGAAATTCAGAATTTTACTCTAATACAAGCATAAACAAAAATGGCAACAATGTGATTTAAGTCCAGTTTTTTTGTCTTTATACATTGTCCCCATCTAACCAGGGCATCAGAAAAAAAAAGAAACACAGAAGACAAACAAAATGCACAGAGAGCTGGGATCTTTCCAGGGTGTTTTGTGTTTTGCATTTTTTTCTCTGTTATGTTGCTTGACAAAGAGATAGATCGAAATGTTTTCTTTAAGAAACTACTCAGGAGAGTTAAAATATTGGCTTGGATAAAGAGAATCCCAGCAATCCCTGAAAAGCCCCAGCTGGTGCGTAGCTGTGTAGCAGCAATGCCTGGCGTCACAGTCCTGTGAGCAGCAGGGATTAAAAGCTCGCCTCCAGCCTCACAGTCCCACCTGTCCTGGAACCAGTGCTCATCTGATGCCACAGGGAGGTGGGTCAGAGAGTGACACTAGCAGAAGACTAGATTAGAAAATAAGTTACTCCCAGTTCAGCCTCCTGAACCAGCTCAGTAAAGGATCAGGCACCAGGATTGCTGCAAAGGACCAGGAAACTCTGAGCTAGGAATGAGAGGTGACTGAAGAAGCATCAACTCAGTTTGGCTAATGTTGTTGTGGTATTGCACTTGACTTGCTAAGAAAAAAACAGGGGTCAGCTTTTTGTTTTCAGCAGCAAAGGGTTTTCTGGGACTCCAGAAGCACTGAATCAGAGTTCCTTTCCTTTATGGGCAAGAACACAATGACAAGTTTGGGTATGATTGGAGGGTGGCTGGAGAGGTTATCTGTAGTTCTGATATCCTCTTCTAGCTGCAGTACAAGTGCTGGCAAGCAAAACATCCTCAGTTTTGAGAAGGAACACTACTAGGACTTTCTGTGTGCAGAAACTCTGCCCATGGGGCTGTCAACCAGCGGGGGCACTCGATACAGACCTGGCTCCAGGGGTTCTGGCTTCTCCAGAAAGCTGACGGTGTCATGGGTGTCTCCTCACCTCTCTCCTTGGACCAAAAAAGAAGTGGAGACACAGCCCTGTTAATTGCCAGAGACCTAGCAGAAGACTACAGAAGGACTGGAAAGGTTATAATCTTGGTCTTCCTAAACAGTAGATTTTACACCATTTATAGAATTGCAAGCAAATATGGTTGGCAGCAAAACCTTCCTTCTGAGAATGTCTGTTGGAGGGCTATTATATTTCACTAACTTTCTTACATTTAAAATATTTCCATTTCTATTTTGATTTTCTCTCTCCTTTTCCTATTTCTCCTGCCCTCTTTCGAAAATATAAACACCCAGTCTTTAATGGTGACTTAGAACAGTCAAATAGACTGCACAAAGTTAGGAAAATATAACCTTTTATCACATTAATTTTAATTATTAGCCACAGAAATATTTGTTTTCACCAAAGAACTTTGACTTATGAAAAATAAATGAAGATAATTTTAATTGCAAACAGAAATACATCAGCATTGGGTTGCTTTCAGTATTAGCTATCACTACGATTTTCATTTAATAGCACATTTGTATAGTTAAGTATTATTGCCTGTAATTCTGAGGAGCTTGTAAGTTCAGTTATTGTGTATATAGAGATTATAGAGAGTAGAAAGATATATGTGTGTTGATTTCAAGTGGGTTTTTATCCTTTTGCATGCTTACACAAGGTGCACAGCAATGGGTTGAGTTTTTTTCATTACCAAACAGCTGCATTTGCCTTCATTTGGTTGCAAAGCTGTTTACTTTTCAAATTACTTCATTAATTGAAAAACTTGTAAATATTGGTAGTGTCTCCTCCTACTGTAATTGCTACTGCATTTTTATCCACATTCCCCTTACATTTGTTGCATATAAAGACTGTTCCACTGCTTCAGTAGAGAGGGAATAAGATATGATAGAGAGGCAATAAGATGATAAACTAGTATTACTTAGCCGCAACTAATCCTTGGATCTCAAATTCTGACAGAAATATTAATGACCTAAGACCCTGACAGTGCTGTCAGATAGGACTGCCTTACTCACATGGGGACACTCAGATCGAGAGAAATTGCACCATGACTCTGATTTAAACAGGCTTCATCTGACAAGTCCAACCTGGATCCTATCAGTATGACAGAACTAGAATAATACACAAGGCACTTGTTTCCTAACCATAGTCTTTAATTCATTATTCTGTAGATTGCATTTTCCACCAACCCTGAATTTGAAACTTTTTTAAAATTTTTTTTGAAAATAAGAGATGGTCCTGCTGTATAAGGAACATTTTTTTATTTAGTGGAAGAAATGCATCTGAAATCCTGAATAAAGTACAGACCCCATTCTGCAAGCCCTCAATTCTTACCGGGAGCTCTGCTTGGAGGGCTTGCAGGATAGTTTCAGAGAATATGTGAGGAAGATAAGAAGGGAAAAAAGGGGAGAGAAAGAGAGAGAGATTGAAAAGGATTTTGTGGAGACAGAGATATATTAAACCAGACTGTGCTTTCTATTTTCAATAGTCTAAGGAAAGTTCATCTCTGACTTCAGAAAAAGGATTCAGAAGAAAACATGCAGCCAGGATTAGTGTTTGCTAGCACCCTTCACTATTAAATTCAGTTAATGCGCTGTTTCAAATACCATCGCAGAGAAAACTTCATGGAACAAAAGAATGTCTTGTTTCTTCCTCTCTTCCTCTCCCTTGTCTTTCCCACAAATATACACCAGCATGTTCATATAACCCAATAGATTTCACAGTGGCTAGGTGAAAAATTATGTTAACTACTAAACATTTTGGTCAACCTAATGAGTCTGTTTTTTCTTAAACATGACTAAGCTGACTAGTAACCTGTTAAAACGCAAACTTCTCCGTAAAAGCAGAAAAAGAAGCAAAACAAATAGTCTTTATAAATAAATTAAAATTCTAACTAAAAAGCTAATTATAAGGGTATTTGTTTTGTTTGAGGTAAGGCACATCTATTATCATAAAGATAATTAACTCAGTCTGACAGATCTAATAAAAGGACAAGTTTAGCATTGGCTTAGGCAGAAGCCCAAGGCAAGCAATTTTTATAATTACTAGTTATTGTAACTGGGCTCAGAGAAAATGGTCTGTGATATTTAAACAGTAATGTTAATTTGCATTTAGACCCATTTTTTTCCTCTTTCCCAGACAAGATCTATTTAGCTGGAATAAGTAAAATAAACTTGAATAACTTTAAAAAAAAAAAGAATAGCTCTTTCCTTACGGAAAAAAAATTGGTCCTTTTATGCCTGGATAATTAATATCCTCACAAGGTAAGTGCTCTGGTAATCACAAAACAATTAAATGGTTTAATACAGTTTTAACACACAAAAAATGTTGAGTTTTCAGCCTGAAATGATGTCTGTAGACTGCATTTATTTGGGGCAACTGTATCTGTTAATGCACAGACCTGCAATGTGTGCCTCCACTGCCCATGCCCTCAATGTGCCCCTGCTGTTCAGCTGGTGAAGAAAGGGCTGGAGAGGGGGGAGGAAAGCCCTTAGCTGCTGTAAAGAAGTGGTTCCCATTCACAACAAGAAAGGGAGCAAAATAATGTTCAGGAATATATGCATAAGAAGTAAATTGCTCCTGCTGGCATGGTGTAGTAGCCCTTTAACTAATGCTTACCTTGACATTTCACAACACATTCTCTGCAAGAAAAACAAATCAACATTTTAAAAGGAGAAAGTTATTCTTTAACTGCTTCTGTAATGAAAGTTTTAGAAATAAGTAATAACTAGAGTGAGAAAATCATTGGTGATATACTACAAAAAAAGCACTTAAAGTACTTGCCATTCAAGTATGAATTTCATTATGTACTACAAGCAAATGATGTCAACACAGTGCATTTTGCTAGTGTAGGGTCATATCTGAGGAGAACTTTAAGGTCATATAAGCCTAAGCTCCCCACTTTTCAAAGTGCTGTGGGGCTGATATACAGACGCTGTAAACTGCCCTAAATCCTTTGAAGACAGCTAGAGTCCTACAGCACCATGTGAGTTTCACACGAAAAAGAGAGCAAAGGGAGGGTGACGTTTTTGTTCACAAGATGGTGGAAAAGACAAATCTGAGACATTCATGAATCAAAGGAACCAGACTGATGCATGTTGTAACAGAAAGATTTGTTTGCTGTCTCGCTTGCTGCTCTCTCTCAGTCCCAGCCTGACAGCAAGAGGTCCAGTGCAGATGCACACCCAGGCTGCAGAATTGGGGTGCACTTCCCCACCCATTAGTTCACAGACTTTTTCATGGCAGGATATTTCTGCACAATTTGGACTCCAAGAATTTGCCTTAATATTTATCCATTCCTTATTATATCAAGGATCATATTTTGTCGTCAGCACTGCTAGCTTTACTGGTTAGAGGAGTTATCCCATCTGATGGGATGAGTGGTTGACTGTTTGCACTGCACACTATCCATGTAATGGTGAGTGTGGGGGCACTTTGCTGGCTGGTTGTCTGGGACTGAAGACATTACCCTAGTTTTTTGTGCTTCATTCTTAATGTTTGATGTATTTTTGAACAGCTTGGTCAAGGTATTCTGTTAATGGGAGGCTAAATTTAGGATCATAAATGCCTATTTGAACTCTGAAATTAGCATACACTCTATCTTATGTTTTGTTATTGGTTGTGTATTAATAGTTCAGTTTTTGTCTTCAGTAAAATGTACTTTTTCGCTAGATACAAACCTCAAGATTCTTATCTATTTTAACTGAAGATTTTGATGATTTTTAAAATTTTTTTTTCAGCCTTCTCATGCTTTGAGAATTTATGAATTTATTTATTCAGAAGGTTCCCTGCCCACTAAAGTCCCAATGTGACTTTGCATATCTGAGTAGTCCTACTAATATAATCAAGATTACTCACCATCTGAGAAGCTATATGTGTACTTTGCTAAAGGAGAGCTCAAGGGTCTGATCTTTAAAGATCAAGCACTGTTTGGGCTACTGACTAAACATCACCTGCAAGGATTTGGTCCTTTTCCGAGTCATGGCCCAAGAAGTCCAGCAAATATTCATCTCCAGATAATGTGGAGAAGGGAAGGTTCATGGCTGAGAATTGAGTCTACTAACTGTAACCTAAAATGTAATCTCTGTGGTCCTGAATCCTTATAGAAGTAGAATTTATTAATTCCAGAAAAATATTATCACCTCTGTTAGACAGAAACAGGGAGAAAAAACTTTGGTTTTTGTGGTGGGGGGAAACAGTTTTCCCCTTGAAGTTATAAAATGGTAAAACCCTAGGGGGTGGTGACCCTTGAGGTTTTTACCCAGTGAGCGCTTTTGCAAAATATAAACATATCACAAGCAGACCGGAAGAGAAGAAAGGTAGTTGTAGTTGTTGTTGAAGAAGTAGCCATGTTGTGAAGCCACAAGGAGAAGCAGTAGGAGCCCCCACAGGGGGCTGGGCCCCCCCCAGCCCCCGGAAGGGGGGCTACAGGGACTTGGAACAGTGTAAGACTGGGCTAAGTACCTGTACCTAGAAAGCTAAAGAAGAGAAGTTTCTCCATCGTGAGTGAGCAGAGACAGAGCAGCAGCAGGAGCAGCGTCCAGAGAGCAGTGGCAGAGAGTCAGAAGAGATAAGACTGAGCAGCAACAACAGACATGCAGCAACACAGAGAGAACTCCTGGAAGGAGAGACAGAAAGAGAAAGAGAGCCAGCAGCAGAGAGAGCAAGACTAAGCTCTACAGACAGAGTTTTTGGGGTAAGAACTGAATCAAAAGACCCCAAACTCCTTGGAGACCCCTCCTAGAGGGGAGGTGTGAAGTGCAGTAGCACTGCAGAGAGGAGCTGAAAAGCTCAGGTGTCCTGGAAAGCTGGACCAGGATGGCCAAAGGAATGCAGAGGGGGTGACCTTGGCCCCCCACCCTCGCCGTTGCTGCCAAGCTAAGCTAGCAACCTGAGATCAGAGCACAGAAGCTCTGATAGAACTCTTGAGGCAAAGGCCTTCAACTGAAAGCTGCCCGAGATGTTCTGACTCAGGGGTGAATCCCCTGAGGAAGGGACCTTCATGGGGGTCTTACACCCCATGATATGACCATGGTGAAGCGAGTTTTGTCCCTGCTACGCAGTCCACGGAAGAGAAGACCCTCGCTTGAAGACGACGGGCTGAGGGGCTTGGATACCCCTTTGTGTGTACTGGCAGAGATCCAGATACAGATGCTGCATGGAAGAGAGAGACAGAGAACCTGCTGCCTTAGAGACATTGCTGCCCTGAGAGTGGAAAAGGATCTTTCCTTCTTCCCTCCTGGACTTTTATTTGGAGGGGAGAAGAGATTTGATCCATTGTAAATACTTTTATGTCATGGTAGAGATAGCTAAGATTGTATATAATGTATTGTAGTATTTATTTGTACAGTCATTGTAATATATATTCCCTTTCCCCCATTTTGAGTCTCGTGTGGTGTCTGGAAAACCCATCTCACATTGGGTTGAGATGTGGGAGGGGGCTTGGACTAGGGAATTGGATTTCTGAGGCTCTCAAACCACGACAGTTTTTCATGTCTGTTTATGGACCTTGAAGCCAGTAGACAGGTTGAACCTTGTTGGTGATTTTGAAATCTGGACTGGGAAAAAAATCATTCCTCTTCTGAATTGTTGAATGCATAAAAAAACCAACAGCATGCTACCTTGTGGTCCACATGTATCCTTAGTTTTGGAAATTCTTAAGCTGGTACCTCTAGAGCCCTAGGATTTTATTCATAGTGCTGTACTGCTGAATTTCTGATATAACATCTGAGTGCTCTCAACAGTGCTACTAAGTTTTCTTGGTGAAGGAAATTGTTGGTGGCAATTCTATAGTTTCTGCTTACTTCTATAATATAAAAAAAATCTTGGGGGCAATTCTCATCATATTTTAAGAATTTAAAGTGGGTCAGCTTTTAGACTTCATGGATTGATGGAGCCCTTTAAACAGGCTCCAGCTATAGCATGTTATTAATCACTGTAGCAGACAAAAAATACATAGTTTCCTTGCTGAGAATAGCATGTTTTCCTTTGCTTATGAATTGATCCCTGAAAGGTTCCTCATGGGAATATGTTTGTTCTTTCTTTCTTTCCTTCTTTCTTTCCTTCTAAAGCAAAATAGCTCTAAACTACAGATGTGCTAATCTGTAGGAGACTCCAGAACTCATTGATCCATGGGCAGCATAGGTATTAATCTACCTGGGCTGGGAGACTAAAAGAATGAACGATTAATTAAATAGCCTTGAGGTTATTTTTCAAAAGAGCATTGTAAGCAGAGATGGGCAAACCTCAGAAGGTTTTTATACTTGGTTCAGTTCAGATCAGCTTCCTAAATTTCGTAGACTGATCTGATCATTGGAAGCATACATAAGAGGGAAAAATAATTTGAGGCATTATTTTAAGTTAGACCAATCAGCCCAGTGGGAAAAAATGAGAAAATGGTTAGAAAATGCATTTTAATCTTGGGCCTGAGACTCAATACACATTCCAAATACATTTAAATGTATCTATAAGAGAAAAAATAGGTGTTCAGACAGTTTTCAAAATATTATTCAATGGAAAATGCAAAATTTATTATTACACTGTATTGATGCCAAAATTAGTGTTTTGCAAAATTAGTAACAATGTCAATACAATACACTTTCTTATTCTTCTGATAGCTTTTACTTCTTGTTGCTTTTAGTAAATGAAATGACCTTCCTAAACTGACAGGCACAATGATACTGCCAAATCCCTCAAGATCATTTCTTTTGTGACACTGACAAAATAGAAGTGTGGAGAGATGCCTGAGTATAGATTTCGTACATCAGCCCCCATGATACATAAACTGACCCATAAACTGTATACATTTATGTATCTCCCCCTCTCTGCTCTTTGTTCTTTGCTTATTGTATATTTTGTCAATGCAGTAAACTGCTGGATGACGCAAACTTATTCTACCAGACTTTAAACTAAGCAAGGGCAGTATAAAACCATCCTACAATGCAGAACCCCGTTTAATTTATGTTGCCTCTAACTGAGGCTTGTCACTGTGTTAAGAGCACCTATGTCTATCAATTCCATTGCTTTTGATCATTTCAAAGGGCAGGAAGGAGCAAGCAAACACACAAAAATTTGTCTTTTCCAGCATATCATGGAGATAGAAATTCAGATTTAAAGCTGTTAGAGGGTGCCCATTACTGTACTATCAAACAAGGGATCTCCTTCTGGGGAAGTGCTTCTGGATGGGATGGCACAAGAAATAATGTGACATTACTTGAATAAATGGGTGAATAAAACAATTGCAATAATTTCTCTCAGGGCTTTAAGCACACGGCCCGCGTGCGCTTTGGTCATGCAGTTTTTGCTGCAACTTGGCACTGTTCTAGCTCTAGCATTAATAGATCCCTCTTAGATCTAACAGCCAGATGGTCAGAAGTTGTGAACTACTTACTGAACCGCACTTGAAGTTATGCCAAGATATTTGTATACACATATTCTTTCTGCAAGTCAGTGCTATAAGGTCACAGGAAGAACAAAGTCAGAAGTGGTTTGTCTCATGTTTTTGGGGGTGTGTGTTGGCCTGACTGGCCACACACAGTTGCTGAGCAGCAAACAGAAGAGGTGGAGATAATAATTCATAACAAGTTAGTTATTAATTGAATTTTTGAGCCTTCTTATGTTTGCAAATTGTCCGTGAACAGACCCTAATTTTCCGGAATGCATTTGTTACTCGGAGTTATTTGCTGACACAGGAAAGAGAAACCACAGAAATGCTGGCTGGGGCTTACCCTTCTTTCTTAAAGGCTAAGCAGAATAGCCATCAACTAGGCACTTACCAGGGCCGGTGAAAGAAAAATGGAGTGTAAAGTCAAAATATAGGAAGCTGAGAGACAGAGATAACCATCATAAAAGAGTTTGTAGCCTCTTGACCTCAGCAATATTACCAGCTACATGCCATAACTTGATCTTTGGCATTAAACACTCTGCTGAGTAGGTGTTTGCTGTGTTACCATCTTCCTGGATGTTTTTTTGCAGCTGTCTTAACCCTTGGGCTGCTGCCATGCTCCTCCTTCATATCTTTCTCTTGACACATATTCCCAAATCTTAAAGTAGGTTTTGGTTACAAAACCCTCTGAAGAGAACTTGCAGCTCCTTCCCAGACATTTTATGAGTAATTTGAAGATAAAAATATGCTTGTAATTGTATTTGTTCAATCATTTCGATCAGCTCTTTTCATCCACACTATAATTTTTGCCTGCCTCTGCTGCTTTTATCTGGAAATGTGCATATGTACAGTTATATCCTGAAGTACTTACAGTCTTAAGACAGAAGAGGATGGAAGACAATAGGGAACATAATTTCTGTACTTCCTTTTTGGCATGCCTGCAGTTCAACTTAGAACTTCAAGCCTCATACACCTTTTGGGGTCAGTTTGTTAAATATTTGCAATTATGCCCATACTTCAGTGGAGCACATAGGACAGTGTTACTCCCTCATGGTCTCTGCCTATTAGAGACTCGTGACTGTCATAGTTACAAATTTGAAGATCACTTTCAATTTTTATTTCTCACTCTTTTTCTTTTCACATCTGAGAACCCCCCCTTTCCTTTACATTTTTTTAAATGTTGAACTGGAAATTATTTTGAGTAGCTCCATTTTCAGTGCATATTCCTGGCCTAGCATAAAACTAATGAATCTCCCATTTGTGAGAAGTGTAGGCAGAAGAAATGTGGTTGCAGGCAAATTTCATTAGAAATTGAAACAAACATTCACAGAGAATATTTTGCGGTGTTCAGTCACACTGGTTAACCCTTAATTGATGGGAATAAGTGTCTAGTTAAATGCAGCATCTAAGTAACTGAGCTGTACAGTACACATTGCCACTTTGCACTTACCATATTGCTTCCACATATGTGCGGAGAGGCTGTGTGAAGAGCAACTTCACAGGTGCAACGCAGGGTGGCCTAACAGGTGCAAGAAACCTTGGAAATCTCATGCCCCTCCTCTTCATTCCATCTTCAGAAAAAAATCCTACAACAGAAGGGATAGTGCTGTGGGAGTTTCTTGGTTGTTTGCCCTTTTAGAAAGGATTTACGGGTTATAACAGATGACAAGAATAATACAAGTCAATGTGGTTATATTACATAAATGAAAGAGTGTCATACCAAGATACCATCATAGAACAGTTGAATTTTGCCCTCAGAAAAGGCCTTTTCAATTGGGCTGGTTCTTAGGTTGGAGTTTGCACAGCAAAAGCATGATCACACTTCCTTATTCAATCACAGTGAAGCTGCCTTAAAGCCAATTACTGCCTCCTGGTCACTTCCCACTGCTTCTCAGGAATGAGCATAGAAGGCCAGGAAGACAAAACATGTGCTTATAACCCCTCTAGCAAGCCTCTGGGGCTTTTCCAGTTTTCATTGTAGGGTCTGTGATTCCATCGCAGATATGTTGTTATTTGATGATTGATACTAATTAAGACAATTTTTTTTCCTTTTCCTTTTTCTGACAATGGATCTACGAGGGTGAAAAAATGTAAAAAAGGCCTCTGAAGCAATGAAAATGAGTTCCTGTGCTTAGGGGAGTGTGTGCGCTAGTAACTATAGGCAGTATAGCGTAGCTGTCTGCTTTCTTTTACGCTTTTGACAGAGAGCTAGACCCATCCTCATGCCAGATACTAATGTTCTTCGAAGACAGAGCCAGTGGAGTGAGACATGCTGCTCCCATGCCTCAAGTTATCTTATCAGCTTCTACTCTTGATCCCTAGGATGCAAGGGAATTTCTAGCATAAACCTTAAGCGCTCCCACAAGCCACCGAGTCATCTTAAATGCAGAAATTATTAAGCTTCTTAATTTAGAGACTTTATTTCTTAAGCCTGAATCTCTCTCCAGAAAGTGCATGAGAAAAGTCAAACATTTATTAGAATAGTCACTAATCTGACAGAGTTCAGCTTCACTGTAAATAACTTTTCTCCTTTCTCATGGATGTTTGCCCACCCTCTGCTCTCTCTATCTTTGGAAAAACTTTCTTAGAATTTGAAATTTTAGGAAAGATAAAAGAATGTGTACAAATTAATAAAGTCTGGGGTTCTGGTAAAATACATACCTTTCATGCATGCAGGCAGGATGATCCCTTGCAAGACTCATGTGCCCTAACCTTGGCTCAGCAAGTGGAACATTAGACTACTCTACCTCAGTTTGCTGGGCAAAACACAATCCATGAATTACTTGGAGTAGTGGAAAGGAATATGGTATTCCTGGTCTGAAACTGGTATAGATGGCATCAAACTGTTATTACTGTGAACATGAAAAAAATTAAATACATTAAATTGGTCACATAAAAACCATCTCTATCACCTTCTGGGATCCTTTTCTTGAGATTTATGCTCACACAGGTACTATTGCATATTAAAATTCCAGCAGCTCTGTGCATGTTTTGCTGCTTAGGCCTAGTACAATATTTTTGCCTTCCTCTTTCACCTTATCTTTTGCTAATTCCTTTCTTTCTTATTTGTTGCACTTATTGTTCTTCATTTCATTCTTACCTGCTTAGACAGTCATCTGAACCAATTTTATTATATGGATTGAAGTAAATCCTATAATGTAAGTATTCTTGCTTTCGTGTATTGTGCCCTGTCATCTGTGTTTGCTAGGATTTTGGATACTGGGGTTGGCTTTGGTTGAGAGAGCTTCTGTGTCTCTGAGATTTACCCCCTAAGTGACTGGGATCATGCTGCAAGCAACTTTGTTCTCTGAGTTCTTGGGTACTCATTATCTCATTGCTTCAAAAGCAGACTTAATTCTTCAACCAAAGATAACTTTGTCTTTAATTATTCAGTCAGAAAGGCCCACTGAGGTGAATAGGGGGAGAAAGGGGAACGTCCCTGTATATTTTAAATCAGAAATGCCTGTTTGGGAGAAGGTTTTCTGCTTTTGCAGTGTTAACTCACCCTGGGTAAATACATACTTAAATGGGAAAGAAGCAATATCTTACCATTCTTGGGTTAAAAAGCCAGCAGAGATTTGTTCTGATGCAAATCCCTCTGCCAGTTTAGCGAGACTGGCAGTGTCTAAGAACATTAATAAATAAAAGCAAACATGAACATCAAGGAAGAGAATTGATTCTTCCTTCTTTTCCAGTCTGTGCTGATTAATCCAAATTAGAGTTGAAGGAAATCAACAAAGAGATTTGTTAATGTCCCAACCTTAGAAAAGGTGTTGGATTTTAGAGTGCCTTAGTTCAGCCCTTTATTGGGGTTTTTCTTTGTTTATGAAGCTCACAGCTTACTTTTGTTTAACAGTTGGCAACCAAGCACTATGTACGATGCTGACTGCTCAGTGCTGTGGCTGATTTTCATGCCCTGTCTTGCCCCAAGACTTGTTCGCTGATCCATACATTCCTTTGTAGGAATGCACCTGGATTTCATCTCTGATTTTCACACTTGCATAGTTTTCCTTTTGGATGATAATGGCAGTTATAATTACTATGTGACATACAGTCTGAGAGGTCTACCCCAATGTGAAAGTTATGTACATCACATTTTCAGGTATGAATTTCTAGTTCTACTATGCAAAGATGTAGTAGTGTGGTTTAACTATTGTTACTACAGGATTTTTTAAAAAAAGGAAGAATTTGCAGAAGGCAGTGAGTAGGGGTTCTTCATTTAAAAAAGGTCTAAACCCACAACTTTTTCAAAACAGCTAGCCAAGACTATAGGAACCTCTGGCCAAACAACAACTCTAACCACACAGGTAAAGAGATTTTTTTTTCACATCTCCATTAACAATCAAAAAGATTGAAGAAATTAGAATGGTAACTGTATTTATAAGCAAAGGAAACAACAAAACCAGGGACTGTAGGACTGTTTACCCACAACTGGTAGACTCAATGGCTGCTTGAAACAGCTAATGACTAAAAGGAAAGAGCTGCTCAAGAAAGTCCTGTCTGACAGTAAAGCCATAATCGAATAAATTACCCATGATTGCTTAAAATTCACTGTGTTCAGACAAAGGACTTTGCAGATTCTCTGCACCTAGGATCATCTTAAAAAGACCCAACAATATCTTGCACCTTCATCTATTTCTTCTCTAGTAAAAATTACATGCTGCTAAATGTAAAAAATTTATATGTGAGTCATTAAGAGGACAGATACATACTTCAGGTATGCTTCACTGTTAGTATTCACAAAATGAACATGAGACTTCAAGATTTGGTGCCTTTTTTTTTACAGTCACAGATCTTGGAAACATGAAAATCTCATCTTTTACTGCAAAATTTACTATATTTCTAAACTTAGCAGTTCTAGAAGTAGTCCTGGAAAGCAAAGGGCATTTTTGACAGTCAAGGGGGCATTTTTAGCATAAGACATGGAGATGTGTCTCTGTGAATCCTGCTGAAGCTAGTGGAAGCTGTATATTTCCCGTACACTGCACTGAAAATATGCCCACAAATGTTCTTTGTGTACATGTCTGTTCCCTGTGGACTTCCCAAAATTGCATGGTGTGCGCCGGTCTGAACTGTGATCGCCCTGAACACTGCACCAGAGCTTTGTGCTGTTGTGGCACTGGCTACCGCCCCTGCCATCCAGGAAGTGCCTCGCTGCAGAGCTCGTTCTTTTGTCAGTCTCCTGGTGCTTGTGAATGGAGTGTATACACAGATGCACTGTCACAGTCAATGCAGTTCTACCAGACAAAGTGTGCCATTGTAATACAGGACAGGTGGCAGGTACAAAAACCTATGAATACAAGATTTCTTCCCTGCACACATCCACACATGGAAAAGAGAGGGAAACTAGGAAGTAGCTTTCTCCCAGACAAACTCACAAGGATAAAACTCCTGACTTCCTACCCAGGGATTTTTTTTAAACCTGAATACATGAGATTAAAACAAACAACACACCTCTAAAATAATCAGCTCTAGTGTATCCAGCACAAATGGGCAGCATGTACATCTTTGAAGAATAAATGTACAACTACCATTCCAGATCTGAATTTTTTAATCTGAACCCTAAAGCTTAATTGCTGCATGGCTGTGAGAAAACCAGCGGGATAGATTCAACCTGCTCTCTGGCTAGCAGTACTGGGGAGTTATCATCTAGGTGTAAGTGCTGGTAGCTGAGGACAGAATCAGGCAGGCATGTCCATCTTTTACCCCATGGTGAGGGCACTCTTCTGCTTGCAGATCAGAGTCCCAAGAGCTTCCCATCTTTATAGAACTAACAAAAGACCGGTGTTTCAGCCTTATTGCTTGCATGCTTTTTATTTCTATGTATATTTTTGATGCTTTGAATCAAAATTAATCTCATGAATAATGTACATATAGGACTTTAAAACAGCTTCATGTTCCAGCCTGCATCCATGTTGTCCTACCAAGACTATTTTATTATTAAAAAAAAATAATTTCAGAAGATACCAGGAAATCTTAGCTTTGTGGTTAAGGAAGAAAGCCTTTTCATGGGAAAGACTGGTTTCCCTCACAGAGGGCTTGAGTTTTCATTGTTTTCAAGTTACACTATTCCAGCCTGAATGCTCACTCTTTCAAAAACAATTTTATTTGAATTAATATGCATGCCAGTCACAATATTACTGTAATCAGCTTTTTTATTTCAGAAATAATATTTTCATTTATGTTTAGAGAAATTTATTGATACCTGAACAGTTCTACTGATGCTAGGAGAGTCCCCAACCTAAAATAAATGTCTAAATACTCATACAATTTTTTGCTTAAGCAAATATTTTTTTCGCAGTCAGGCAACACTTAATCTAACCAACGTTTACTCAGATCAATATATTTTAATTGAAACTAATGGCAGGTAGCTTAAACCAACAGATTTTTCACTGAACTAAGTACATTAAATCAATACATTGCCAAAGCCTGTGATATCTTGTATAAAAGGTATTTTTATTCTTAGCTAAATTCATTTTATTGAAACATATACATATTAAAAGTAATCAAAACACTGATATTTAGACACTGCTGATGGCATCAGTACATTTAGAGAACTCTAGGCAAACTTACATAAACCCATATAACACAAGTATTTTCTGAAAGTGAAGAAAAAGAGGGCTTGGGGTTGATTCCTTCTTTTTACTACAAACTATTTATCTGATCTTGGGTGAAGTACTTAGCAGACTAATTTAGGCCTGGACTTTCCCAGCTGACACCAGGACAGTAAGCCAGGCACCTCTCTGCTCAGACATGCTCTCTGTGCAATCAGTGGAGGTGACTCAGTACATCGATTATTCTGGGAGCGTACAACCAACATGGCCATTTCAACAAAGCAGCCCAAGTTTGGTGATATCTGTCATTAGTGGCTGGTATTGCAGTCTGTCAACACAAGAAAGAATTAGGCACCATGATATCCGTGGAGATCAGCATGGCTCGTATCTATCCATAGATCAGGCTCTTGTATATAGACAAGGAGAGCAGCACTTCTCCAAAGTGTGTCCTCTTTGACTCTAAGCTTTGGCGCTGGGGTCCATCTCTGACTGTCTACTGAGACAACATGTCACAGCAGGGTCTCAGTCAAAGTTTTCAGGACAACAAGTTGATTGTAAATATAGAATTGGAAGAATTGGTGGCTTAACGGTGAAACGGATGGCATTTACCCATCTGCTGGATTCCTATTTTCTGCAGGAGATACATAAGAGCATAGACACTACCGTGCATATGAGCGATGACACTAAGACAACTGGGTGGAGTAGAGGCTGACCACGGTCATCTGTTTCAGCATTCAGTTAAAATTATAGTCTACTAATTGCATGCCCAAGTTTAGTTGATGAATTTGTACATGTAATTATGGTTTATTGAAAGGCACTGTGTTTGCAATGCTTGCCTCTGCTTCCGTGTGAGACAGAAATTTTCTTTTTCCACTCCCCTTCAGTTGAGTCCACATGCAGAAATGTAAAAGATGACCATAACCCGTGCAGGCAAGTGTGTCAGACCCTTCCTAAGAAAGCGGCCAAACTGTAACCATCAGTCCTAAAATCAGATGTATGGGAGTTCCTGGCCTTAGGTGCAGTTTTGTTGGCTTCAGTGAAATCTGTGAAGCGCCAAGGGCCACCCTGGCTTACAGAATCGTGCTACTCTATCACCTGTTGAAAATGCAGCCTCCACCTTCTGCAAAGGCATTTTCCAATTCCAGATGAAGAAACTTCTGCAACTGCCCCAATAACTTTGCAAAACTCTTCCCTGATATTTTTCATGTGAAAAGAGTGAGCAGAAGCCATTAAATAATATCATTTCTTAACCAGGAGAGTTGTCTTTCTTAAAATCCACAAGGAAAATACTTCTTCCTTTTCTTCCACTTAGTTTCCCAGTATCCAGCTGAGACGCATAAGCTCAGTACCAAGGAAAGGACTTAATCTTTTAAGAACAACCTTGGATGATGTTTTAAACAACGTAAAGCTTTGTTTTTATTTGATAAACCTTAATAAAATCCCAACTCTTTGAAGTTCTGAAGTGGTTGCCAGGAGTTTCTGTCCCACAGAAAGGTAAGGTGGCAGCCACATGACATACGTGCAGGATTTTATGAATCCTGTAAGACGTTAGAGAGTCTCTCTCACTTTCAGAGAGATGCCACTGTATTTATAAGATGGTTTGTACCAAGGGACAATCAAACTGAAACTTGTGGCCTGTCCATTCTGTAATAGTTTGCATTAACTAAAATTAGACATGTTCCTAAGCAGAACTCCAGATCAAAACATACTCTTTTCAAACTTTGGGGAAAAACAGACAATGGAGTGGTATTTCCACACCCCCCCCCCCAGCCCAGCTTGCTTTAAAAATAAAAGAATTGATTGCACAAAAACTTGGTGCTGACAACTGAGGAGCTATAGACTCAAAACTCCTTGAAAACTAAGTAGATGGGCCACACTATTTCATTCTCTATGTATCTATTCCCCATGATTTATGATTCCCATAGACCAAGATCTGAAAATTCAGGCCAGAATGCTGAAATGAAGAGCAGAGGAAGTAAACAACATTGACATTTCAGAGCAAAATCCTTTCAAGCTCAGTTATCCCTGTTGTTAAAGAAGCCACTGATGTAAGGGAAACTTTTGGAACGAAAGGACAAACAAAAAAGTACCTTTTAGGAGGAGCATGAAGCTGTTGATTCTTTTGAGAAACGTATTTGATATCTTAGCTCTCTTCTTGCTTGGCTCAGTAGAGATCTGAAAAATTATTAACTGGAGAAAGAGAAGAAAAAAAAAACCACCACCAAAAAATCCACTGCAAAAACCACACCCCAAACCAAACCAAACAAATCTTGAACCAAAAGCAAACTTTCCTAGATTTCATAGGACATCACAGTTGTCAATTTTCATCTGAATGTGGTTGATTCCTTCTCTGCATATCTTTGGCCAGCAGTGCTTCAAGTCAGAAAAAAGTATGTGTTCTCACTCAAATACTGTGAAATAGATGAAAGTATCTGAATGATGAGGAAGGGCTGTGTTTTGTCATCTAGCCTCTCATTTTATACTGTTTAGATTTCTACACAATTTGGAGACCTCATTATTTAGCTAGACCATAGACCATATCCTTTAAGTAAGTAGCAATATCCATTTAACAAGTTCCTTCACAACTTAACAGTCAAGTGCCATTACCTATTTAACAAGTAAGTTAATTGAGATGTCACACTCAGCACAATCCCCTTGTAAATTCAATTAATCCCTCACAACTGGCTCAGACTTGCTGTCCTTCAAATACTTGCATAGAGGTTTAGGAAAGGTAGTATATTTAAGGAGGAGATGAAAGGGAGGGAGAGATGTCTCTTGCTTTGGCTAGACTTTGTAAAATGGTCATTATACTGAACAATTTTATGCATTGCATTGTATGGGATACACTGTTAGCCTGAGCATTTGAGCATCTCATTCATGCACACGCAGTTTGCAACTGTGTCGGTTGTAGTTAGTGATAGTGGTATCATGTGGATATATGTACAAAGCCTTGAGATATAAAATACAATTTCAGAGTTTATTAATTATTACTACTAGATTAGGAGTGATTTGATTGATCTGATTTTGTGGGGTTTTATGGCATCTTTTATTTTTAAGGCAGTCTGTAAGATACAAACTCTCTACCCCACATAAAACGTATTCTGTCTTGTCTATCTTGTCTTCTTGTATTCTTTCAACTCTATATAAGGGTTGAAAAGAGAAAAGTCTTGCTAGCACAGAGAATCAGCACTTTTTAATTCCACTATTTTGCGGTACAAGGTGGGTGGGTGAGGTGACCTACAGCAGGAAGTCAGCACTTTCTGAGTGAGTACCAGCATATTTTTGCAGTTGTTTCCTTCAGCCTTCTATTTGCTTTCAAATGGATCAAGTTCCTGTTCTTAGGCTCTTTAGCTTTGTCCATCAGTACACCCCCAAAGAGTATTTTGTCAAACAAAGTAAAATACTTTGAAGACAATTCCAAATTCTTTTGAGAATTACAGCCAATGTTTTGTTTATGTATAGTGATTATTTATTGAGTTAGCACTCCCAAAAGGCAAATCTGGGTAGACACAAGAAAAATGCTAGTTGATCTCCTGGTATTTTGTAAAATATTATGCTATCTTAATGGCATCACCTGAGATTCTCTGGGCACAAAAATGTTTTAAAGTGTGGTTTGTGATAAATTTTAAGGGCTTGCTTTTCCAATTCACATAGTAAGAAGCTCTGTTGAGAATGTTCTCATGTTCATAAAAATGGCTATACAAATCTTACAGCCATAAGAAAGACTGGGGAAAGAGATTATGATTTTTTTAAACCTAAATCCTACAATGAAAAAATATTTCCACTTAATCTTTCCAACTTACTCTATTTTGAAAATTAAAAAATTATTTGCTGTATGATGCTTAGAAATATTTTCTTAGGTTATGTTCTGAGATGTTTGCGCAGACTCACCTCTCTCTCCAAATATCACTCCCATTAAGAACCCTTAGAAGAACTCCTGGATTTATAACATGTTGACAAGAATAAAACCGCACTGAAAAGCTCAAAGGTCTCTCTGTCCAATAACAACTCACTCACTTTCATTATAAGCAGATAAATATCAATATGAAAATGTCAACTTTAAGAGTTAAAATACTGTATAATTTTCATGTGTCTATGACATGAACATGCTGTCAGCACCTGGGGGAATCAAGAAAACCACAGGATATTTTGAGATCTGATGGCCAAGGAAGGCTAGCCACTCTTCTGAGATGGTTTTAGTGAGAACAATGCTGGAATAGCACAATAGACTATTTAGACACTGAACTGATGCTATCAATGATTTTTCATTACTACACACTCTACACGCCTCTTTTGGAACCAATGCTGACCACACAGCTTAGCAAAATTGAGAGGCTGAGCTCTATTTCCATTTGAT
This sequence comes from Lepidothrix coronata, assembly GCF_001604755.1. Classification (NCBI taxonomy): domain Eukaryota; kingdom Metazoa; phylum Chordata; class Aves; order Passeriformes; family Pipridae; genus Lepidothrix; species Lepidothrix coronata. The sequence continues at coordinate 16,498,507 of NW_016690180.1, forward strand.
ATTTCCCCTGCTGTTTCAATGGTAATAATCACATACATTAGGAGGAGATAATAATACAAAATCTATATTACTCTCAAAACCTATCTTTTGCTGTCTAAATCCATTGTACTGTTTGGGAGCTAGTTAGCTAATTATTAAAACAATATCTAAAAATAATCAACTTCCAGAAAAATTGGCAGGCCAAATTCAGTTCCCATTCATTCCCAGACAACACCAATGCATTGTAGTATATGAGGGAGGCTTATAGAAAACAGTGTCAAATTATTACTTTTCAATAGTGGATAATTCATGTGTGGGTTGTAGGAAATAGCTTAATGGCTTTACAGACAGCCATTATACTCTTTACCCTCTCTTTATCTTGTCCTTTACCTGCCAGATTCAAGCACAGTATTTGCTCTAGGAGGACCTAGGTATCCTTGCAAGACCTCTTTCATCTCTCATTGCAGATAGGATCTGGCAAAGAAGGAGTACCACATTATTTTAACACAAAGACAACTGTCACATTATTTCCCGAGTGGCCAATCACCCTGCAGGGGACAACTTCATCTATATTGTACCTGCTTAACATACTTCATTAACTCTGTCAATTACCAGCTACCTCAGCACCTTTTCTGTTGGCATTACACAATTTATTCTTTCCATGTCCCAAACAGTACCACATATCCTACCACTTCATAATGAAAGTGAAGAGATATCAATCTTAAAATATGTATTAGAACAATTAAAATATATTTTCAAGATGGTTTATGGCTTGTTTTTCAATGGTGCTCAGCACCTACTACTATTTTTGAATCTTAAATATATGGGAGAGTTCCCTCTAAAAAGCAGACATATGTTTATTAGAGGGGACCATATTTTTTTTTGACAGAGGCTTTTCATAGAAGTTCTCACCACCAAGTATGGCAGCAAACTTTTCTAGTTTAACATACTCTTTTAAAATAAACTTTGAAGGTAAATAAACAGAGACCTGACTTAATCACCTCACTGAGGCTTGCTAGGCTTTGAGCTAAGGAGCATATTTACCCTGGGCTCTTTCTACAGGTACTGGAGACAGACTTGCCCTTCTGAATGGAAATTCAGCCTACCTGAGCCAAACTATACCCACTGTATACCCACTGACTGTGTGAGATTCTGCTCCTCACCACAGAGCCCCAGTTAAGTGGTTTTTCATTAAATGTGCCACTTAGAATATCCTTGTGAGAAGCAGGACTTCTGGTTTTATGGAGAGGTCAAGAGTGGGGAGTTTCAAGTGGCTGAAATTGCCAGCAGAAAGGTGGGATTGGATGAGGAGCTGAAATTTGGGGGTGGGAATGAGGTGACATTAAGTTTGGGTTTCTAAATTCAAGAACAGGTATGGGACAGGAGGAAGGAAACCTGAGAGTTCCAGAGCAGAAAGGTGTAAAACTAGAAAGAGCATTTGGTTGATCTAGCGCTTGCCAGTATATGTAGTAGTCTACTTGAATATTAAGCTCTGCCTATGTTAATCAGCTTCAGTGCATGAGCCCAGATCACCAGAGAAAGGAGCTTGAGGGGGGCAGTCATGGACACAAATGGTGCTGCTCACAACTGTATACAATTTCAAAGTTCCCCACCGCTGTTGTGGGGAAAAAACAGAATTACAGGTTTGTTCCCCGCTTCCCACCCTTGTCCTCTTCTCTCTCAGTCTCTCTCTCTCTCTTTTTTTTTCTTTTCCTCTTCCTGGAATATGACAGGTTTCTTCAAAGGACATTTTTGAAACTAAGAAAACCTGTATTTTCACAGAAAAAAATCAAAAAGTAAATGACCTAATGCATGTTACAAAGACACCTGATTAAAGCAAATTCAACATACAGTTTAGAACAGACTAGCATCAAACGTTCTGAAAGGGAACAGATGAACCAAGAAAATTGAAAGTCAATGGAAATCATAAATACCTCCTGATAACATGGAGTTTTCCCAGTCATTTTTCAAAAAGAGCAAGGAACATCTGATCTCTCTGCTCCTGCTCTAATTAGGTTGAAAGGCAAATCCTTCAGAAAAGGGAGGCATGGCTTGAGGTTACCCATTGCAGTTGTGGAGTCTGTTGTAAAGTTGCAGGTTTCTGCATGCTTCAGCTTTCCAAATTAATATTTCTTTCAACTGAATATTTTTGCTGCTTCTCCTTTTCTCTTCATGAGTATTTTCTTTTTTTTTCTACCTGAATCAGTATGCTTCCTCCAGCAGTAGCTGCTGCATACTTCTGCAGGTATTGATCAGGGCAGTCTCTCTGATCAGCTGGAGAGAAAATGACATTACCTGTTATCTCTTCCCATGCTCTGGCATTGTAAAATATGAGGTTTCAGTACATCAATTAGCTGTAAAATACCATAGCTGCATATTAAGAAACAGCAGATACCTATTGCCATATGCTACATTTGTACCTTCACTATCCTTCAAGACACCTCTGGGGGCATTACAGCCTTCCAACTACAATTAGAATGTGTGTATAGCCTAAATACATAAGGAAGAAGGGTCTCCACAGCAAGGATCGTCTCTGCAATAAATGAACATTTTTTTTAACACTTTCTTACTTAATACTTAATACTACTGTCTGGGCTAAGAATCCTTTTAATACTAGTAGGAAATCCAGTCAAACTCTGTAATTGCAGCAAAAATAAAAGCTTGTGATTCTCTGATGTGCCCATAACTTGAATTTTTGAATTAATGCAGGGAGGGCTTAGGGAGTTGCAATACACCGCACTACTTCCACTTCTGTAAAAGCTGTTTGTTCACAACCAGGTGCAGTACTTCTTTTTTTTTCTTTTTTTTTTCCCTCCCCTTAAATAAAAATGAACACTGTGCAAACACTGGCTGACTCCTTTTTAATCTGTCAGCACATTCTTTACATCTGTGCATAAACATTATTATCACAAACTCAGAATGTTACTGCAAAAATTATCAGAGTCCTCAAAATGTACACTCTGCAGTCTCCATTGGAATACAACTTTAATGCGTTAATGTGAAAATAAGCAAGCTCTAGAAGGAAAACAAAGACAGGCTTTTCACTTTCACAGAACGTTAGCCAGGGTTTCTTTCACTATCATGTGTATGCATGGGGTAAATATTTTGTACTTGTATTGTCTTCTGACATATACTAGTCCTCAATAACATTTTCGATTGTGTCCATTTAAAATATTAACCATTGATGAAAAGACATGGTCTGAGGAAGAATGATATGGGGCATGGCATGTTTTCAGAGATTTTTAAAAATTATCTTTTAGAATGGAACCTCTAGCTAGGTATTGGTGTGTCTGCATGTAGGAAAAAAACAGTCGTATTTTTCATGTTTATAGTGATGACCTTTTATGTTATAGTACAATGCTTTGAAGCACAGTTATTTTAATTGCTTTATATGCCTATTGAGACCATTCTGCATGTCACTTTGTTATATATAGCACCAAGTCACATATGTTTGGTCAATGAATCTTTTGGTGCTTTGATATTTATGTTAAACTCTGAGAAGGAGTTCTGGGTTTTGCTGTTGGTGTTTTTTCGTTGTTTGGGTTTTTTACTTTCACTTTAGCTATATACCTAATGAGGTGACAGGAAGAATTAAAAATGACAGATTGTTTTGGCTGCAGTGGGGCTGTATATATTGTATAATACAGCTCAATAAACCCAGCTTGTGGAAAATCCTCTGCTGCAGCAAGGGTCCTGAAGGAAGAGGTTTAAGGCAGCATGGAGTAGGGATTGGTGTCACCCCATGGTACTGGCAACTCTGGGGATCCACAGGGCTGGCCCAGCCATGAAGTGCTGCTCCCAAAAACATCTAATTAGAAGTTGTGAGTGTTGGCTAATGTACAAACATTTTGGTCCAAACACTTTGTAAAATTGTAACTTCCAGTCCACAATGCTTGTGAAGTGTGGTGGCAAGTTCTGCAGATAGCCCCTCCGAGCCTGGAGGCAGAGGAAACATGGTGGTGTAAAACAGTCGTCATGGGGATTTGAAGCAGCCTCTGTGTTTGTGGGAATAAACGTCTCAGCATCCATGTGCCATTTTGCTGCCGTGTGTCTGGTGGAACAATAAAAGGTATCAGAAGGGATTCCTCAGGACAGAATGGTTAACTACAGGTGTTACACTGATAGCCAGTGTAATTAAGAAAAAAGATCTGTCATTTCAGAAATTGTGCAGAATAAATTCCAGATATCCGTGCATAATCTTTCAAAGTGCCTTTATCTCCAGAGCCAGCAAGGGTGACCACAGAATACCCTGAACCCAATTATGTACTTTCTGATTATCATATTTTTATTTCTCAAGACACAGGGCTAATAAGAAAGATCAAAAAATGTTTGAACCACAGTAATTTCAAATGTCAAGAACTAGTTATTCTTACAACAAGCTCCCAGGTCTTGACAATGTAAGCTGTTCTCTGTTTGGTTTGATTCCTCTTGGGGAGTGGAAACGAGGGACTAGGGGATTTAAAGTGACTTGTACTGTGGAATCAACACATGCTTTTGAGACCTGCATTTGACACTGGCTTTGAGGTGGTTTGTTTCTTCTCCTTTCTTTTTATTTTATTTTTTGAGTTGGGGGTGGTAGGGGTGGTGTTGGTTTGGAGGTTATTTTTTCCCTTTTCTTTTTTTTCCTTCCCTCCCCCCCTCCCCGAGAAAACTGCAGAGAAATTTCAGCCTATCACCATCAGGGAGCTTCTGTTCAGTTCTTTGGATCAGAAGAACTTAATCAGGTAAGAATCTGCAGGAAGGATGAATCCAAAAGACAAAATCCACATCAGAAATTTACTTTAGGAGGAAGAGGAATGTTGCCAATAAAATGAGCAATAAAAAGGGGAGGGCAAAGAGATGGATTTCTCTGCAGTAGGAAATAAAACAAATTTCTGCTTTTCAAATGATTATTTAAAAAAAGATTCAGAGAGTACCTGTTTTTATTCTCCTTAGAGTTCCTCATGTTCAAGGAGCAGTACACATATGGATGTTGAGGAAAACCATGGGGTTCCCTACAGATGATGTTCTGCACATAAAATTTCCTACAGGGGAGAAAGCACCTTGAGCCTGAAGTTCTTTGGTTTTTTGACTACATAAAGGCATAAAGATTGCTGTTGTGGCCTGCTTTCTTGAGATGCTGAGCGGCCATAAATTCATGTGAAGCTGAAGAAACCGTATGTACTACCGCGATGTTTTCAGAGAGGGAGGTAGTTTGCTTCTTCATTCTCCAACTGGCTCACCAACGGATGTGCCACGGAGGTGCCAACCAGGGGTAAAGTGCTTCCTGTGTCAGCCAGAGGAAGGAGATAATTAAAAGTAAAAACTATGTAATGAGAAAGGTAGTCTTGCTCCCATCAGAACGCGGGTGAAAAAGAGTGAGAATAATTTCATTTGAATCTTATCCCTAGGCTGGCAATTGAACTCGCTAGTTATTTGGGTCTCAGACAAACTTGCCAATTCTGAAAGTAAAAATGAAGATGGAAAAATACTGCAAGTAATCATGCAAAGTAGAATTCTGAGGGTAGCTTCAAGAGAACAAAACAAAACTGTTTTCACTGAGATCAATCATGTTAGTTTCTGTCCTTTTTTTTTTTGTCCTAATTATCAGTGCCAAGCAGGAATCACAGATTAGACACTATTGAAGCTATTTTTAAGTTTAGCTTATTGAAACCTGTTCTTTTCAATGAATTTGCTCAGAACAAACTTAGCTTTCAGATTCTCTGCTGTATTGCTCATAGTATCCTGAAAGGAAAGGAGCAGATGCAGATAATTCCTCCTGGGACCAAGATCATTGCAAGGAGTTCAGAGACTCACATGCACACACTAAATTAGTCAAGAATTTGAAGGTGGGGTGGAGGGGATCTGTTTCCTGATTTTGCAAAAAATTTGCTGCTCAGGGTTTTTTTCCCAAAACACTTTGGATTTGGGAGTCCTTTTGTCATTGTGAGAGGATGACAGGCTAAGGACTCCTTCTGCTCTAATGTCATTTGAACCTGGGTATGGTTTTAGGAAATTATATGCCTGGCCATTCAGATAGAAGTTTCATCAAGAAAATGCTGTATCACGGTGAGGAGGGATTTTGGACCATGCCTCCTGGCAAGGTGGCATCCCAGCTAAAATTTCTCATGACAGTTGACCATGGTCTGTCTGTCATGCAGCTTGTGTGGGAGGAATAAGTAGAAGGATAAGAAAAAGAGGGACATATTCTTTGAAGGTTATTTGTTTTAATTTAATTTAGCCTATTCTAGGTTTAATAGGAAGGGCCTGGGAATGAAAAGGTATTAGAAAGGGAGAAAAGAAAGACAGGCAGAGAGAAAAACGTCCTGTGACAGGCTGAGGAAAATATGAGGATGACAACTAGACCTGATCTAAAATAGAAAGCTAGCATAGCAAGTTGTGAAGTGGTTCGAAACAGGATACAAAAAGGGCAGCTAGAAAAAATCTGAATTACCAGGAATGTTTTGTGCGCCTATGCCATTCTATGTGGATGTATATACTTAATCTCTTCCATTTAATCTCCACTCAATTCCTAAAATGCCCACATTTTGCAAATATACACATTTAAGAAGCTACAGTAAACTAAATGCCTACCTTCATTTGTGGTTGTGCTCTAAAAGAATAAGTATTTTTCTCTGTTAGTTGTTATGAAAGACAAGTAAAAGTGAATCTGTGGAGTGAACCAGTGTGCATTAAAGACTCACTGACAGCATCAAACACACTTCAGTCAGATCTGCCAGGAAAGGTTGTAGTCCAGCCCTGTAGGCTGGATGACCATTCCCAGGTGGAGCGCACAATGTGTTCTTACAGGGTGCATCTCCCTCTGGTTTGAGTGATCCAGGTCTGTTGAATGTTGTAAACCACTAAGGCACAGTAAGTGTGAATGGCAAGACTCAAATGTCAATGTAGAATTTCTGCAAGAAGTTAAATAAACATTCTGTATCCTTTCCAAGGTACAGCCTGTATAACTGTCAGTAAACCCCAAATCCTAGGGTTTTGTGCAAAGCTACTTTATGGCACATCTTGAAACTTGAATTCAAGATCTACATTATGCTTGTGTAGCAAACTAAGACTCCAAAAGGTTTGTGCATAGTGGAAATGCTCTAGAATCAGCTTTCATTTAAATAAAGGTGATGATGTTTATCTGAACCCTTTGTATTCATTATTGTCTTGAGTGTACAGTGCTTCCTGCTGGTACGTATTTTATTGATTTGCTGACTAATCTCTTTACCTGATCAGTATTGACTGTAACTCTCAGTCTATAACGTTTAGACACAGTGATATTGTGGCTAAATAAAACACACAATTATTGTGGCAAAATAATTGACAAGCTCCTATACTGGTATTTCCTTTCTGGAAAATAATTTAAACAAGTCTTATATTTGACAACTAGAAGCAGTATTTTTAGAGAAGAGTGTGAATAGAAGATGAATATACAATCTTTAGTTTCTTAATATAAATTACTCAAGAAGAAATAGTAAGTTACTTTGGGGAAATCAACAGCTTCTTCAATTGGATTGCTTCTGCCACTGCATGGACACAGTCCTGTTTGATGTCCTCCTACCATTTGTCTTGCATGGAGTCTTTTATCTAAATCCAAAGCAATGCAGTCATCACTGCTGCAATTCAATAATGGCTCCACAGGAGCTGTCATCCACAGTTTGCTATTCATCTTGTAAAGCCTTTGAGTTTTCAAAGTATCCACTAAAGTTGGTATTTCAATGCTGTGGACAGATCACTTAAGGTTCTTTTGTATTTTCAAAACAGGTTTAAATTGAGGATGAGCAGATATTGAAATGCCCAACTTATTGTACTTAGGTGCCAAAGGAGATGATGGAAATGTCAAAAGGTAATTGGATAATCACACCCACCTCCCAGCTCAAAATGTGTGACTTTGTGGGCTTCAATGACACTTTGACTCAAAACTGGCATAGCCTGTGGTGAATGAGCCCCTTCAAACAAAGAGGAAAAAAGACAGAGATGGAAAAAAAATTTGAATTAATCACTAGTAGCCACAGGAAGTGAAAAATTTTTATGTGATAACAACATGAAATATAAGGCAAGAGAGAACTTACATCATTTTTACTCAAGTATAAGATGCCCTTTATTCCATTTGATATAGACTTATAAAGCAGGGGTATTTTGGACTTGAAAGTTAGTGTCAATCCTGAAGGAACTCATGTTTATCATGGGTCAGGAGCCTGGATGTAGGCAGCTGGATTTAGAGCAAGCTTCTCTTGCTCTCCCCAACCCTTGGGGGGTTGGTTTTGGGTTTGGTTGGGATTTTCTTTCAGAAGCCACTTTACCTAACCCAGTCCGAACATGTATTTTAGCTATTAGCCTTCTGATTGTTTGTTTGTTTTCATCAGAAGTATAGCCATCGTTTGGCAGTAATCTGGAATAATTTAGTACAGAAAAAGGGATGAAATGTATTCTTTGAGAGTGAGAATTATCTCAGCTAAGAAAGCAGTATTCTTACCTGAGTTCATGTTTAGCCAGGATATATGTAGCCTTTTCTTACCAGCTGTACCATGGTTTGCTTAGCTTACTCTGAAGGATTGGAGTTCTACCTGAAGAAAATAGTCTCTGTGGGAATAATTCACATGGAAAGTATTGAAGGAAGATAGCTTCCTCTGTCAGAACCAGTGCCACTTCCATCAACATCAAATCCATCTGTATGGAAAAGCAAAGAAAAATATTTCACTTTTTAAGATTTCCTAAATCCAACACTATGAATTTATGAGATTGCCTTTGTTTCAGGGCTCTTTGGCACAATATGTGCCTTCCCCTGTTGCCTTTCTGGGGACAAGTAACATAAATTGCTCACTGCATGGTTTCCCAGAGTGCGTGCTACAGTCCAGTGGTCTGCAAGAGTATGGGAACATGGTCATACAGAACAGTTTGCCTCGTCCCTACCCTCTGGGACCTCTCAGAAAAGGTGCAGATGGATGACTTGGAGGCAGTGTCTGAGCTACTGACCAGTTCTGCCCTTGACAATGCTAGTGCTGCCACAGAAACCTGCACACTGGTGTCACTGTCCTTTATTGATCTGCAGAGGTCCTGGGAGGCTCTGTAGATGCAGCTCAGAGTGGGGAGGATTTCTTCACATAATCGAAATACAGCCTTGCTCTGCCTCTGTATTTTGCTGTCTCCCTTCCCTGAGCTAAATCGTACCAATTTCCATGCCCAGAGCTCATCACAGCAGCAGAACCATGACTCACCTGGTAGTTTCTGAGACAGCCAGGCATTCCCCTCTAAATCTCTTCATCCCCTTCAGCCTATTTTTAAATGCTTGGCCGCTGTTCTTAAGTGCTGGTATTGAACAAAATGTAAATATAGTGCAACCTCCGGTTTTAACCTTGGCCTTGATCCTACTTTTATTCTAGTTAAATGTAATAAAAAACAAAGGTAACATAAAGATTTATATTCCTTTTTTTTTTAAAAGATGTTTATAATACTTTAGAATACATGAGTCAGCTAAGCATTTAAAAGAAAAATATAGATATAAAATTATTCAGACCCGGTGATATAATATAGAATTTAAATTGAGCATATTTTAGCAGCACTGGGAAACCTTACCCCAGAGCTAATAATGTAATAGATCTATCTCACCAACAACTTGGAACTTGCAACAGAGTTTTATCCACAAAGGAGAGTTCTCTGGCCTACTTTATTAAATACCTTAGAGGACTTTGCCTGTAAGATTACATTTGAACAATGCAATTTATTAAAATCCCTGTTCTTATTTTTCCTCCTGATATTTTAGCCATTTTTCTATGAAAAAAGAAATAAACAAATCCAACAGGCTAGATAAACATAATTCAACAAATGTTTCATCAAACAGGTATACAGGGAAAACATACTACAGTTTATTTTTCACCATCACTTGTATACTCATATTGATGTGTCTGCCTCTTTTGCTGTGGTGCATCAGGCAAGTTGTGTTTCTGATTAGGAGTATTTTTTCAAATCTGAAGCAGAACTGAGAATATAACTGAAAAATTACCATGAAAGACAGTCTTAATAAATAAAAATGAAGAAACCTGAAACACTTTTGTTATTGCTTATAAATGGAAAAAATTCAACTTCGTTTAACAAATCTTAATGCGCCAAGTGCAATTACAAATCATTGCAAAAGGATACAGACAAAGGTTGCAGCTATATCATCTGAAAATTCACTTACGATGGACATGGATATTTTGGTGACTATTATTTAGAAATAGTTTACATTAACACACCAGTGTTGGAGGTGTAAGTATTTATACCTATTCACTAAATAGGATTTTACACGAAGTAAAAATAACATCAATATGGTGATGCTAATTTATAGGTATATCTGAGGTTTCTGCTTAGATTCAGTTATATATTCTAGCATTTACCTTGGAGTTTTTATGTAATTCTGTTTGATCTGAGAATTCAAGTTCATTTCACTTAGTGGGAGATGTTAGATATCCAACAATAATAATTACTATTTTAAAATTAGGCCATTTATGTAAGTAGTAGGTTGCAGAGCTGGCAATTAATGGTAGGCAGCCATTTTTGCAAAGGTGTGTAAAGAATATCACAAAATCACTTTATTTCCCTTCTCTGGTGCTGCCTATCTGCCAAGTTCATAAAAAGCAAATTGACATACATGAAAAATGTAGAAGTCTAATCTTGGAGAACAAAAGAAGGAAATTCATACAACTCATTAGGCAATGCCAAAATCCAGATGTAGACAACTAAACTGTCACAACAAAAGTATCTAATTAACCTGTAACTCATTCCCTGTATATGGAGAGGTACTAATGCAATAAAGGACTCTACCATGAAAAAGAAATTAAATAGATGAAATTTCCATGAGCCTATTGTCATAGGCAATCCAATTTAGAGAGAAGAAGATATTTGACCTGACATTAATAACATTCATTTACCACTACCTGATGGGGAAAAAAACAAGTAAAACAAACTATCTAGGAACTGAAGACATGAAGAAATGATTGAAGGTAAGGATGTATGTTTGCGTGCATGTGTATGGGTAGTTGGCTCAGAGAGAGTGGGTTAATTACGAACAAGTACATAAAGTCAAAAAGTGAGGGTAGCTTACATAAATGTCTATACCAAAGAAAGCCAGGGAAGAATACTTAACTTGGAAATAATTAAAAAATGCCGGAATTCTTTGTACATATTAGAATCATACACTCGCAGAATCATGTAGGTTGGAGATGAGCTTTAAGATCATCGAGTCTAACCATTAACCCAGCACTGCCAAGTCAACCACTAAACCATGCCCCTAAGCACTCCATCAACACATCTTTTAAATACTTCCATGGACAGTGACTACACCACTTCCCTGGGCAGCCTGTTCCAACACTCGAGAGCCCTTTCGGTGTCAAAAATTTTCCTAATATCCAATCTAAACCTCCCCTGGTGTAACTTGAGACCAATTCAGCTTGTTACCTGGGAGAACAGACTGACCTCCACCTGTCTACAACCTTCTCATAAGGCTTTTGCTCCAGATCCTTCACCAGCCTCCTTGCCCTTCTTTGGACGCACTCCATCAGATAATCATTAGATGATAAACATGCTTTTATAGAACATAAGATTACAAAACTTTATAGACAACATAAAATGAGAAACTATTGGGGATGTAGAGAATTAAAAGTCAAAATGTAAGGACTTTTTACTCTGAATGGAAAACTCTTCCCAGTCTGGCAGGATTAGACAGACTGGAAAAAAAAAGGTCACCAGGGACAGACTGGGGTGTGCCTAGGTTTGTTAGAGGTGTTTAAAACCTTGAGGAAGGCTGTTAATGTGACCTCTCCCATGACCACGGGCTGCTTTTACTCTTTTGATTCTGTCCCCCATCTCACCAGGGGGAGTAAGTGAGATGCTGTGTGGGGCTTAGTTGCCAGCTGGGATTAAACCACGACAACATTATGATGAAAAGTATTTTTAAAATTATGTGATTTACATTTTTCTTATTGAGAATGCAGGCTTAGCATGGGGAGAAAAGACAAAGATATAAGAAAGTCTACATAAAAAAAACAATCCAAAGCAAACAGCAACAAAAACTTCCACTCTGCAGCTAGGCTACAGTATTTTAATATTTGGTAAAACTGAAATATAAAGCAAGTATCCCAAACTATAGTTTTGGTTGGGTTTGTTTTTGTGACTTGTCAGTACATTTGTACATTAAAACATTTGAAATGGATCCAATGTTTTATCACAAGCTGCTTTGCACCAGAGTAATCCATCCCCTGTTTAGGTGCAGCACTGATCTATAGGGCTGTTCCCATACTAAGCAGTTCTGCGATCTTGTTGGGGGCCTGTCAAAGAAACAAACCCCCCAGCTGAGAGGGTGGAAAGCTGATGCAGAAGGCAAGGAACTGTGGTAACAGCTCTGAGGCCAGACACAGCATCCCACGTCTCCTCCTTTGGAGTAATGGAAAACACACACCCAAGAAGGAGGGAAAGAATGGGTAAGACTAACACCGTCACCAGTACTGTATTCAGAGATCTTGGGTAGATGACTAAATATGTTTCCTCCTTACATTTATGCTTTCTTTAATGAATTCCTTGCTTTGTTTGGATGATAGAGTCATACAATTCAAAACCAGAGCAAGACAGTGTTTTAAAATAATGTCCCAGTGTAATGAAATGGGATGGTTTCATAGTCTGCAGTTTAACATGAAAGCTTGCACACACATTCATACACATGTAAAAGCAATGCACATGCAGATATAATTAGTTTGGAACTATGTTTACTCTGTCTTTCTCCTTTCTGTACATTGTCCAAACCAGGGACAATCCTTGCATCTCTCAGAAATGAAATTCAGGTTTCATATTCTCATAGGTTCCAAAGCTCGAATGTGCATTCTGATTTTGGCACTAGCTCTTGTGTACAGGGGCCTATTGAAATAACTGTGACTCCTGAAGTCAACAGCACCATCAGGCCCTGGGGTGACCCATTTGGTCACTCCTTTCTCTGTGTATTTTTTTGTATCACTGGCAGTAAAACACAAGTATCCCTCTTGCTCTCAATGCCATATGCAAAAAGTCAGATACACTTAATATTTTGTGTCTTGGAGCAGAAACATCCTGTCTCTGGACTGCAGCAAGGAAGAGTACGTCTTAACTGGGACACAGGACAAAAGTGGTCCCTTTACAAAGTACATTCCTCTACTATAGTTTTTTGCTGCCTGACTTCTTGTTCCTGGGCCATTTTTCTCTGCAACCTATAGTTGCTTGCCAGAGGGTCTATCTGGAAAGCAGGTTGTAGGAGTTTGCCATTGCTTACTGAAACCACACAAAAGCCAAGCAAAATATTCGCAAAATACTAATGAATTGTATTGTTTGGATATATGGTATTAATCTCACTGTGACACATGCCATTATCAGAGGCTGGAAAAGAGACATAAAATAAAACCAGCTTGGCTGGGGTGGTTAATCTGATGTTACACTTTCAGATACTGATAAACCATGGGAATGCAAAAATGCCTCATTTGTGAAATAGCACTCGATATATAAAAATTATGTATAATCTAGAGGTTTTGTGATGCACAATGCTGCAGAAGCAGAAAAACCCCAAGAGTTACTGTTTTTCTAACAAATGCCATAGAGGCATGATTTCAGATCACTTCCTTGTGCCCTAAAACACCCGTGACATCACTGGTGACACCAGCAGTTTCCCATTGCCCTTGTCCAAGGCTTCCATTGTGTGTACAGCCATACACATCCAGTCTGGCACTCTGGCTTTATCGTTGCTTACAGTGTACATGCGTGTTCTCTCAGCCCCAGCTGTAATATTTACACAACAGATTGAATTAGAATATTTGCAGGGAGCCTGTTATGAATACCCCTTCAGATAATTTTTGTGGAAAAACTTTTGTTTGCTGATTAGCTAGATAATAGCCTTCAGTTCTGTGTTTTTGGGTGAGGTTATTCAGAGAGACTGAAAAGATGGGGAGAAATTCTTTTACCTACACGAGACGGCTACACAGTGGAATATTCCTCCTGCACTCTAAAGTGCCAAGGCAGAAGCCAGCTCCAGAGCAGGAGCTGTGTACCTGTGCTAGCACAGTGCTGAGCTCAAGACAAAAGGTCCTACTAAGGATGTTGTAAGGCAATGAATGCAGACCTTATCCTTTTGGATTTAAAACATAACTTTTTAAATAATACAAGCCAAAGAAGAAAGTGAAAATGATAGACTTGCCCTTCAGTCGTGTTGTAAATTTTATACATGACTGAACTTGGAGCGCTCCTTGCAATTCCTTCTATTTCTTGGCAGTTGTTTCTTGCCTCTTAAAGGTCTGCTCCTAGTCTCAGGTCTCACATTTAATTGTTTGTAATTATAATTAGAATGTAAGATCCTCATCTTCCTGCGTGTTCACGAAGGCAGGAACACCTCTGATCACAGCAAACTCCTACAAAACGATAATTATGTTTTTAAGGAAATGGATAAAGGAAAAAAGCCTATTCCCAGGATGAAACCTTGTGCAGTCTTGAGTAAATGATAAATTGGGGGTTAATACCAGGGGAAATAATGTCAGATTTTAACAAGACTGGTGAAGAACAAAGAATTTAATCCAGGAAGGCTACATGTAAAAAAAAAAAAAAATTAAAATCCTCTGTTTGAGACAACTGTTCTGATTTATTGCCTGAAATTCACCTCTGTGCAGAGGGGTCTGTCCAAAGCCCTCTCTTATTTCAAAAGCTCATGCAAGATCCAAGCAGTGCCCAGCCTTTATGCATATCTCTGTGAAAAAAACTTTGGAGGTTTGTAATTGGCTTCAGTGGCAGTAGAACAGTGACATTTTTAAAACATATTTATTGTTTTTTCCCCTGCAAACTCTCTCTGTAAAATGTAGCAACTGGTTCAATCATCTTCCCTTTCTGTCCTCTCACAGGTTGCGCAGCTGAACCATACTGAGAATCATGTTTCCAGCACACAGAAAATTAAAAAATACTTGAGGTGCTTTCTGGGAATTTATTTTAGTTATCAGGCAGCTTTAGGTTATTTGATCAACTACACCTGGATCTGGTCTTGGTGTGAAAATTTAAACAAATATTTTTGTCAGCAGAAAACAATGCCTCCAGTAACAAAAGGCATGTTTGATGCATGCTTCTGACTCTTTTCCTCTATGTTCCAATTTTTTGTGTCAGATCCATACAGTCAGAAGAGCTGGATATCCTGTCTTCAGATTTTCAGCTAGCTGCAGTGTGCAAAATAATGCCCTGCCAAGATTATCTGTACTGAAGATATGGTATGATGAAAAGCTGGTTCTGTAAAAAGATTTCTTAGGAACACAGTGTGCTGAGATTTTGTTCCCCCTCCCATAATATGGCTACTGTTAACTGTCTGATTGTTAATTTCAGTTTCTTTTTCTCTCTTTCAGCAACTGAATGTCAAGATGATGTCTATATTTCATGTGCATTAAGTGAATGGGGAAAGTTTCTCTGTGGATACCTCTTCTGCTTTTTAATAAATTCTTTCTTTTGCCTGAAGAGAATTAGAAGCTGGCTTTTGACCTCCATTAATTTTTTTAATTTAATAGTTCTCTGCATGCATTAATAAATATTATTAACCATACTTTGTACTGCAATGTTTCCATTTCCTCTTCCCCCGATGTTTTCTCATTTGCTGCAGCAGGTGCCCAGTTAAGAACAAATTGGGGAAAGCACAGGGAAAAAATAGAGGAAGTCTGGGCCATATCCCAGATCTTTCCCAAATACAGTCTTAGCATGTCTCTGTCTACGAGGCTGCTTTACAACTGACTGCTTCTCAAAGCAAAGCTATAATTATAAACTAAGGGTTGTTTGACAGCTTTCTCAAGGCAAATAGCACCACTTAAAATCCTGTAAGTTAAAAGTGATCACAAGTGTTTTCTGATTGTGGTATCCTGGGTAGCTATTGCTCGTGCAGATGTTCAGCCAGGCTGCACTCACTGGTACCACCTTGGTTTTCGCAGGGATACTTCTAGAACCAGGTAAAGCCATTTTAAGTGGCATCCTCCAAATCCTGCCTTTAATATCACAGTTCTTTCAGCAGATCTTGCAATATACCCCAAAATAAGTATTTCAGCTCCAAAGGTGGAGGAGACTCTAAGCTTAGAGCATAACCTGAGGTCAAGGTGTAGTTATCACTGCCAAATGGCAGCATAAGCCATCAGACTTGGAACCTTCCTAGGGCTTTGTAAAACAAGTAGTGCACGGAAGTCCAGTAGCTGTTTGTTCATTTGTTACAAAGGTAAATAATTTGCTTGCTTATTTGTTTGCTAGAGATAGGAAAAAAGAAGCACCTACCCCGGCAGTGTTAGGAGGCGATCCACTCACCGGGGCTCTGGATATGGATTCATCACGCAGGAACAACTGGCCCCTCTAGTGGAGGCAGCCGTGCACTGCAGATGTGTGTTTGTGGAGATGACAATTAGCAGTGCGAATGCCGAGCAATGCAAATCCAGCCACAGGTTTTTTGCTAGACCCATAACTTGGTGACTCGCTTGCACGGTGTCACAACTGTGAAGCGAGCTTTTCTAAAATGCCCTATTGTAAATCTTCAAAATGAAGGCCTCATTTTTGATGACGTCCAGAAAAGATAAAAGAAGAGGAAAAAAGTCAGCCCTCCTACTTATAACTTCCTTTGTGCTTCTCAAGGCACAGTGTCTATTTTGCCACTGTCTCCTTGTCAATGCATGTTCTTTTCTCTAGAGGCTGTATGAATATCGTACAATGCCAAGTACAGCTACTGGCACTTAAAAAAACCCCTGAAATAATAAGTATAAAGGATATGCCCCATATAATGTAAAAAGACTATTGCTTCTTGTGGTATCATTTTCATCAATAATTTTATTTTTTTTATTCGGCATATTAATTTTCTTTGTTTGTTATATATTATTCTACATATTTTCAAGTGCAGGATGCTGTATGACAAGTGTGAACCTTTTGGCAGCAAGCATGTTTTTTTTTATTTAGTTTTCTGGGCCCCTTAGAAGCAGTCTGAGGGCTGAAAAAATCCCCATTTACATTTTACCATGTAGATTGTTTGGATTCAGATAGTTAATGATTGGGAAGTAATTGAAAAGTATCTAATGGAATTTAACAATAATAAAGGATAATTTTGCATGAAAGTTTTTATAAAGGTCATTGTCAGAGGGAATGGATTCAGAGTACTTTTCCATAGAAGAAACAGAAAGTATAGAAATGAATAGAATGAAGTAAGGAACTGCAAATCACGCGCAGAATGCACACACCCTTTGCTTGTTTTTCAAAAAGCTCTTTCATTCTGTTCCTTCCTGGAACTCCTCATTTGTTTATCTGTCACCACAGGCTTTACCCACATCCGTCAGCGTCTGAACTCATGCTTTTCATTCTGTCTTCTTGCAACATCTTCTTTGGCATCTTCTTATAGAAACACTAACATCACTATCTAAAAAGGTAAAAGGTAAAAAAAGAGGGGATAACTTTGCTTGCACCGGAGAAACTTGTATCAAAACAGGTACACACATACTTCTCAAAAATAAAAGCCTTGTTTTAGCTGACCAGTAAAATAGTCCACAGGTTTCCATGGCAGTTTTATTGGCTGGCTCAAGAGCATATCTCAATCAGACACTTATACTTTTTTGGTCCTATTGGGGCTCCTTAAGACAAACATTTTTTAAAGATTATGAAACATGTCAAACAAAGGCAGTGAATCTACTCCTATGACAAAACTTAGGTGTAACAAATTATTCCCTAAGAGTTGGAACTAAAGCCAGTTTAGTGGTCCAGAAAACACAAAATAAAGGCAGTCAATGCTAATTAAAGTGTCTGTCTCAGCCTTGTAACATGCAGTTAATGAACAAAATTTTTTGTCTCCCTCCATAGAACTCAGAGCAGGACACAGTGAAACTGCAGGTGTCAGAAGCCCACAGAATGCTTAATTTTTATAGACTATTATAAACATAAAATGATAAATTCATAATTAATTTATTCCCAAATGCATCCAGTAGATGCATGTTAGGGGGGCACCTCTTTGGGAGCACTAGCACATGTTATAGTTGGTTCCATACACAGGAGCCTTCTGAAGGAGGAAAAGCTGGAAGAAGGCAGTACCAAAGCCAGTTATTTGTCAAATTAGCCTTAGAAAACCTTGGTGTAGCGAGACAATGAATATGAAACAAGAATAAGGAGAATTTCCAAGTGACTTGAATACAGAAAGGGATGTAATCTGACAAATAGATGAGTAAATATCTTGACAGGGGAATGGCACAAGTTCAGTGATCCAATAGCTCTGGTTCAACTCAGACTTCAGTGATCCATTTTGCTGTCTATCCCAGATGTTAGAGAACACACACATCCCCACAGGTGAAAGTGTCTTCTAAGAAAGAAGGTTGTTATTAAAAAATTCAAATCTGAATGCAGGTTTATGTATTAGAACCACTTAACCATTTTTATTTCCTTATTTAATTCTGTCCTTAAATTTTGTTTATGCCAGAGAATATACACATGAAAGGTGTGTGATTTTCCCATTGACACTAAGGTCATGATGGTCTCCATTTTAATGGTTGTCACATACTATTTTTCTACAAATCACAATGTGATAAACTATAATGATGTCTTTTAAGATGTCACGGTATGATATATTAACAAGTATCTTGAGAAATCTAAATGGCAGTGTCATTGGCAGGATATTTCATAACAGCAACCCTATACTGTCAGAGGATCATGTCTTTCTATTTCCCTTCCTTCTTTCCTT
Source organism: Lepidothrix coronata (assembly GCF_001604755.1). Taxonomy (NCBI): domain Eukaryota; kingdom Metazoa; phylum Chordata; class Aves; order Passeriformes; family Pipridae; genus Lepidothrix; species Lepidothrix coronata. The sequence continues at coordinate 16,517,180 of NW_016690180.1, forward strand.
CCTTCCTCCCCTTTTCCTCCCTTTCCTTCCTTCCCATCCTTCCCTCCCTTCCTTTTTTGCTTTTTTTTGCTTCCCTTCCTTTCCTTCATTTATCTCATTTCTTCTTGCTACAATTAGTTCCATATAACTTTTGTTCCTGCTGTAACACCTGCCAAACCAGAGCAGTAATACTCCCACAAAATTTCATTGCAGGGTGACTTCCCAGTACAGGTGCAGGTCTCTGATAGGGAACCCTTTAAAACAAGATCTGTAAGTCTGGGACAAACTGTATTGTTTGCAAGAAAACCAGAAATAAATAGAAAAAGAGCGGGTTTAAAATGTTTGTCTGAAACTGGTTACATCATGGATTACAGCCAGATGATTCATTGTCTCCATTTTTGCTTCTGTAATTCCCACAGCTGCACCAAATATCTGAAAACCACTTCATTCTGGTTTTATACACATAAAAGGGATTTTCTCTCTAAGGAATGCTTTTTGTTTCAAGAAATCACACTAGAGCTTAATATTAGTAGTTATTGAAACACTTCTGAGTCCAGTCAAATCACAGAGCTAAAGAATTCAATGTCTTATCTATAAGAGATAGCTCTGAACTGTAACGACTGTAGATATATTCTGCAGCTGTTGAGAAAAGATCCAACATCATCCAAGATCAAATTAGAGATAACATCAAGTCTGTATTGGGAAATAAAAGAAATACAAATCCTTGAAGGGCAGGTGTAAATTGGATAAGATCAAATCCTGTAAGACTAAGAGAATGCAAAATTTAGGGTTTGTATACCAGAAAAGTATCATATTATGTATGTGAGACAACATTAGTTGGGAATATTTGACTTCAGTGTGTAGTCAAAGAGTTGATGTATTTAAAAAAGAACGGCAAGAAGAAGTTCAGCTGTAACACTAAACCAAACTTACAAAAGTAGGAATATAGAAATTATGGGCAGGGCAAGGTACTGTTGTAAATCTTGTCTGTGCAAATGAAACTAGTAAATCCATCTGTTGTGGACAAATCAAAGCCAAGGTTTGACATCACATGTACCTGTAAATTTTAGTCCAATGTGTCTACCATACTGTTGCTTGTGTGTTTAGAAGCAGAAAATTAATCTATAAATTGGAACAGTAAGCTAGAGAAGCCAGTAAGATAGAAGACTGAAACTCAGAATAAAAATAAATCAGTTTTGTTAGCCTCTAACAGATTGAAATCCTGGCAGGGTAGAAGAAATGCAAGGGCCCTGCTGTGAGACTGAGGCAGGCTCCATAGATATCTGATGAAGGTAAATGCTAGTATACTAATGAACCATTTGTGCCTGAAGGACTGATGTTGGAAAAGTTAAAGATGTTTATTATGTTTAGCAGAACTCTATAAAGCCTGCAAGGATTCTGCTGGCACCAAGAAGAGGAACTCAGCATCTTTATTCCATTCATGCATTTATAAACTCATGATTGAAACTAAAACAAATTACATACATTAAAAAGAGTTTATGAGCCTTTTTTGCCACTGGATGGGAGGATCAGTTTTACCTGTCTGTTGTTTTGGGCAGCTATTAGTCTAATGTGTTCATGAGAACTTATAATGCTGGCAACTCCAACATGCTAATTTTATGAAACCTGGTTTCATAGAAAGTTTCTCATTTATCTAGAACATTAAATTTATTAAAACAATTTATTTTAGAACTTTTCTAATCTATTTAAGTCAGGTCTAATCTCTTTTGGATTCTAAACAAGACATCAGTATGCTGGAAGTCCTTCCCCACTTGGTGGCATATGAATATAATAATAATTTTTCTAGATTTCTAGTCACTAGTAATAGAAATGTTGACTGTTATTGGATTGAGGACAAACTTTTGTGGAAGTATAACACTAATAATAATAATAAGCTATTGACATTTCCTTGAAAATACTCATCTTATCTAGATTCTGTGAATACCTTTATCCCTGGAAATAAGTAGAAGAACCACCTAAGAAGCTGAAAAACTGTGTTCAGTCTCCTTGGTATCTCCAACAAGTAGCTTTTCTATTACACTCAGTGGGAGACAGTTTTCTTTCCCTGACTTGCTCTTGAATACTCATGTTTTTAATGAATTCTATCTTCTTACACCACAAAGAATCATAGAATCATTTAGGTTGGAGAAGACCTCTAACATCACCGAGTCAAACCACTAACCCAGCACTGCTAAATGCACCACTGAACCATATCCCTAAGTGCCACATCTACACATCTTTTAAATACCTCCAGGAATAGTCACTCCACCACTTCCCTGTGCAGCCTGTTCCAGTGCTTGACAGCCCTTTTAGTGAAGAAATTTTTCCCGATATCCAATCTAAACTTCCCCTGGTGCAATTGAAGCCATGTCGTCTTGTCCTATTGCTTGTTACTTGGGAGTAGTATATGTTCCTTATTATGTGCATTTCAGTTTGTTCCTTTTTCTCACTTTGAACCCTAAATTTGTGCTCCACGTTTATACCTACATTTACTTTCTAAATAAATTCTCCTGCTGTATATTTGATTTGAAATCTCATGTTCAAATTTTTGTTGCCATCAAACTTGTGTCATAGTGCCCTTGCTAGCTTTCCTCTGTGCTAGTGCTGTAATATTATGTCTGAAACATCTGCTGGTTCTCCTTGAGCTTCATTCTCTGAGATCAGTCACAAGATATCACCATATCTTTTTCAAAATCTGTAGATTTTATTTGTGCTATCCCTTCCCAAGCATTTTAAACACTATCATTCCATGCTAATGCTTATCTCAGTTCTCTATTGGTTGAAGCATTTTCAGAAAATGCATCCTTCCCATTATTTTCATATTATTCTATGTAGAAAATTGTCTCATGAATGCATTCATGGACTTGCAAGACAGCTTGTGTTCTGACACACTAGTTTAGCAATAGATACTTGGGTAGCTGAATCACCTACTACTTGCATGTTATAGTGTAATAAAAATGAACTCTTCCTTCTATGGGCCTGTAAGAGAAGCATCAGTCCCAGTGCCTTGTTAGCCCACTGTGGTGGATTGACCTTGGCTAGATGCCAGGTGCCCACAAAGCCCCTCCTCTCCTTTGCAGGATGGGGGAGGAGAAAATATCTCCACCTTATGGGTGGAGGTAAAGGCAGTTTAATACAACAAAAGCAAGGTCTGCATGCAGAAGCAAAGGAAAGCAAAGGATTTATTCTCTACTTCCCATCAGCAAGTGATCACGGAATCATAGAATATGGCGAGTTGGGAGGAACCTACAAGGATCACGGAGTCCAGCTCCTGACCCTGCACAGGACCATCCCCAAGAGTCACACCATGTGCATGAGAGTATTGCCCAAACACTTCTTGAACTCTGTCAGGTTTGGTGCTGTGACCACTTCCCTGGGGAGCCTGTTCCAGCACCTGACCACCCTCTGGGTGAAGCACCTTTTTCTAATATCCAACTTAAACCTCCTCTGACACAACTTCAGGCCATTCCCTCGGGTCCTGTCACTGGTCACCACAGAGAAAATATCAGTGCCTGCCCCTCTTCTTCCCCTCACAAGGAAGTTGTAACTGCAGTGAGGTCTCTCCTCAGTCTCTTCTTCTCCAGGCTGAACAGATCAAGTGCCCTCAGCTGCCCTATGCGGCTTCCCCTCAAGGCCCTTCACCATCTTCATTGCCCTCCTTTGGACACTTTCTAACAGCTTAATATCTTCCTTATATTGTGGTGACCAAAACTGCACACAATATTCAAGGTGAGGCTGCACCAGTGCAGAGTAGATGTCCAGATACTTCCTGGGAAGCAGGGCCTCAGTGCATTCAACGGTAGCTCTGGAAGACAAACCTTGTAATAATGAATACCCCTCTTCCTCCTCCCTTCTCTTAGGTTGTCTATCTGAGCAGACATCATATGTTATGGAATATCTCTTTGGTCCACGTGTATCAGCTGTCCTGGCTACGTCCCCTCCCAAGATCTTGCCCACCTCTAGCCTACTGGTGAGGAGGGAATGTTGGAGAGACGGTGCTGATGCTGTGCAAGCACTGCTCAGCAGTAGCCAAAACACTGGTGTGTTACCAACACCTTTCAAGATACTAATACACAACACAGAGCTATGGGGGCTGCCGTGGAGAAAATAAGCTATGCCTCAGCCAGACCTAGTACACATATAAAGACATTCAAGAGGAAAATAAAATTATTTCTGACTGATGTAGTAGAGAAAATCATGTACATGTTTGCCTTTAATGATAAATACAGTCTAATAATATCCATGCTCAATTTGGTTTGAATCCTTAATTTTGCAACATTGGTTTGAAAACTATCATTGTGTGTTCTGCGTTCTTGGATAGTGATAAAGCTTGCAAGCAAAAAGATCCTAAATTCTAATAGCATATTCCATTTATTAAAAGCCAAGAATATTACTGAAGTCCTGACATTCATGATCCTTCAGTCCTTAAATTGCTAAAAATCACTCTAATAAGATTCATGACTTACACCAGTATTATAATTATTGGTGCTAATTTTCCTCAGACCTGCTATTGACAAAGTATATGGACCAAATTACCCTCTGCAATCAGTTAAATTCTCTCACTCTGTTTCTCTGATGGTGGATGTGTAATGTAACTCATAAATGGGCACTTGTTTCACGTAGTTTGCAATTTAAGCACTGGCTGACAGTTTTAGACTTAGCAAAATTGGAGAACATCCACGGATTCAGTTTAACTTTTTAAAGTGACAGTAATTGAGGATCATAATTGTAATATTGAGCATACAGAGAAAAATAGAAGCATATGTGCACAGAAACAGAACAGTTGTCTTAGATCTGCTAAAGCAGTTGCCTTGAACAAAAATTAACATCTGTAGCTAGTAAGGCATTTTACAACCACTTTCTCCTTCACTCTAGTCCTTAGACTAGAGACTAGGAGAAGATGTCAACTGATGTTATAGCTCAATGGAAGAAAAAAACAGGTAAAATAGATGGCAGAGAACCTTCTCTTATTTTGACTCAATACACAGCATATCCATAGAAACAAAAAATGGATTTTTGGGGTTGGTTTGGTTTTGTTTTTTTTCTTTTTCCTCCAGAAAAAAGAATATAAGGAAGTGTTCTAAGGCATTTCCTCAAAGGAAAACACCTGTTCTAATCCTACACACTTCCTCCTATGTTATCCTTAAGGAAGTCTATAACCCAAAAGGAGGAAGTATCTGTATATAGGCACTTAAAATTATTCTTTTAATCTTTTCCTAGGCAGATGTGTGTTTCAATGATACATTCACTACTAGCAGAATATATGACACTCATCCAATACTTCTGTTGATCTTGTTAACCCATTATACACTGTTCAGTTATTTCACAATAGTTTTTCACTCAGAGGTTCTGGTCTAGCAATAGTAACAAGTTTACAAGGTTTACTTTCTTTAGATGAAGATTATATGCAAGATTCTTTTGTTAGATTTCCCCTAAATTCATTATGAAATACTTTTAAAATAAAAACAGAACAAACAGTGTGCACAACCTCTGTTGCACAGCTAGCAGCTATGGGCTACTTAACCATAACTTTGATAACTGCTTCTCCTGCAGCTGTGCTTCAACCTACCTTTAAACTGTTAATGCAAGAATACATACATTCCCTTTTGGTGACAGCATGAGAAATGGAATATATAAACCTGCTTTTAGCAGAGAATTTGCCACAAGGTTCTTAAGCCTTCATTGGCTATTTTGTAAGTTCAAGCAGTTTGTGAACAGTGGCAGAAAAATCCCTTCAAAAGCATTTTCCTAACTCCAACCCAATTGTTTAATGCCAAAAGCAGTTCTAATCAACTTCTTTTTTACCCCCTTTTTCATACCTGAAGTCTAAAGAAAATGAGGACAACAGTAGAAAGAATTCATTATATACATATTAGTGTTCTGAAGTCAGGAAACAGGATTAATCATACCCAAAATACCCAGAAGAAAGTGTGTTTATAATCCCTGTACATTCTCATTAGGCACTTGAAACCAGTCTGTGGAAATCTTTAATTGGGGAAGAAATTCTATACAAAATCTTTGCCCCCGAATTGACTGAATCAGAGCTCTAGGGGAAAAACAACATGATTAGCTTTGGCAGTTAGGCTTAGCTGAAAGTCTGAATAAGAAAACAGATTCCCTTAAAGAATATTTCTGCCTATTGGCCTAACTCAGAGCACACCTTTAACTGTGGTATGGACATCCCTACAGAAATCAGTGATTCTTATCCAGTGTAATTTTGAGTTCAGGGAAAAGGGCTCAGAGGTTGTTTTTTTCCTTTCTGATCCTATGAAGGTTACAGTAATCACAGTCACCTATTAACAGATTTCTCCTTATTTTAACATAGATTGCACGTGGGGTAGACTTCAGTGATAACTAAATACTGACTTTTTTTTTTCTAGTTTATTTTTAAGAAAACTCCTTTCTCTGTTTTCCTCCCTTTAATGTGCTAGTCCTCCCTTCCTCTGACCAGACTGTAACTAGGAAATTTAGGAGGTGAAAACTACCAAATGTATTTGACTACGTAGATAGACTTGGAAGCTCTATCTCCATTCTCCAGCATCTCTCTGTCTCTCTGGTAAGTTCTATAGCCTTTGTGCTCAGCCCAAGATACCTGGGATAGTAACTGAACATCATTAAACGCACGATATGACAGCTGTGTTAGCTTGACAGAAAACAGAAAAGCTGCTGAAATTACCTAAATGTCACCAACCTAAGCCCAGAGAGTGCAGCACCAGTCTCGTCCTCTTGCTCTTCTGTTCCACTTTCACAGTGGTGGTAAAACACAAAAGAAGCTGTGGAGGAAGAACTGGAGAGGAGATCTGGGAAGGTGAAGGACAAAGTTGAAAGACTCTACCACGAGCTAGCAGTGGATGTTCTTCAAATAGATTAATAATGGTGAAGTAAGATGTTTTTAATGAATTCTGCTGGGATGAGAAAGTTGTATAGAGTGGGTAGAGTCAGAGTAAGGACAAAAATTGAAAAAGCATCATCTCTGAAGATGGCTGAGCAAAAGCAAAGCTGGGGCACAGGGACAACTTGGAAAGCTTGAGAGTAAAACAGATGCCCGAAAAAGAAAAAAAAAAGCTAAAGCCTCACCAAAGGAACAGAGAATACTTCCATTAGCCCTCCTATGATGTGGAAATCCGAATCGCTATATTTTCTGGACAGGGAAATGTATGCAAATATATGTAAATATCATGCAGATTGTATCTTCAGCTTTTTTGATGCCCGGTGTAGTCGGGTCTATAATATAGTTATCCAGAAGAAATCAGTGAATTCTTGCTGGCGAGGCAGAAGCATTTGGGTATGGATGGAGATCAAGTAGTTTTTCTTCCAATTCTGCTTTAATAACTGAAGCAGAGTTACTAACTCTCTGAATTAGGCCATGTGCTAACTGGAAGTCATCTGTAAAAACGATCAGAGGAGCCATGTATCTATGCATTGAAATAAAGGGATATATGTCTTCTTCTAGGAATTCCAAACTATGAGACTGTTGCTATAAATCACACTTCAATTTTTGTGCTTCACATAAGGAGTCACCAGGGATTTGGGGAAAATCCATCCAGAGTTAACTATCTATAGCTTGTAAAATTAGCTAAGAAATAAATTACACTAATTTAAAATATTTTTTACAAGCAGATAGTATATAATGAGCAATATAAACCATTATTCTGTACTCTACATTGCATTTCTATTTAATTATTTTATATTTCTATTTGAATATTATAACCTGAGGTTTCACATTGGGTAAGGCTTTTTGACGAGTTCTGAAAAGACAACTGAATATCAGCATCTGTCCTTCAACAGACAAAGAGGCTCAAAGGCAGAAGAGGGAAGAAGATAACAGTGGCTACCGTTTGATGGAACATTACCAAGCATTTTTTGCAAATAGTTGCTCAAATGAATGAGCTGTAATTAACTATTCACATCCTTCTTGTGTTTGCTTTCCACAAATATTCCAGCATATTGGTTTATTGGCATGAATGATCAATGTGGTGATGACTTTGCATTTGTAATTATTATTATTATTTTTACTAGCAGGCAGATTCTGAGAGATATCCTCAACCAATTAGGAAAAAGCCATATGACTGATATGCCCAATAGAAGGAGTGCCTTCTGAATTTTTAATATCAGATACTTTGATTAAACTGCCATCCAATAACCTGCATATGAGAAATATTTATAGAAATTATTAAAAAAAATCAGATGTGAAAATAACAAATGGAAAATGAAGCAAAAGGCCTCTCATCACAAATGAATTATTATTTACCCAACTCTGTTGCTGATATATGACTTTCTCCACTATTTCAGCAATATAATCAAGTTTTATAGAAACCTGAACTGCCCAGCAACTGGGTGACTCAAGGTAATTCAATGACTGTATTTCATCACTACATCCAGAAAGTAAAGTGCAACCAATAGTCAAGTTCAGCCCTGATGGTATCAGGAAGTCTGAGTTAAGCTGTAACATGCTATTTCACCTTGACTGAATCTTCATCATCTTATCTTTATCTAACAGGTCCACCACCAACTGACAGAAGTTAAGACTGAGGAGTGGTTCCATGTGTGAAACAAGCTTTGCATTGCTGAATTTATAATAACAGAAAACATTCGGTTTTCTGTTCTATTTACAGAGTAGTGTCTCAGGGAGGAAGAAATACAGTGCCCCATTTTGAGGTGTCTGTTTTCCTGCCTATCACTGGCACATTGCAGTTTCTTCTGAAGATGCAGCATATCCCAGGAGCAGTTCTCTGTACTAGCACCATTTCAGGCTACTCAATACCACAGATAAAGGAAGTTTCAGCTAAACTCTGTAAGTGCTGGATTTATTTAAAGTTTTGGTTCACCCCTTTCATTATCAAATCTATAGCCTTCTCAGGAAGTTTTGTCACGTCTACCTTCTCTTTATTATGGAAAAGCAGTACTCTCCCTATTGTTAAGGTTGCAACTAGCTTTTCAAGTCCTATATTTGCCCTTCTTTAACTTTGGCTTGGAAATTGGTTTGGCCTTAAAATTTCCATACTTTGAAGGAAAAGAAGGATAATTAATTTTCTTCAAACAGTGTATAATCAAACTATTTTTGATTTAGAGGTCAATTAAAAATTACCGTGATTGGAAATTTACTTATTTAATATTTTGCTACCTCAAAAGCTGCTTATTATAACCTCTTAAAACTTTTCATGCACTTAGATCCATTTGATAACTCTCAGACTTCTTAATTAAAAATAAAAACCCCAAACCTGCAGTTTTGGAAGTGTATTAGATTTTTCCTGCAGATTACCTTTGGCCATACTCTTATCCCTTTATTTCAGCAGATACTTTTGTTTTCTGTTGGATTCAGTAGGAAAAAAAGTGGTGGTTCACTGGTTCATTCTGCAAGAATAAACATGGATCTTGAGAAGAAATAGTAAGACATCTTCACCATATCTGCAACTAGGAAAAAAAAAAAGATAAATTCTCTAAGTTTTTTTTCATGGTTATTTGATAAATGAGACTGTGGTGGGTTGACCTTCACTGGACATCAGCTGCCCACCAAGCTGCTCCATCCCAACCCCTTCCCAGCTGGACATGGGGGGAGAAAATAAGACAGAAAATGACTCCTAGGTTGAGATAAGACAGTTTACTAAAGGAAAAGCAAAAGCAAAGGTTTCACCCACACAAGCAATGAGAAAAAAGACCCATTCATTCTCTACTTCCCATAAGCAGGTCTCCAGCACATGGTTGCTCTAGAACACGAACCTAAATAATGGATGCCCCCCATTTCTCATAATTTCCTTAGCTTTTATATCTGACCTGACATCATATGGTATGGAATATCCCTTTGTTCAATTTGAGTCAGCTGGCCTGGTTGTGTCCCCCCCCCCAGGATCTTGCCCATGCCCAGCCTACTGATGGGGGGCAATGTTGGGGAGACAGCACTGATGCTGTGTGAGCACTGCTCAGCAGTAGACAAAACATTGGCGTGTTATCAAAACCTTTCCAGCTACCAATGCAAGGCACAGCACTGTGAGGGCTGATATGGGAAAATTTACTCAGCCAGCCACAATACAGAGAGTTTTTTTATTACAAGGCTCATCTACATTAGTATATCTACTCATGTTTATGGAATGAACCTTTTGACGGTCCCCATTCACTAAACCTACCTGTGTCCTGTTCTGTCCAGAAGTCCTGGCTGGAGCTACTCCTAAGGAAAGACACCTGAGAAATACAATGTGAATGCCAGGTACTCAGTGTCTGCTGCTTCTCTTCATAGATCTGCTCTAGTTGTATCCCTTCACTTGTTCCCCTTGATGTAGCCAGAAGACTACAGAACCCTTTGTGAAAGATGAAAGCATCTGCCACAAGACCAGTAGCACATGCAGAAGAAGGAGAACACAGGGAAGGTCCTCACTGTGGAACCAAGTCAGCAGTCAGAAAAAGTAGGCAATTAACAAGGAAAGCTAAAAGCCATGTAAAAAGAATACCCTACTGATGGGATTGAGAAGGAATATTTTAACTAAATCAGAAACAAATGAAATCCTTCAAATGGCACAGATCCAGAACTTGACCAGGGTTGCAAAATTGTCAATCACTATGCAGGAAAAACAGAAGTATTCATCATTAGCATGATGTATTCATCTCTTACAGTGATTAATTAAATACTTTCTATTCCATTAGTAACTGGGGAGGATGTGAAACAAAAACCATTAAGCATTTTAGAATCTACTGTGCCCGATAACTTGCACCCAGTAGTATTAATGAATTGGCTTAGGAGCTCTCTGAATATTAATGTTGATTTTGAGCAAATTTTGATTTGTGGGGAAAAAAGTTCTGGAGGACTAGTAAAGTGTGCTGCTATTTTAAAAAGAGAGAAATGAGATGATATGAGGAGCTATAGGCTACTTAGTCTGATATCAGCTTCTCTTAAAACCATGGAAGGGCTTGTATGAGACACAATCAGTAAAAAATTTAAGATTTTAGCATAAATAATGCCAGATAATGTGGTTTTATGGAAAATAGATCTTATAACAAAAATGTGTTATCATTTTTTCATAAGATCATCTAAGTCTGAGTGATAAAGTGTTGACATAATATGCTTAGATTTCTGGGTTAGTGTCATCCCATTTATGTTACATTACAAATTTTAAAAATAGCACGGTATAGACGCAGTACAGACCAGTGTAAAAAAATAATGAAATAGATTAAAAATCTGCTAATGAATAAAGCACAAATAGGAATTGCAGATGGGATTCAATGTAAAATGAAGGCATTTGTAACTGTTTCATAGAACTGTGGGAATCATCTTGAATCAGACTTATCTAATACTTTGTCTTCTACAGCCCTTAGGATGATTCAGAGGGAGGTGCTCAGACAAACCTAAGGGTAGGGATGTGCAAAAATTTGTGACACATTAGTACTCCCTAACTGAGTTTGACTGAAATAAGTGCTGTTTCTATTAGTTGCTACCCCTGAAAATTCTGGGTACCCCTATGCCTGTCTTGCAGTTTCTTTGTGAATCGGCTTCAATTCTTGGCCCCAAAGATTTCCTCATTTTCAGATTCTTACTGCAAATTATATGGAACAGTATATCCTTTTCCATTTTGCTCTTTCTAATTGCTTTTTGCTTTGCCTCTTCCTTTGTGTGTGTGTGTGCGTGTGTGTTTTATAAGCCTTTATTCAGTTTGTAAATTTGACATCCATTTTTTCATGGTCAACAGCCCCAGTGACTTCCATCTTTTTTCATAAGAGCAGTTTTTAATGCTCTTGATCATTCCCATTGTCCTTCACTGAACCCTCTCTAAATCAGCATTATTGTTTATAAGATGGAGTCACTGGTACTGCATACAGTATTTCAGATCAGACTATAGCATTGGCAGTTTAATCCTTTCTCTATTAGTTCCCATTCTTTATGCATCTTAATATGTTTGCTTATCTGGTACAGCTGCACATTAAGCAGAAGTCTTTACTGAAGTAATTTACAAGGATAACTAGGCCCCTTTCTAAACTTGGTACGCTAATTTAGAGTTCTATGAGGTGTTGAGTAATTCATATTTTTTCCACCTGGTGTACCTTACTTTGCTTTTGTTGATAATTAATTTGTCAGAGTAGGTCACACAGTTTTGTTTGTTTCAGAGTTGCACACAAACATCTCTGAACTCAGGTTGAACTATTTTTTATCCCTTGCAAATTTTGCTGCCTCACAGCAATTCCCTTTTCCTAGATGATTAATAAATAAGTAGATGAGCAGGAACCTTGGGGCCCACTGCTGTTATCCTTTGACATGATGAAATTGACCATTTAATCCTGCCCTTCACCTCCTTTTCCTCTACCACTTCTTGATCCATCACTACTTAGCTTCCTTCGTAGCTTCTTGCAAAGAATTTTGTCAGTGGCCTAGAGAGGTTAGAATAAATTATGCCAGCTGCTCTTCTTTATTAACATATTCAAAGAGTTCTAGGAGATTAACACAACAATATTTCCCTCTGCAGGAATTGTGCTGATTGGCCCCTATTTGGCCATGGTCTCCCAAATGTTTTGCTACTTTGTTTTAAATTATTATTTCAACTAATTCATTATGTTCACCTATAAGGCTTTCTGGTCAATTACTCCACAAAACACCCAGAACCTCTTTGGATACCTAAGTATTTAAAGATGCATATATTTAAAGAGCATTTCCATATTTGTTCTGATGCTCTTCTATATATTTATCCATTATCTGCAGGTAGTACTATTTCTTTAATGGTGGAATTTCTAGGTGACAATTTGGTGGTAAAACTACAACGGATGAGACAAGTTGAAAGCACTTATGAACGTGGCTTTTGGGTAGATGAGCGGGTTAAAAGCAGCTTGTAATATGAAGTGCTGTTGCTACTGAATGTATTATTCCTTACTCATCCTATTGCTGTGAATACATTGGAACCTGGGCCCAGACTTCAGTGAGAACAAAGAGGCTGACTGAGGCAGAGACTCAAACATTAAGTAAGGTTTTAAAAAAAGCACTCAAAAATCTGAAATACAAAATATTTAGCAGGGCATTAAGGAAACTTAGTCCATTTTCTACATTCATATGAACAAGTAACTGTGTTCCATGAGTAGATAAAAGGAAAAGACTTATTTTTCATCTTTAGTTGTGAAGCACAAAATGTCATGCAGAGGTGCTGATTATGGCTAGTAGCAAAAGGGATTCGAAGTACAGTTACTGCATGCTTTTTTAACCACAAGTCTTACTAGGCTGTCAAATAATTTGCCAACTGGTGGAATTTCACTCACTTGAAGTCTTAAAGCCAAGAGTAAATTTCCTGATAAAAGTAATGTTGAGAAAGAAGTTAAAGTTAACATAGGAGTTGCCAAGAAAAATTGTTCATGTGTAAATATATTTATTATCACAAATTATTATTAGTTACTATTCATTGTATACATCATACAGCTGATAGGTTCTGCCAGTGGGCTACATTCTCCCTGGTTTGCTTTCTCTAAGCAGCTCAGCAACCCATTTTGGTTTCTTTAAATAGCTCAGCAAATCATCAAATGGAGCCTGTCTGTGAGACTTAACTTGATCTATGTCAAGGCATCAGGACGTGGAGGAAACCCTCGGATATATGGGAAGAGGAGAGGCTTTCAAGTATTAAGAGGAGATAGTGGAACCAAGCATCCTGCTCTGAAGGTGCAGTCCTCACCAAACCTATGAGGGGAGGATCATGAGGAGCTTTGGATGTGGCTGTGTATCTGCTGCTGTTGTCTATTCTACCTAACCCATCCAATACATGCATCACCTCTGAAGGAGGAATATGTCACAAGGAGGAGGAAAGCACTGCTTAGCCCAGCACAGTATGCCCCAGCCGTAAAAAGCCATTTCACTGTTAAGGTATGGCTCCCCAGTCATGAATACCTCTATTAGACACTCACAGTGGTCTCCAAGGACTTTCAGGTTGACTCAGCAGAGACTATGCAACACGCTTAACTCCCCACACCTCCAAGTGTTTTGTGGATCTAAAATCCGAGAACTCACCAAAAATTACAATAGAAGTTTGTCAAATATTGAAAACTGGGTCCTGAGGCAGCATTTGGGAAAGTGTTGGTTCACCACAACAGCAGCACAGGTATCAGGAAACATACAGCAAATTCTGAAAATTTGTTGACCTTAAAAAGAAAGTTGTCTCAGCCCCCAGCTTCTCATTTTCACAAATATTCTAATAAAGAAGTTGATTGGCATGAAACAGAGAAATTGTGAATTCTTATCCTTACTGTTGTACCGAAGAACAGAAACACTGCATATGATTGCAGTTACCGGTGATGCAAGACTACTTGGGTAATTGACACAAACTGTTAACCTGAAAGCTACAGATTAATAAGCATTCTAAGTTTATAAATGGATTTTGGTTTTAGATTTACTGAGTTAAATCGGAATTATTTATCCAGATCTCAGCTGTGTGATTCAAAATAGTCTGCAGAACTAATTATGACTAATTTTATTCTTTGAGTGCACCTGCCATTTGTTTCTAAAACCATAAGGAAAGGAAAAATATGTTTCAATAAATAATGATATCCTGAGGCCAGCCCACTTATGTTTGTTTTTTCACTTATGCATGTACTTTTTCAGGCACTTTTTATTGATTTAGTATATGCTTAAAATACAGATTTGTTAGCTTCTACCCTGCCCACAGGTGGGTAAAATACTCCAATAATTTGTGACCATAATTCAAGTGCATGTGTTGATGATATATTCTTAGAGTGACTAACGGGCAAAGTAGGACTAGACTGAGTTTGTTCTCCCCTCCACTGGCCTAAGTATTTGCTTAACTCCATCACAGTCTCCATTTCAACAGAAGAAAATTTCTTTTTTTGAGAATATTTCTTTCATAAAAAGACTTAAAGTTCAATCTCAGTGAGGGCCTAAGCATGACAAGTTGGCAGCCCAAGATGATCTTCCTCGTAGTATGTCAGTCAGGAAAGATGGCAGGCAGTACTCCAGTGTTATCCTGCTTTCTATGTCCTGTCTGCCTCCAGTTCAAATAGACAGAATAAGAAGAGAAAAAGAGGAAGGGCAAAGAATAAGCCCCTTGCAAGCACTTTTCCGCCAGAAATAGAAGCAAGACTGATATTTTCAGTCTTTCATGTGAGTGCAATGTGCTAGATGAAGTTTTGGCACAGCCCTCAAGTTCTAGCTAGCTTTAGGATTGCAAAGTGTCCCGCAAAATGATGCTTCAAGACTCTGAACTTGAGCTTTGACCTAGTATTTGCAATGAAATAGAATACTGGCATAAACCAGATTTTTGGCAAGGTAGTGACTCTAAGTCATATTTTGCACATTAGGAATCGGTTAACTTGCCCACCCTACTGCTTTAGACAAGTAAGACCAATATCCTTATGTGGATTTAGGTCTCCATTGAGAATGATAGAAATAAAGTGTCTTAATACCTGCAGTGCAACTATACTTTCAAACAACTTGGCTTTCTAGTTCACTCGCAGGTCCTGGGCCATTGATCATCAACACTCTGTGTGTGTGTGTGTGTGTGTGTGTGTGTGTGTGTGTGTGCTTTTGCCCTTGGATTACTCCTTGGGTCTAATTCAATTTTTTCTCTTGAAGATCTAATTTGGGTGAAATGTGGGGGAGCTTTCCTCCAGTGGCAGTTCATTTCAGGCCATTCATTGCAGGCAGTGTAGGCAAGACTACTGAGTTTACCTCATTGTTTTTTGCAAAATTTTGCAGATTTATCTGTGTAGGATGTCTCAGGCAATAAATCTAGTGCCTGAGAACAGAAACTTTGGGGCCATGCCAGTGAGCTGTGACAGTTCTCAGGTTTAGGCACTTTTAAGTGAAAAAAAGAGACAAAAAAGATATACTCATTAAGGCCACCACTTGGAACCAAAAGGATACACAGGGTCATTGACTAATCAGTGTGGATGTGCCTAGTTTGTTCTAGAGGGAGCTAAACCAGAGCAATGTGAAATGTACAATCAATCTGTCACTTAGCCTGGGGCCAAGGGACCATTGGCCAAGATAGATGACTTTACCAGGGTAAGTGCAGTTTCTGAGAAGGTTCCCCTTTGCCTTGGATCATTATCTTTGAAATGGGACCATCACACTTTCCAAACTCACAGGAATGTGAGAACAGCAACATTGGGAAGTATTCTTGTGAAAGCAAATTATATCAGTCAAAGGTGGAGTGAAAGATGAGAGCCTGGTTATATTTGGAGCCTGGTTATATTGCTAGAGTCCAGAATGTCCTTGGGTCAGATTGTGCTTTTCCCAGCACGGTGTGATGTTTACACTGGCACAGATGCTCCTGTAACACTCCTGCAGCTGGGGAAGTAACAGGACAGGGTGTGGCAGCAAGGTGGGTGGTGCCACAGGAGCAACCACCCTAGTGCTCTTCTAAACCCTAGGAGTCATGACTGCTTGGGCCAGGCATAGAGTGAGAGCAAAGGGAGCTGAGCAGGGATGTCAGAGGGCTTCTGCAGGTGCAAGTGGTAAGGGTGTCAGTCCTTTCTATGAAAATGCTTGCTGCCTAAATCTCATCCCATGGAGTAAAGGGTGTTGTTGTACATGAGTTGCCCAGTGGAGACTAAATTAAACTACTCTGGAGATTGTAGGAGTGAAAGATTTCATTTCCTAGAAAAAACTGATTTAAAACTGCTTATCCTACCTACCTGTCTATCTATCATAGGTAATTCCAGGTGCCTATCACTGTCACTACCAGTCCTGTATTAGAAATCTCTTTATATCAAGTCGTCTCACAGGATATTATCAAAGGATTCAACAAAATCAGATCCTAGGAGAAAAAAAAAAGCTCTTACAGCTCTGCAATTACCTCCAGTTTTAGCCAGATTAAAATTATAGGGAAGAGCTGAATTTTAATTCTCTTGAAATTCTGGCATAAAGGCCTAATTATGATGTTTGTGTTTTGAATCTATTTCATAAGCAGGTGATATAAATAAATTCCTGAACAGTGGGTTCTTTAGAGGAGTAGACAATGATAGCTTTGGCACTCCAAACAGACTGATGGAGCAAGGCTTCACAGATGCATGATTTGTATTTTACTGTGGTCTCACTGGACACTTTTTGAATACATATAATATTAAAATATATTCCCTTAAGCAATAAGAAAAAGACAATTCATAAGGGATATAAAAAGGAAAACTTTCTTTTTGATCACAATTCAGTAATTAAAACCATTTTTACTGAGGTTTACTATTAAGTGTTTCACTAGCTGGTAACTGTCTTAGTGTTGAAGCCAGCTAAATACACACTTTGGTGAGGAAGTACTTTACTTTTTTTTCTGTTTTTCCTTAAATATTTGCATTTAGATAGTACTCCTATAATATGAGAAATTTTATGGAAAACTGGAATTTCATACATTGAAAGGAAAAGGAAGATAGGTTATGTGTCAAAGACAAGCAAAGAAGCAAGGGAGAAAAAGGAAAGAAGGACTTATGAAACAAAATTAGGAAGCAAAGAGGACACTAGTAAGAGGGCACAGATATGGCAAATGGAAAGTTTGAAGAATTATTTGAACAAATATATTAATGTTGCAATGTTGAAATGCTTTGGGTTTTTTTTCTATTCTAAAAAAAATTAGGAAAGGTGAAACACAGAGAGAATGAAAGAGCTCATATTTCCTTTAATTCAGCCTTTAAAGAAAGTGAGATCTCAAACATTGGCATACTGTAGCTGGACTCCTGGCATTGCAATACCTTGTTCATCATGCAAGAATGTTGTGACTCATGCAGAGGATCATCTGAGTTTCCACCTGCCTGGAATGAGACCCAGGCAAAAGCCTGCAATATGTTTGCTCACCTTTTGGCACTACAAAACACAGAATACTGAAATACAACTTCTTTGAGCAAATGTTTTCATTTCACATCACCCTCTGCAAAAGCATATTTTGCCTGACATTGGCAAATCTGCCAACATCCCAGTCACTTTCCAGTTCTTTCCAGAAAGAGTCTACTCTAAAGTGGAGCAGTAAAAGCCCTAAAGATCAGTTTGGGTTTTGTCTGCACCAAAGAGCTGCACCGCTGCACTGGTGGCAGGGAAGCAGTTTAGAAATAAAGGGGTCAAGCTTTAGTCAGCTGCTCACAGAAAAAAACCTCCAACAAAACAGCAGGGCATTTAAAAAGTCACCTCCTGTTCTTATACATCTAGAGGAGAATACAACCCCCGTAACAGCGACAGCAGGCATTTCTTATGTACTTCAGTGCAGTCAACTAATTTGGCTTTAATGTTCTTTTTTTTTTTGCAAAGTGCATCAGTAACATGCATAAAGCCCCTTCCCTCTGGTGTATTCTGAGCAGCAGACTCTGCCAGAGCACCAGGAGCAGGCAGCTGAGGCAAGGCAGCAGTGAAGTCAACAAACTAAAGCCACCTTGCCTGGTTCCACAGCAGGCACTGCTGGCCCTCACATCATGTTCTTGCCAGCCATGCTGAAGCATGCTACAGGACCTTTCCTGAATTTCCTGGCATCAAAACTAGGGATGCTGTTAATTGTTTTGGTATCTACCAGTACCCATTCTACGTCTTTTGTTTCAGCACTCAGCATAGTGGCCTCTGAAGTTTGGATGGATTTTGCTGTCTAGCAATCACCTGTGTCAGTGCAACCAGTGTGTCCACAGCAGTTCACTACTGATCTTCTCCTAGAGATTATTCCTTCTTCTCCCTGCCTCTCAACTCAGGGTCCCATCTCCTGACTCTGTAGCTCATATAATGACTCCCTAACATGCTTCTGTGAAGATGAGCCAGGTTGATTCCTGCTATTTAAATCTCAGTGCTTATTTATCTGACTTCCTGTAACCAAAATGAGTCAGTGAGAATGCTGTAAGGAGTGGATCCAAGGGGAATATTTTCTGGTAGAAAACTCATAATGGAGAAACTGGGATCACTAAAAGCCTTTCCCTAGCAGATATTTAACCAAGTACAGTTCTGCCGACACCTCTTAGGGATATCAGGTACAGATGGAAGTGCAAGAAACCTAAAATGAATGTGAAGAATGAGCTATTCTGCATTTCCTGAACTTGGATTTAGAGAGGCTGAAGTATGCAGCCATGCTGTTGGACAAGCTAGGCCAAAGAGCGTTTAGACTCCTAGAAACCACCTAGAACACTTACATGGAATTGAGCTATTGTACAGTCATTTGAAGGCTAAAGTGCAGGAAGAAGGAGATTTTACATTTCTTTTTTAGATTTAGACATGTGTTCTAAGAATTTTTTTGGACAGCATAAGACCTTTTGAGATTTGCTGCCCTCCATGACTAGAAACTCTGGGGTTTTTTTATTTGTTTCTGGTTAGGAGAAGGAACAGGAGAAGCCCCAAGGTATAGTTATCCCTTCCTTTTTTCCTCTAATTCTGAAGGAGCAAACTGATTATCATATATTCACTTTTTCTAAAGGCAGAGAGCAAGATGCAGCACAGGAAGTAAAAAATAGCACTACAGCCTAAGGTAAGCCCCAGAAGCTCTGACTAGCCATAGTGCTGGATATTTTGTTGGGAAGAATGCAAACTGGTCAGAACTAGCAGACTGGAGAGTGCCTATGTGTATATACTGGAGCCTGCTTCACCTAAAACTTATATTGGCATCAAAATACGTCAATTAAAAATTCTGCCCCACCCACATACCTTATTACCATTAATATGGCCCCTATCTAAGGCACCTCAGTGCATTAGAATATCATAATTTAGTGTTGAAATACAGCTATGCATCAAAAGGATACTCTCATCCCAATTTCCACGTCAGATATGTAGGCAAATATGTCTCAGTATAGAGGATATGCAGGTACACAACTGTGATACTCTTAACTCTATCCCAACCCCTTTTGACTGAGGACATCTTTTTTTCTTGACACCCACCACCCATGAGAATAATAGCAAAAGACAGTCTGAAGATTTTCTGTCTTCATAAATGTAGACTGTGTTCCGATTCATTGATGCATGGTCATAGTTTGACCATGACCTCTCACCAAAACAGAAACAGCATTTAAAAATTGCTCAAGACAATCAAGCAAGCATCAAAATGGAACTGTTCAAGAGAGACAAAGTACATCAAAAGTACCTTCTACCTCCACAGAATCCATTTTTCACCCTGGTTTGCAACCACTTAGCTAGTAACCTGTCAATACCCTTAGGAGAATTTAAGATGAATGTTCTTTTTTTTCCCAGGAAATCCATAAACTCAACAGGTTTTGATGCAGTACTTTTGTCACAAAACCTTTCCATTTACTATAATCAATACAATATCTGGCTTTCCCATATGATGTTCATGGATGTAATTTGTGGGGGCAATAAAGTCCAGCAACCAGATTACTATTTCGCTTGCAAATACCTGTTGGTTTCTCCTTCAGCTTGGGAAAAACAATGAAATACAGCTGACACTGTTTGGTTTCTCTTTAATCAAGGAAATTCTGTTTTTATGACTCAGTGGGATTCCCTATAGATTTGAAAAGAGGAGATTTAAGCCAGCAGTTGTGCCCCTGCTAGTCAAGGATCAAAAAACCTATATGGTGAAACAGTTTCAGACTCTTAACTTGCAAACACACTTCTGTTAAATGAAAGAAGATGGAGATATAGCTCAAATGAGAAGCAATCATAGTAATCAAGCCTACTTGAAGCATTATCTCAAATAACACTGCGAGACTGGTAATGCTGTGTCAGAGTTATCACAGAACATTTCCCAGTATTCTGGAATGGGTGATATAATACAAAATCACAGTTGTAAAAAGCATTAACTTGTGAGCCCACATATATTCTCCTGACATTTGTTTTATAACAACAGGGTATAAATTAAGAATGTTTTCTATAATTTTTTTTCGATTTTTTAATTTTTTTACACGTGGTTTGAAAGGTAGTGGACACAGAGAGTATGATGAAGCAGTTGTTAGACCAGTTCCAAGATGATGTAGAGCCAGGTTATGACCCCTACACATGCCCTTGATGAGCCATCACTCAATTCCATCAAAGAGATTGCTAACTTTTCACTAATATCAGCAAGCATCAAATTACTGCTCTATTTGCTTCACTGACGTAAAAGGCATTAGATTTTTTTCCTTTCTTTTCCCCTTCTTTTTTATAAAAAATGCATCAGAGTGCATCAGGTGAAAATATTCGTGATAACAAAATGTGGATCAGTTTGGTTTTACAGGTCCCCTTTGGCTCTACAAGTTCCCTCCAGAGCTGACCTGTGGCTGTCACGGTTGGAGTGCCACAGTAGACAGCTTTGTAATGATCTGAGGCGTATTGCCAAATAGTTCCTTTTGATTTCCATCCAACACAAAAAAATGGTATTAAATTCACCAACTCTTGTATCATGCTGCTGACATATCTAGAGGGTGATTAATTGTGCCCCTGGGGTCTCTGTAATGTTCTACTCTTGACAAAAAGAGCTTTTAAAATCTATCTAATAACTATAATTATGAGTGAGGACAGAGACCCATAACTGTAAACGGATTCTCTGTGTTTCTTATATAAGTACCTGACAACAACTGAAAGATGGAAAGCTGAAGACCATTTTGTACCAGGAAGCAGAATGCAGCAACTTTTCAGGATAAATTCTATCTGCTGTGAACAGTTTTGTCTAGTAAGAACCAATGAATCTATTAATCTATTCTGCAAGACAATGGATAGCTACGACCTGTCAGCTTTATGAGATCCATCAACGTCCTTCTGTATCTTTCTGAAGAAGGCCTATGTGCCCTCTGCAGGCTCTGTATGATAGAATAGCATCATTAACACTGTCATCGCTGCTGTTACAGAGCTTCCTTTCTCTGCATTTCTAACACAGTTGTTTCATCAAGTCACATCATATGGGGTTAAAGTTTTGCAGACAAATTCTTTTTCTCTCAGTGAGAGATTTTTACTTTGCATTTTTTAAGCTATAATTGAAATGAAACCAGAAAAATCATTCTGAATTTGAATTTATATCGTTACAAAAAAATTGAGAAACATAGAGATATTTGTATTCTGGGCTTTAAAGGGACAAGCATATAAAACAAAAGACAACAGTGGCAGAGCTATTGATAGCTTGACACTGATACATTCCTTGTGTTGCATTTATATTGATTTAAAGAATGAGAAAAGAGAGGTATAAATTTATGGGGGCATTTTGGATGAAATTTTGCATTCATTTATTAAGTGAAATTTTATAGAGTACACAACCGTTGACCCTATCATTTGTTTGTACAGATTTATGGCTGAATCTCAAGCTTACTAAAGTCAATAAGGGTCTTTTCAACAGTAGACTTCAAATCAGGACCTTGTTGCCTGACTCTTCACTCACATTAAGCAATGCCATAGAAACATTACATCAGGGTAAAGCTAACAAGAAAGCAAATCTATTTCCAGTCTTCAGGAAAAAAAAGTGCATTTAGGAATTTAAAATGTACATAACTGTGTGTATTTGTGTTCCAGGCTTTGCTTTG
Organism: Lepidothrix coronata; assembly: GCF_001604755.1. Lineage (NCBI taxonomy): Eukaryota > Metazoa > Chordata > Aves > Passeriformes > Pipridae > Lepidothrix > Lepidothrix coronata. The sequence goes on from NW_016690180.1 coordinate 16,539,527, forward strand.
GTTCTAGCATGAAGGGTTCAGAAAGCAGATAATGAAGGGAGGGTTAAAAGATTATAGGATGAGTAACAAAAAAGCTGGCTAACTGCTCACAAGATATAGCTCAGGAAAAAGTTATCTGCAGCTCAAATATTTAGCGAGAAGCGAAACCTTGGAAATTTTTAGGATTAAAAAAATCTGAATGGCTAGAAGAACCAAGGAAGCTCATCTTAAACATCAAATTCTCCCACAATTAGATATATATTTAAAATTTTATAATCGTCTTTGTGCATTCATGATTATACAGATATAAAGGTGCTATATAACAGTATGGATATTCCACACAGTCATAGAGATAAGCAATCTCTACCTAAAGTGCATCCACACTTCTTTTTTCACATTTTTAGTGAATATATTAGTGAATATAGTGCACACTATTTTTAAATCACAAGACCGTCCAAACTGTAGCAATGTAACTTTCAAGTATGGACTTAACCTGTAGATACAGGTGAAGTAGATACAAACCTACAGTATATGTCAGTAAAAAGGCAAATGCAACTGTAGTTTTTGTGACTTTGTTAAACCCCTCTAATATGATATTTATTTATATCACTGCATTATTAAAATTATGTCATTAGGTAGTTGTCATTTCAGAGATAAGTAACAAGATACCAGTAAAGTGGATGGACTGACCTGTGAAGAAAGTACTAAGTAGGTATGGTCATGGTATTTTACTCCCTAGCTAATGGTGTTTGCAAGTTGTTGTATTGGTGTGGTTTAAAGAGGTAGGTTAAATGAAAATTTAAACAGAAATTTCTTTTTGCCACTTCTACAAGAAGAGGGTAAAAATGCATGAAGTGCCATAAAACCACGAAGTTCAGTAAGTATCTTTGTATAGTGAGATGTAGAAGTAAAGTGGAGAGAAGATGTGCTGATATTCTGCCAATATTTTAAGAACACTGGTAGAAGAAAAGAGAAGAAGATTTATTTTAGGTAGTAGACTCCATAGTTACGATTGTTCACAAGATAATTCAGGCAAATGTTTCATCAGTGCTAGGCAATAATCCTGACAATAAGCCTCCACAAGAAGAGATAAACCCCCCCATGATTTGCTTTTAAAACTAAAACTTGAATGCAATTGTGTGTTGTAAGGATGAGGAAAACATGTCAAACCCCACTTTTCTCATAACATATCCCATATCTCAGTCAAGAGTATGGGAGCAATGAGTAACTGTTTCCTATGCTTATGTCAGATTTGTTCAATCTGTTCTAACAAAGAGGTCTTACAAATGGCAATGGGTACTAGCCACAGGAAGGAAATTTCGATACTGGTCTGATGCACATATTTGCCTATACTGAGACACCAAGTTATGTCAAATTCAAGTGTAAATTTCCAGGATTTCTGCGTCTTCTGAGAGGTCAAAGTAAGTCAAGTCATGTTGACAATAGGAGCCTACTGAGGATGCTGATAGCTCCTACAGTCTCCATTCCAGCTGTCTTTCACTATAGGTTCTGTAGACACTTGGGGTAACTAGGTTCAACTAAATTTCCCAGATAGGTGTTGAAAATTAATATGAGTTCAGGACCAAGTGTATCTACTGCTCTGGCCTGGTGTCCTTCGCTCTCCTTGCTCTTCGTTGTGCTCCTTTGTTGTATATTTTCTTAAATTAAATGTGCAGCTGAAATCATAACTTTGTGTCCTGTTGACCTCTGGCAACAACTGTTATTTGCACAGCACTCAGGATAATGGGAGCTCATCTGATTGGATCCCACAGGCTTTTGCTTCATACAAATAATTATTGGTACCATTAGGATAAATGATCTTTAAGGTATCTGAGAAAATTATCTTCAAAGAAAGAAAGAAAAATAGAAAACAAGTACTATGATAGTAAGCTTATTTGACAAGGTTATGTAAGATAAAGGAAATTAAAATGGTGTGGAGGATGGGGAAAATAATGGAAAAACAAAGAGTAAAATACAAAAATCACTTTCAAATGGGGAGAGATATGAGAAGAGTTTAAAATTTAGTGGTTACAGAAGAAGGAACACCACCATGTGTCACATTAATAAGCATCATAAGTAGGGATGTTGATTAACTCAGAAATAACTTATTATAATATAAATGACAGGACATAATGGAACTGAAGTGACAAGGTATGCAATGTGTATTAGAGAAAGCAAAATGAAAGCTAAATTCCTCTGGGACAAGTAAACCTTTAGAAAAATTTGTAACAGGTTTGTTAAAAACTGGGTTTGGAAGTTTATAACAGGGGAGAGAAGAAAATGGAACAGAATCTGGGCACAAAGCAAGATGGTTCATATGGTGCAATTGAATCTAGAGAAAAAGTACAAAAAAGCTGTTAAAACAAAAGGAAAAAATAGTTTGAAAGGATGCATATATTAACTGAAGAGAGAATAAAACATAATTTTTTTGTGTACATAAAACCACACCGAAGTCAAATGGCAGTGCGCAGATAATAATTGACCTTCCATAATTCTAAATCACACCAGCATGACTTCAAAGGACTCATCCTTGAGATTAAGAGAATACTCACCTATTTCTATCACTGACAAAAAAAACCCCAGGTAATTTTATTCAAATGTACTTCTATATAGATAATTTAGTAGGTGTTTTAAAAAGGGTTACTACAAATACTCTCTATGACATTGGAAAAGTCTTTGTATGCTAAAATAATCACAATTGCAAAATATAGCCTAATGAGAACTGACTACCTCTGTTAAGGAAATAAAAGGAGTTTGTGTTAGTGTGGATACACATTGCTTGCCTGTTTCTGTAAAATTATTGGTTTAAATTATATTAAAAATATCCATAAGTTTTGTATTCCTTAACATTTTAATTTCTGCAAATATAAATTGACTAGGATTACAACTGCAATGATAGCTTCAGAAAAGATAGCAAGAAGGCTTACCAAAACCAGTGCATTTGCATGCTTACCACAAAACAAGTCAGGGCAGAAGAATATATACTGAATTACAAGATATGTTATGCCTCATGAAATGAGGAAAAATGAAGTGGGACAGGGAGAAGAAAATGATGAAATGGTGGAACTGAGGAGATGTATTCAGACAGAAGAGTGACTGCAAATGAAGCCGGAAACCCAGGGCTCAGCAGTGTGAAATGAATGTGTAGGTTAAATTATTTTGTTGGCAGTACCCTGAAAACTAAGAGCAGACATTTTGAATCTGGCATATTCAATTCTTTGAGTATTATAAAAACTGAATTTCATTGAGCTGGACTATAAAGAAATGCATAGAAGGCAATAAAGAAGAAAATACACTATTAATATCAGGTAGAAAGATTAATAACATAATGGAACCACTGAGAAAGTAATTTTATACTTGGCATAATATTATTATTTTCTTTAGCCTTATGCTTTCGGACTATGTATGTCAGGTATTTGAAATGCTTGTTTTGCACACCACGTTCTGTGAGCAGATTACAGAATGCCTGGATAGGCATTTGTGACATATGGGTCACCATTTTAAGTCAGTGAAAATTAGAAGACATTTGTACTGATTCAATTTTATAAGTATTTTTTAGTAAAATTAGAGACTCTGTTAGAACACTCTGATATGTTTTTGAGATGACTAAAATGCTGCCATTGCTAACCTGGCAGTGAAGTGAAATTTTTGAGAGCAAGCACACCATTTATACAGTTAATGTAAGCCACTCAGACTGTGGTACTAAAATATGACATCCAAAAGGTGATCAATTTACTATATTATAAAAGTGTGTTACCTCTACAGTAGAACTTGTCCCAGCTAAGTAATTGGTATTTTAAGGAGCATGGTTAGGACAAAAGTGCAAAAGAATTTAGAAACAATTGAGATGATTCAGAAATCAGAGACAGAGCATGTCAGAAAGGAGATTGTAGCTCAAAAGAGACAACATGAGAATCCTGAGCTATGACTAATGAGGGCAAACATAAATGCAGCAAAAATAAATTTAAAACCAATTTTTGAAATTGTCAGTACCTGGCAATTCAGAGAAGTCTTTCAGCTGACAATAGAATCCTCTATAAAGCCTATAAGAAGTTCATTCAATGCCAAGGGTGTTGAGGGTAAAAAGGACTGAAAAATCTAAAATTAGAGATAGCGAGAGTAGGATTAAAGAGATTAATATGATGGAAATTGTACAAGCTAGATGAAAAATTATAGGAAAAAAATTATCCAAAGTCATAAGAATTTTAAAATATTCCACATTGCGAGTGCTCAAAAGTTATAGGCATATAACCTGTGATTGAGGAAACTCAACAAAATATTCATGTGTTATGCTTGGAGGAAGAACCATAGCAGTTCTCAAAGAATTCTAGTTGTTGTCAAAAGCAAATACGTGTGGTCTAAAAAGAGGGAAAAACATACCACATCTTTTTGTTTTGTATTACTGTCCCATGGTAGGAGGAACTATTGATTAGTCGACATGGCTTAATGTGATACTGGAAATTAGAACAAGAATGGTAAAAGGTTAATGAAGGTTTAATAAAGGTAAGTTGACGCATTGACCACTCACGAACGTTATCTCAGAGTGGAGCTGTTCTGTAGTTGATACTCAGTGATTTGTATATCCTATAGACAAAGCAGGGGATTAACTAAATATTCTTCTGGTTATATAACAGAGGAGAAATTTTAAGGTTTAAGTCATTAGCAAAAGTGTTTGTCTGACAACCAGAAGTACCTTTCACAGTGAGTTTAAATATAAGTCAGGATACAGACTGAAAGCTGAGAGTAAAATTTGAAGTGGTTTTCCAAGGAGTCAAATAGTGAACTTCAATTAACATCAACAAGACCTATGTTGGTAAACCCAAAAGCAGTTGTAAGAGGTGACTTTTAAATCCTGACACAGATGTCTGCAATTGGACAAACTAGGAGTGTAAAGAACAATCAGTTTAAGTGAATTAGTTACACCTCCTGCTTGGAGTTGTCTTCCACATGAGGTCTGGCTCATCCTGATCACATCTGACAGGACATGTCAGCTTCCCCTCTGTTTGCTTCAGTTTTTATGCTACCAGCAAGTGCTTCACCCATGCAGTTTATCACTGCCTCTCATACTCACTGGGACTCCCAGGAGCTGTCATGTATCATGGAGAACCAAGAATTGGTTTTGTGTGCTGGCATCTTGCTGCTCCTCAACAGCTCCATACCCTACCTCCTAGGCCAGGCTGCTCCCATTCTACACTGTGGTAGGAAAACTATTTGTCCTGTGTAAGAATTAAGGTTTTCACAGTAAAATATCAAACTGTAGAGAGGAAAAAAGTGACTCAGATACCCAGGTAGCATAAAATACATGTTTTACTAAACTGTTCCTTTCTCTGATACTACATATATTTTGACAGAACAGGATATGTTATAGGTAATAATACCTCATTTTATTTGGAATTTTTGAAGGTCTGCATATTTTTGATTGCAAGAAGGCACCTTTTTTTCCTAATCTGTAGTAGCACAAAACCAAAGACTTGTTTCTGCTCTGCACAGTTTTAAAAGTGACCCCAAATCACTCATTAATTGGTCAAATTAAAAGGTTTATTTATCCTAGTAACTTCACCACTGTCTTCTTTAAAGACAGTCCATGGAACTCAACCACATTGGGAAGGCTCCATCCCTTTTGAGCTCTTAAGGCTGCTAAATGTCTTGAGTGCCATAAAGACATTAAATGTGTGGACACTTAGTGATGATGTTGAATGGAATTATTAATGATACTGTTACAGCAATGATTTCTGTGTATGTCTCTTCCTAACAGGAGTACTTAAGAAAACATACTCATATATTCCCTCTCAAAACAGTTCAGAGGGTTCACTCTTTTAGTAAGTTGCTCCCTGTTTTACAAGCTGCCTGATGGCATGCTTGTTGTGGCAGATACTTGACACTTGCCAGACATATTTCTATCTCCTGTTTTGCACAAACTTAGCAAATCTTGGCATTTTTTATGGATTTTTTATATTGAGTGAATCATTCATATCTTTATCCTACTTCTCCCATAGCTTTCTCCAGTCATATCTTTTATTCTGATTAATGTGACACTGCAGAAGACTGTCATCTAAAGACATGTTATATCTCAGCAGCCACTGCAGTAAGATTTTCACCTTGTTCTGAGTTTTCTTCTAGCTCCTTCCTTCACCGAAAATTTGAGAAATTTTATTGGGAGTCTTATCATAACTAGTTTTCAACATTTCCCTGGCAACTTAGTCTTTGCCTGCTGCTTTTTCAGGCTTTAACTAGAAGATAAAATGTCTAGTTCTGAGCATCTAATTTCTTTGTCAATGTCAATCATTTCTTGAAGTGACGGTCCATTTAACACTTCTGAAAAGTACTCTGCTCATCAATGCCTTGACTCCTTTTCCATTTTAAAAACTTTGAACGTTAGTGCTTATAAAAATTAATAGCAATATATATGTCTCCAAAATGGAATGAATGTTTCTTGGTCCAACATTCAAAATTTAAACAAGAAAGTTACACTTATTTTTTTTAATTTTTCATGTTCTGAAGTTACATCTGCATTTGCTTTTGTCACACCTAAATCCTCCTCAAGTTGCAAAATCCTGTGGGGGGTACCTAGATATATATGTAATTACTGTGTTGGGTACCTAGATATGTATGTAAAAATGTGATACAGATCATGGTGCCTATCTGTATGACACTAAAATTGGACTGAAGTATGAGAAAATTTATTTTTCTTGCCTGTGTGCATGAAGAAAAGACAATTTTCAGTGCCGTCAGTGCTATCAGTATAGAACTTATTATGGGTAATAACATTACTGTAAAATAGATTCTTTAAAAGAAAGATGATATAATATTTGTGTACACTATAGAATAAAACATGCTGTAAATGAAATAGGCTAATTTTATTGATGATATCAAAGAAATGTAAACCTTTCTTGATGAAAAATCTAAATAGACCCTAGGTGATGGTCAGCAGTACATCCTGAAATTTGGTATGTCATGCAAAAATTTATATTACTTTTTACAGGAATTTGAATGTATCAAGTAGATCCCTTGACACAGTATATATATAAATCACAACCATTAAGTTGCTTTTAATAAAATGTAGCCAGTGATCTATATCAGCCTTGTAAAACCGGAAATATAGATGTAAACCTAAAACTGTGCTTCTAAACCATGCTATCAAGTCTCCTTCTCTCCTGCATGTGTCTACAAAGGACTGCTCCAAACCCGATTTATACTTTTTTCCTGTTTCTTGGCCCAGTACAGATACTTAATGTTCCTTAAATTCGCTTTTGTACTTACTGAATCTAAGCAACTCGGTAAACATGACCTGAAGGACAATAAACCCTCTTAGCACACATACAATTCGATAACTTAAAATTCTTGGAAGGTAAAGGCTCCTGACACTTGAATAATGCTAGCTCGGGTTAGACTGAACTTTCATCGGAATGTGTAAAATCTGGTCTATGCTAATTTCTTTAACCTGTATAATGACAACATACTCTGTTTATCACATACCAGGTTAAAATACAATTTGTTCTTTACTGGAGGCAAAACCCATGGAAAAAAAATCACCTTATATACACAGGTTGTTCAAACAGAAAACCCAGACATCTCACTGGTATAGTAAAATAAAGCACATTTGTCTTTACAAAAACAATATCTACTGTGTTCTAGTAGAAAAATGAATGTCAGATAACAATCTAAAAGCAATAGACAATAAACTTAAATTATAGTAAAAGTCAATTAGTATGCCAATTAGTCTATATTGCAAGGAACTTATATGAAAAATCTTATTTTTCACTGTCATACAAGGTGTCGAGGAATGAACTATGTAATTTAGGATTCACTAATAATTATAAAGGGGAGTTTGACAGATTATGATGTGACTCCATAAAGTGGTAATGCAAAATAGCTACTCACCAAATGGTAAAAGCTTTTATACTTCAGCAGCTTTTAAAAGGGTACACATGGTAATAGAAACTCACTTTGCAAAAAGACAAATAAATCTGGGGATGCATATGCTTTGTGTCAGTTTCATGTTGTTCCTAAACAAGATTTTTACTGAAAATGTTCTCAGTGCAAAAAGATAATAACGTGGAGAAAAACACATTCATCAAGTACAGCACGCAAAACCCAATACCTTACTTTATTCTTTTGAGAATGATACAAAAAGGTTAATAATCTCTTCAAAGCGACAGAGTTCACTATCCAAGAGTGCAAAAGGTACTGTAAAGGCAAAGACTGCATTATGCAAATATCACAGGCATGAGGAGACCATACAACTCACAGCAGAAGATAATCAGCTTTTTTGTTTAGTTTCAAAACAGAAGTATCTGACTTCTAAAAGTGCTGGACATCCAATGTTCACCCTACATGTTTGTTTGCATTTGTTTTTTCCAGTTCTTGGCTGGGATTTTGTAGGGCTTGAACATGGGTAAATTGAAATCTATTGCTTATTTTTGGCTGAATTCTTCATTTGGCTTTTGTCCTGTAAAAAGCATAAGCAGTCTTTGTAGAAGGATCATGAAAACACTCAAGTATTTATCTCCATGTAATAATAGTATGAATTTATATTACATACATACTATTTCCACTAAGATCAGTAGGAACTCCTATGATTCCCAATAAGCAGTTTTACCAAATGAACCTTGAGAAACCCACTTTTGGATAAAAAGATTTGGGCTATACTACATTTCTATGCCTGGAAATTGGTTTTACTCAAAGCAAATGTAATACCTGACTCACAAACAAAGTGTTAGTCTATCTTCCTTGAGTCCAGCACAAGGTCTTATCTTTCTTCCCACTCTGAGATTTGGTACAACTATCTTCTTTAGTTTAATCATTCCATGAATTTATACCTTTTTTTTCTGTAATAAATTTTAATGATTTTTAAAATTTTATTTGTAGTAAATGACTCTTTGGTTTTCATCATGGAATCTGGTAAGGGAAATACCAAAAGAGTAGGGAAAGCAAAAGCAGAAAGGCAAAACCAAAGACATTATCTGTCATAAAGAATTCTAGCCAACTAAAGAATGACAGAAAAAAGTCGTGAGTTCTAGAAAATGTCCAACCTTGGAAGAATTCTTTTATGCCTGATGCTTTGGAAAAATACATCTTTTCTCAGTACATTTATTGAAATTGTTTCCTTGGAAATAATTGCCACCTGGTTCCATGATGCATTCTTGATTATGGATTACTCTGAGGATGCAGTGGTTACATACATTTTTAATGTTTTGTTTGAAGTACAAGAGTTTTTGAACCACATTTATGAAAAATGGCTTTCAAAACATGCAGAGTGGCTGACAGACCTCAAATAAAACCCATGTCCCCAGGATTTGCTCCTGTCACAACCATGTCTGAGAGACACAGTGTGGTGCTTGGTTATGACATCCCTTGGGTTTGTGATAGATTCAATATTTCACAAGGATGAATAGTGGGTTTAAACTAGACAAACAAGTTACCATGTAAGCTAATGGTCCCCTCTGTTCCTGTTGTGTGTAGGTATGTGGGGAAAAAAAGCTCACGCTTCTCACAGTTAATTCAGTGCTTTCAATGTTTTTAACTGTAAAGAAGGCATCTTTAAGAAGATGTTATGTAAATGCTTGTTGCAGTTTTCTTCTTTCAAAACTTCCAGGAGTGTTTGGGAAGAGTGCAGCTAAAACAAAAACAAAAACCACCACAAAACTAACCCCATGAGAGTGCTTAATACTTCTTTATTCCATAAGAGCATAGTAGTAGGGTAGCCCACATTTTTTGCATTCAGCAGTTGCCCACCACTGGCACAGGAGTGTTTCCTTCAGACATGACAATACAAATTTGAATTTGCCCTCAAGTTCATCTGTTTGACATGCTTCAAGGACTGCCTCATAGTCACCATATACAAGGAGTTGGGGAAGAATCTGGAAAGGGTATATTACAGAAAAGATGCCTCAGAATGATAGTTCTGACTTTGGTAGTCAAATATAACCTAATGGTACTGCAGGTAAAACTACAGTCATAATTTGAGATGAAACAGACATTTCAAGATCCACAAGGAAAAGGCTCTGATAAGGAATGTGTTACTATATTGCCACCATTTAGTTGCATGAAGATAGTATTTGCTGCCAAATGTTGTTGAATTATTTTCCTGGTGTACATTTTCCAATGCATTTCTAATATGATCACTTATTATTTAGTTCTATCTCTATTTGATGAAAGCATAAATTAAGATAAAGTACATCAAGGTTACCGATGCTTTCTGATAATAAACTAGAACTGTTGATTAAGCAGATGATGAGTTTAAGTCAACATCCTTTGTATTAAAATGCTTGATGTAGATTTATGAACTAACCTCACAGAAGTTTCACAAGTATAAAATAAATGTTAAAGTATGATAAAAAATATTTTACTTTAGCATAATTTAATATTTACAGTTTTAATATAGAAAGTCATTTAAGTAAGAAAGGACATAATTAAGCCCTATCAATATACTGAACTTTTTATTTTTCAGATTAAAACATCAGAAGTATTCTTGGTCTTTCATCTTGATTAGGCAATGTATTTGTTTTGGATTTCCGTGGATCTTTAATAAATGTTATCGGTTTGAATTAATCTCCTTTTTAAAATTATTTTTAAAGAACAATCTAAGAAACAAGTTTTGCCATTTCTATGGCACTTAGAGGTACAAAATTTTCTCCTGTTCTTCCCTTCTTGGGACATGAAATAAGAGATTTTTAAATATTGAAACAGTTATTTTATACTTCTTTTGGTGCTTCCTATCTTCCTTCACCAGAACTTTCTTGCCGCCTTATTTCCAGGCTGCTCTTTAGGCCAGGTGAGATACTTGTCTGTGCTGCTTACTTGAAGACATGACTTTGCAGTCAGATTTGGAAGGATTCATGTGATTTTTCTGGGACTCCTTCATGTGAATCCTCTTCAATTTGGATCGTCTCCGTTTCAGAGAAGAGAATGTTTATGGACAGCCATAAGTATAGGCTGCCATCATGTGTCACCTCCAGCTTGCCACTGCCTCTTCTGGTGACAGAGCCTGGAGGGTCCTTTCTCAGTTATCCTTCATATGGCTTGATACAAAATCCACCACTCTTCTTTTCTGAACTCAAACTGAATTCTGGTGATTATATGGCACTACGTGGATGAGAAATATTGTTCTTGGGTTTCACTACAGAGCCTTTTCAGGATGAGCTTATCCTATACTTCTTCACAAGGCAGCATCCCTGCTGGTCCTTTTAATTGCAGTTTCTTTCTGAAAAACGCATTCAGTGTAGTACTGTTTAAAAGGTACTTTCAAGTTATGGATTTCATGCAACTCCAAATTAGCAAACATCAACAGTGAATATTATTCCTTTTCTTTCCATGAACCTTCCTCCTCACACTTTGTATTCAGCCCTTAGCATACGAAGATTAGCTCATTACAGCCAAGGGAAAAAGAAAAGGAAAAAGAAAAGGTTTGAATGTATCCAAAAACTGTTCAATATTCTCAGCGGTCCCCAAAATGACATTAAAAAGAATAGCATGCTTTCCATCATAACAAAATCTAAGGTTATTCAGCATTGTTGGAAATACAAATAATACAGAATTATTTTACTACTAAACTGAAAAGCTTGCAGCTGACAGCAGTTCATTTTTTTTGGAGTTATTGTGTTAAGATCCTGCAAATCTACTTGTAATGCTGAATAAGAATGATTCATGGATTAAAAATCAGTGAGGAGCTTTACAGAATACAGCAAATAAAATAGAATAGTAACTTTACACTTCAGATACAAGATGAGTATAATCTCCACAGCAGACAAGATGGGCAAGATCTACATGGGCTAAGAGAAATTAATCAAATGCTACTGCAATGCTTGGCCTGAAATCTGGAAATGCTTTGAAAAGTCAATAAAAGAGTCCTTATCCCTAGCAGGAGTAAATCCATCTGATATGTCCACTTACATCAGTTACAAACATCTACCCCAGTGTTTGTAAAATTAATGGACTATACTATATTATTTTCATTTTTCTGCTGGTAAGCTGGAAAGGTATTTAGTCCACAGTTGTATCCCCAAAAGTATTGTCTAATAGAACTGGGTTTTGCCTTGTAGCCATGTATGAAAACATACAGAAAGAAGCTAAGAGCCAGAGGGCTGGATTATCCACCAGGTCCAAATAAGAATAAACTACTGCTTTCCCAGTTTGAGGGAATAAACAACACATTGAGTAAAACAACCCAGAAAACTAAATTGAAAGCAAATGTGGGAGGTGGGAAAGACCTAGTTCTCCTTTATACAAGAAATGATATTTCATAAAATTTTTAACTGATACAACAATTTTTACTTACTTTATAAATCAGAAAAGTGAAGGATTCAAAGAGGAAAATACAGTGAATGCTACACTAAATAAGTAAATAGATTTCAGTGTTAGAAATAATCATGGACATGCTATGTAACACTGAAAATTTTTGGTTTTGTTTTAGTATATATAGTATATAGTTTTATATACAGTTATATACTATATATATAGTTATATAGTTCTAGTATATATGCTATATACTTTTTAGTTCTTTTTAGTTAATTTAATTGTATTTTTTCTCAATGCACTGACATACACTAAACCAAGGAATTAATAAAGGGACACTAATGTGAAAATAGAGAAAAACATGGTTAACTCTAACTTAGTTGACAGGTGAGTAATTCCTATCAAAGCAGGAAACAGTAAGTCCTTATCTCATAATTAAAGTGCGTGAGTAGGAAACACAGAGGGAATAGTCTAAATACAGTTAGTTAAAAAAGTAAATTAAAAAATAGTGTAAGTATTCACTGGATAAATCAATACAGAAAGTAACCCTACCCTTCAAGTCTAATTTTGACTCACTGACCAGCTGTATTTGGTACGCTTACAATGCTGAAAATCAAGCTTTTTGAAATAAAAAGTGTGGAAAATAGACTAGTGTCTTCTTAGTGAAATTGATATTATGTAGAATCAGTGTTCTACCTTAAAATGAAATTACGAATGTGATTTTCAAAGGAGCCTAAGGGAATTAAGGTTTCCAACTCCAGTTGAATTTTATTAGGATTTAGAAGTCTAATTCCCTCATGCTTCTTTGAAAATCTCAGTCTAAATATTTACCTCCTCTCTGCATTTTATGCTCTTTCTGCATTACTTACAACATTCAGAGATACCATTGCTCTCTGGAGCATACTGTGATTGTGTAATATGTTCTCAACCATTTTATCTGCTTATGCCAAGAGTTAGCCAAAATTTGAAGGTATATGAACTGTTTGTTTTATAGGTAAGAAATGAAACTGAGTTGAAGAACCAGGACTTTAAAAAATGATCCTGTTATTTACAATCAATATATGTTCCATCTGATTTCCCTAGAGACAGAAAGAATTAAGCCAAGTCAGTTTCTTCCTCAGGATTCTCGAGATCGCTTTCCAGCAGGACCTTGCCAAAACAGTCACCTCGAACTTTGTGGTTCCTAACACTCCAGTATCTAAAACATCGACTGCTGGAGTCATGTGCTGCCACTGACTGGCTACAAAATGCAAAATAAAACTCTGCCTTATTTTGTATTTATCTATTCCAATGAAAATTTCATCCATCTTCATTGCTTAGGTTCTAATTTTGCATAAAATCTGTGCATTGGATGTTTACTCCTTCACAAATGATATTGACTGCTTTTTTAATTTATCCTGAATAGATAGTGTCTTCTACACTCTACGGTTTGTTAGAATCAGTCCAACAAATAGCTCAACAAGGCAATCTTCACCTATGATCTGTTCTCCAGATTATGTCTTTCATTGAGTAATTTAACAGCTCTTTCCAGAGAAGTGACTTGCATTTAGACCAAATGATTTATTATTCCCCCATATGTATCTTCCTATTAACTGATTCAATTTTTTATATCTTGTCATGTTTCTTAGGTTTTTATTCCACTTCTCAGGATTTTCTGGCTCCAGTAATTTCCTGGGAATCACACTCAGCAAAGCCATGGATAGCAAAATGCTATGTGCTCATGTCCTCTCTACACTATCAATAAAAGTGAAAGGCTTCATCTAAGTGATGTAGGCAAAAGGAATTAATATACTCTACACCGTGCATTAGGGAAGCAAAATGCACTGAACACATTTGGCCCTGGGTATTGAAACACATAATTTCAGTGATAATGATATCAGATTTTCTAGAAGATTCTAGGTGCCTACTTTTAAAACAGTTTAAGAAGATGTGGTCCTAAAATACTACTGGGACCTGGTTACTTATCTTCTCTACACCTTTTTGAAAATGAAAATTCCTTTCCTATGTGTTACTATCCAAACATGAAGCTGATGTCTTTACGAAAAGAAGTAATGCATGCTATTAATAAAATCTTAAAATTACTGGAATTGCTGTTTTCTCAGGTAACAAGTGATAAGATGAGAAGGAACAGGCTTAAGTTGCACTAGGGGAGTTTTAGATTGGATACTAGGAAAAAATTTTTAATTGAAAGAGTTGTCAAGCACTGAAACAAGCTATCCGGGGAAGTGGTTGAGTCACCATCCCTGGAGGTATTTAAAATGTGTTGTAAGGTGTAGATGATGTGTAGGGACACAGTTGAGTGGTGGGCTTCATGATCTTTAAGATTTTTCCCAACCTAAATGATTCTATTATTCTATGACTGCCTATAGCATGTGCAGATAATTTCTAAGTTCCTTGACCTCAATTTTATAAGAAAACAAGCACAGTAAGTATATGGGCATTTTAAATTCTGCATTATAGCACATCTCTGCCTTTTGGGTCTCATATGAGCTATCAATAGATACCTGAACAAAACTGCAAAATGCAAAGTTGAGTTAAATCAGATTTTTAGAATACCCCATTAAAACTCCATATAATCCTTTTCTTTCTTTCTTTCCTTATGAATCCATTTTATTATATGGCATACTATTGATATCAACAGCTGATACCTAGAACCTTAATAGGTTTCTGTCTTGTTAATTCCCTTTGGACAGAGGCTGTCTCTTTTCTGTGGCACCGTCTCCTTCCAAGGAGCATCTGGACATCAATATCAAATGATTTAACTTGTTCTTGTTGTCATTTTTCTGGTAAAGACCTGAAACTCTGGTCATTTCACAACAAAAATCCACATTTGTTTCAAAGGGCCCTAGATGAAATCTGATTTGAATCTCTTCCCTTAAAGAGACATCATACACTTAGCTAACTGCTATAGTTCACAAAATTTAATGTTGCGTGTTTTGTATCTGATACACCAGAGGCAACTTTTCAAGTTCCTGCAGCTGCACAGCCTAAATCTTGGCACAATCTACTAATATATCTGAGGCAGAAATACGACCCCATAAAAGTAGAGTATTATGAGCACTAAAGCTCTGCTATGTCTCAGTCAAAATATCAGGGTTTTTTACTGTAGTATTCCACTCAGTATTCATGGAACAGAGTGTGATTAAAGAACCACTCTTGCTCTTGGTGTGCCGATTCAATAATTATTGTCTTTGTTTCTTTAATATATGCGCAAAGTCTCATCCCACACAAAACATGATATCATAAAGCTAAGATAATAATAGAGTGAGACATCTTTCACAATGGCAGTAACAAACTCTGGGTGGCTTTTCAATGTTTATGAACATCAGCACGGTATTCATAAACTTATTTCAGCATCGCAGAAATTTACACTTCTACACTAAAAGAGAAAAAAGAATCCCTTGGAATGACTATGGTAGAGCATGATAAAGAGGAGGTAAATGTGGGGTTTAATTACTTTTATGCATGTAGACCTTGACAGATAGAAGAACACAAAAGTCTTCTGCAATTCTGGAGGACAAAGGAGTGCTTCTAAATTGCTTTAGCACTGTCTGAGCTTCTTCCAGAGCACCCAGAGCTGCTTCGTTGCTCAGGCTCTTCTACTGTTTCATCCCTAACTTCTTTTTTCTGTCATCCATAGTAGACATGTGTTTCCTGTTCTGGGTGTTTCCAGTACTTACCTTGGCCAGCTTATACAGGGTGGACATCAAGACTCCTCCCAGATTGTTCTTCCTCTGTGTCACAAATCCCATTTGCAGGTGTTTCATCAGAGGGACACTCTTACTTCAGTCCTGCCTATGTTACAACCAGGGCAGAATTCTGAAACAATGCACTATGGTAGTGATGGAGGTCAAAAGAACTTTAAAAGTGATTAAAATTTTTAGCTCTTTCATTTAATTTTTAAAAGGTTATTTTAAAAACATAAACCCCCAGAATGTTTTATGAGAAGAAATACTTTGTCTAACACTACTTCACATAAAGGAAATTTAAAATCTATTGTTATGAGTATTTTCTTGGTTGAATATCAGCAGCTTTTTGGCTAAAATGATTGATCACAGGGAATATGAAAAAGTGCCCTCTCATTCCTGTGCACTGAGGTTCTGATCCAGGAAATCCAACAGAGTCTAAATGGATGGTCTCTTCAGCTGCTTACCTTTTCTTTCTTCTTACTCAGTGTGCAGTTTATGAGGCTGGGAGATCCCTGCAATGATCTTACTCTTCTGGGATCTTTTATTAATTGCTATTCTCAGTACAGACTCTTTTCTGCTCCAAATATTCATGAAGTCTGATGTGCACGAGGAATATCTTGTTACAGTGAAACCATAATAATCAGTACACACATCAGTTATTGGTATGGAAGATCCACATTATCTAAGTACAGAAAAGGTAAAGGAAGCCTTTTATTTTACTTTTTCTGTAAATCATGTAAGGCTAAAGGTTCATGAGACACAATAACATATATTTCTCTCACATTCTGCATTCTCTTTCATTACTAATTTTCTTTTATTAAAAATGCAATTGATTGTGTCTGGCAAGACTATTTGTATTGATTTACAACTAATAATGAAATACAAATTACAGCATTTTCTGAGTTAATTGCACCTTTGGCCTTGTTTTTGACTGCAGTAAGGTTTTTACAATCAGTCTTAGACACCTGGCCATCAGCCTTCTGAGACCAGCACTCTTGCCCTAGACATCTCTGGTCTCCTCTCTGCAGACTAGTGACAAAAATTGATAAGTACTTGGGATCTCTCTGTTCAGTTTGACAACTCAGCAAGTCCAGTGTCAAGTAAGCACCTAGACTCTTTCTTCCAGGAAATGACAGCGTAAAATAATCATCTTCAAAATGATCTGATTTAGAACAGAAACCTTACATAGAAAACAGATATTAAGAGAATAAACACATCTGAACATGTCCTCTTTGTCTGGGACCTGACAAAAAATAAGATGCAGAACTTGACAAGGTTAAGGTCAAATCCATAAAAGGATTTATGTGTCTGGATCCTCTTCAGTGGACTCCAGTACACAGGGGAGAGAGTTAGCTCTTGAAACAAAAACTTTACTTACAGCCACAGAGAATCATATCCCCCCACTGGAATTCAAAGCCCAGTGCTCTTTCCTGAACAAGAACACAGGGAAGCGTTGTTGTTGACAGAGAAATATTCTCCCATTACCTCTCCACATTTATAAAAAATCAAGACAATCAAAATAAAGGGGGGATAGGGGTGGGGGTGGAAAGAAGAAGATAGAATCTACAGCTATAAATCTCTCTTGTAGTCACCAGTTCAGTAATTTTTTACTTCGTTTCTGTTCCACTGAAATTGCAAAATTGTTGCTAAGAAGTTCTAAGAAGTCCTTAGTCTCTCCAACGTGTGTTATATGACACAATGCCATTTAAGACCATTTCATTTGCATCTGTTTAGTAGCTAGCCAATACACCCATCAATACTTGTAAGGTTCAGTGTCTCCTCAAACTAGGAAAATTAGGAGTGTGTCTCTGTCCTTTTCTGCAATTCTGTTTGAAGGCCCAACCTCATCCTAAACCCCACTCCAGGAGCTTCTAGATACACGGTTATACTGCCTTATACTGCAGCTTCATCTATCTCTGAGAAGAGTACCTGTATCCAAGAAGAAGGATATCTTTATCCAAGAGAGAAGTTTTGCCAGTCACCATGCAGAGACAGTACAAAAAGACTACGATATCTTTGGATCCTAATCAAAAAGAAAAAGAAGGTAGGATATGCAAGACGGTAGCACAGCGTAAAACCATTCTTTCCTCTTTTCTGTTTCTTTCTGCATCCCCACTTGGAGAGAGAAGGAGGGTCCTTGCTGGAGCACTGACAGCAATGCTTTCCCCATGAAAAAACACCTGCGATGGAAGCCTATCCTGTAGGACTGCTTAGAAAAGGTATGGCTGAAAACACCTTTCTCAGAATATAATAGGGATATTCTTATGAGGACTTGAGAGGCTGCATGGTCTCAGCTGGAAAGAGGTTTCCTCCCACTTGCAGGGTTTAGAGTGCTGGAGGTTATAATAGAGATGGACAGTAGCTAATAACCCTTCTGGGAACTCTTGGCTTGCAACTATGACACCTTTCATCTCCTGGGCTCGGAAGCAAACAATCGAGGGTTTTACTTGAAAGGTTTTCTTTGTATCAAAAAGAAAGTGCTAGGATTCGTGTACAACTGGAGGACTGAGAGGCTGTCAGTGATCCCTGGAGTTAGGATATGGTGTGTGGAAAGCACAGTCTAGATGGTAACAGCAAGGAGTCTGACAGAGCTCGTAGTTTCTTGTGCCTTCCTCTTATGCATTGTGTAGCTCTAATGAAAGCTGTTGGATGCCAGATCAGGTAATGTCTAACTGAAAAGCCAGTTACTCTTGCTAGGATTATCATTAACCTTTTGATTAAAAAAAGTTCAAAGCAGTCAACCACAGATATTATCTTACTGTTACCATTATTTATTATTAAAATGTTTCATTAAATCATAGCTGAAGACAAGGCCTATTAGGGCTTGTTATCTGTGTTTGTACTTAAAATTTTGTTTATGCCTTTATTACTAACAAGAAGTATAAAGTAGCCTATTGCTGGTAACAAAAAATAAGAATACTCCACATAAATACTCTTTTAAGCACACAATTTTCTTCTATCTTATTTGACTTAGATACTCATTTATCCCAAGCAGTCCTAACTCAGATTTGGTTAGTTTTAGAATTTCTAATTTTGATTGCTTACAAAACCCACTAATTAAATATACATCAGATATATCAGAATTTGTCATCTGTGTTGGTGATACTGCAATTAGATCTTAACCTTGTAGAAGATTTCTTAAATGTAAGTAATATTCCTATACAACCCTTTTCATAATTCTTTTTTTTTCCACCCAGTTGATAATGCCATTAGCTTTTTTAAATATCAGGGTCATTCCTGTACATGTCCACAATTCAGTGATATATTAATAAAACTTCTTACACCTACATTTTCCATTTTCAGCTCTTTAAAATTTAGACTAAAAATAAGGCCAGAAAGCAAGGCAATTTCATGAGCTCTATAAGCACTAAAACAAGATTGCATGATGGTATTAATTTCTTACTCTTAAGAGAATAAGCCATTTGAAGAATTTGGCATTTGATGGAGAAGAAAGTTCCAGATGGACTTTCCAGCAAAGGATATTAGCCTTTTGTGTTCCAATAACTCTCAGAAAGACCTTGAAATTTGAAAGACACAATCTATTTCCACATATCTCCCAGTACTGGCAGATAGCAAGGAAAGAGATGGATGACCACTGCACCATGACTGACAGATTTTTCCTTTAGAAGTATGTCTTCCCTTTCCGTATCCTTCCCACCTCTGGCCGAAGTGCACCGGATGTGCAGTGAGCGTGCAAATCCCAGTACCCATTCCAATGCTTCACTGTCACATGTAAGGGAGAGAATTTGTGACATTGTGCTGATTCAAAAGATGTGGCATGAGAAGTAAATATAGAAGTGGACTGACAAATAAGTGCAAAAGGCATAACTGCAGGCTCTATTCTCTCTGTCCTGTTTGATTTACTTTGAAACTTCCAGTATTAGTGGTATGCAGCAAGCTCCCAAATTGCTCTGAATTAAGTTTTTCCTATAACAAAATCTGTGACATTTCCTCTCTCTGTTGTTTACAAGCAAGCCTAAAGATGAAGAATCTCTGTTCTGATAATTGGTGCAAGGACTGAATAAGTATTTAAGGGGCACTAGAGACAATTTCGAAAATAGATCGAGGGCAGGATGTTCTCCTGTCCCAAATAAATATTGTCATCACTGACCTACAGAAACAGGTTGTCTCTTATGTTTAATCTTTCCTTATGCTTATTTCCTGAACTGTTGACTAAACTGGCTTGAACAAGAGGCACAGAAAGTGCCAGTCCTGACAGTAGCCTGAAGATTGTTCCTTTCTTCTAAGAAACTGTAGAAATTATCTCAAAATTCCTCCAGCTGAGTAGGATACTAAATGCTGGACTACAAAACTAAGAATGCCACACATAACATCTATACTACATCTAGAAGGGGGATTTGTACTTCTCTGATTAGTAATATACAAAATAAGCTTTGGATATTTCCAAAGGAAATTTAGATTAGATTTGGACTCAGGGACTCTGTCATAGAGGAGCAGCAGTAAAAAAGAACTGTGTAAGGGTGATTTTCCTTTACACTTTTTTATCAGGATTGGGTGCTGCAGAACATCTAGGATGCATGCAAACAGCTAGGATACAACCAAACAGGCTGTCAAACCTTCAAAAACCAGAATACAAATGTGAGTAGGCAAGAAACTCCACAGACAGGTGAGGATCCTAAGACTGGAACTGGTTGAAGGGTGCCTGGTGCACTAGAAAGGAAAGACTCCGGCTGGATCATTCAGTTTAATTTTCAAAGAATTTTTGAGAGAAGTGAATAGAATGGCTTCTCTAGATCTCAGAACTGCTGTTAAATGTCATTAAATATGCTTAGTAATCAGTTGGTACATATGATTGCATCTTGCCCTCAGTTACATGACAACAACTTCCCCTTTAATTAAATGGGATTGCACCTGTGTAAGTAATGATACAATTGGGCCTATAATATATAATAAATAATACTCTATCTTTGCCAAAAAATCATTTAGTTGCATAATTTAGTGAATGTTAAATAATTATTAGGAACATATTTACTGAAATTCAGTTGTTCAACATCTATCTTCATGCAAATTATTGTTACACTTCGATAAATATTCATAGTAATCAGTGTGTATTTAATTAACATACAATAACTTTCTCATTAAGTCTGAGTTAAATCCTTTTAAGGGGGGGAGCATTTCATTTAAAGTGTAAGTGGAAATCTCTCTTTGGAAGCTTACATAATTAATCTTATTTTTGGTTCCTGACCAAAAGAAAGGGCAATTGATGGCTGTGAGGGATTGTCTATTCATAGTATATGATCCTGTGCTTTGATAAAAATTCAGCCAAAGCATTTGAGCACAAAACAAGAATGAACTAACAAATGTGGTTTTTTAACTTGCCTGTGATTTAAATTATTTTGAAACAATTTATTTGGAAGCTTTGAAATTAGATGACAGAACAGTGAGATTTACAGTACAAAAAAGTTAAAAAAAATTTAATTACATCAAATAGCAAATCAGGCTGGAGATAAAAATTGATGGCATCTTTAGAAAACATGTAATTCAGTCACTCTCCAATTTTCATTCCATTTTTACCTTGTTTTACTATTTAATAATTTGCTTGATCAGACCTATTAGTAAAATGGTTTATTTTCTTTCAGTTTATATACAATTTGGACATTAAATTATTAGAAACTGTTTAGCTTTCACTTTTTAATGAAATTATGTAGGATTCCAACTTTCTGTTTTCCTTATTATTTTGTTTTATGCAGAACCCTGTAAATTCTTTTATGGAGTAAATGAAAGGGTTTAATACATGTGTGAAAAAGAATAATTTTCTTTTATATCAATAATTTTGAGATGTACCAGACATTTTTTTCCCCTCAAAAAAACCTAAAGGAAATTAAAAGGATAGTCAAATTCTGCATTCAGATAGAACAAAGACATTTTAAATACTTTCAAAATGTCAAAGATCAAGATGCCCTGGAATAACATACTGGATTATACATGTGATATCTCAGTTTGAGGTGGTTCTCCAGTGCTCCTGATATAATTTACCACCGTCTTAGTGTCGTACACTCAAGCCTAGTGTTAGTCCTTCTTTCAGCTTCTTCCGAGTGAAAACTCCATCAATCATATCAAGTAGAACAGCGCCAGATGAAAGAAGCTAAAAGTGTCAATATCAGAAGAATTACTAGCTTCATGTTTAAGGTATTTTCCTGGATATAGTAATGCAGAGGTTCCAATTTATCCTGCAATTAATACAGATGAAGAGTTAATGGTGTCTCTAGTAAGTAATGGTTTATTCTAGGATACACTGGTTCACACCAGCAATAGTGTTTGAGGAAATTCTTCACAAAGAAGGTTTCACTGAAACCAATACATTCGTGTGAAAGTTGAACTAGACTTTTCTGACACAAAATATTAATCAGAAGATTCACAAAAAGGTGATAACAGCATCTTTCAAAATTGCTTCTCCCTGGTCTGCTTTTTCCTCCCTGGGACTCCAGGGCTGAAGCTGAGGTTGACAGCTGTGTCCAGGGGAAGCAGATCTGCTGAGAGGAGCTGAAACTCTATGGATAAGGATCTTGGGAACATTTCTATGTTTTTCAGTGACACAGGTTTTGAACTGGCAGGAAGGACTCGCCCCCTGCAGCCTATGGCCTTCAGTCACCCTCTTTCTGCTCTCTTTCAACATAAAACTGAAGCTTGAAGTTTCTGTGTGCAGTAGAGAAGGAAGTCTTGTGAGTTCTCCTATCCTAAATATTTTATTGTCTGCACCCGAGAAGGTCTCCTCCGGGAAGAATGAGATGAATTTCATACCTATCATGTATCAAGGGCAATTGGGCTTTCAGATTTCCTTGGTAAATGTTGAAACCAATCAATCTACATAAAAGAGCACCAAAATCTTGTTCAATACAATGAAATGAAATGAAATTAAAAAAAAAAGAAAAAAAGCATAGTGAATCCAGGTCAACTTGAACACCCTTGATAAAGGGTGATTTGTGCAAACATAAGCATACAGTGACATTTAAGATAGTTTCTAACTGCCATTCTAGAAGGATCTGCCATGAGTCTGGGGTAAAATTTGCCAACTCCACTAAGATATCGTCAGTAACACGGGATGCTACTAGATGCCTCTGTTAGGGCAGCTGAATCACTTCCAAATGCTTGAAATACAGCATCTAAGAATAAATAGCTTCTCTGCATTTTATTTGTCTATAGAAGAATTGTGACAGCTCTTATATCAAATGAGCACACTCTCTGTAAGGTAACATAATTTTGAAGGACTCTGGTGAAAGGAAAAGGAGAGACAAAGCTTTTTCCCCCTTTTTCTACTAACAAGATAGCAAAACTTGCCCAACCTTGGCACTGGTGAAACCTGTCTCACATCTAAGGAACAATGAGTGTTTCCATACATAGAATTTGTTGCCAATTCACATTCTACTTAAATGCAGATTTATTTTTCCATTTCTACAACTCTTCTGCTTCATATATATGATCATTTAAGTACTAAAACCCAGTGCATAAACCTTACCCAAGGGTCTTGATTGGCTTTTTATTTGTTCCACTACTCACCACTCTTTCTTTCAAAAAGTTTATCTTTGGGGACTTAGAGCTCAAATATGCCTTGTTTCATTTCAATCCCCAGATTACCTAAACTCCACGACTGTATGGTTACCCCCCTTTTTAAAAGGAGGGATTTAAATTGGCAACAAGTACTCATGCATGTGATGCTCTAGACTTATTTACACTAAAAGAAGGCATCTCAAAGCAGTTTAAATTTTCTGCATGAAGAATTTTTGTGGCTCTCAGATGAGTAGTGCAACACATCGTTTCTTTGTGTTTAAGTTTGGCAAAGCCAAGGATCCTGTTCAAGCAGTTGTTGGTAGTTCTTCTGATTCTCTTTTCTTTACTACTCACTTTATCCCTGTTGCATGTGAACCTTTAACTGATTTTGAAATCAAGGTGAATAGGACAAGGTTTTTAAAATGCAGCTCATTATAGTCTTTATAATAAATTTGTCTCCCAGGCTTCATCCCATGGATTATACAGAGTAAATAGGCTGCGTATTTTACACTGCATTTTACAGATGAGAAAACTGAAAAAACTCAATAAGAACATAAAAAAAAAGACTAATTTAAATTATATATAAAGTATAAATTTAATCTTTAAAATGGCTGTGATACTTAGGAAATGAGCTTCATAACTTATTGGAGACTCTCCTGCTTTTGAGTTACCTTCCTTCCCTATTATTTAGCAACTGATTATGGTTTCTTCTCTATATACTTAACTTCCATTTTGTGGGAGAACGTATATATACATAAAAGGATACACGTTTTATAAATGTTTCTGTATTTTCTTATAAGAATATCAAACATATACTGCCATTTCTTCCTCCTTCTTGAATCAGTGTGCTATTTCTTCACCAGACTAACAAATTAAAAATAATTTCCAATTTCTTTCACAAATACCTAGTGGCCAAAGATTATTAATGGATTTGTCGGACTGGCATAAATTCAAAAATTGCTCAGTTAGGGAAGAAGAATATAAAACATTGATTGTTTACAATCACATTTTGTAATCTATATTTTCCTCATGGAGGTGAAGGTTTATCTCATTGTACAACAACAGTTATAATTTCACCACAACTATTCATCAAACTGATATTTTGGAGCTGCAAATTATCACTTTCTGAGGCTACAAAGTAAGCAAGCTGTTGGCCTTTCCCTTAATACCCTCCTTTAAAAATAATAGCTGCCAGCAAGTTATAGTTTTATCTCACATATGTGAGAGTACTCCAATAAATCACTTCTGCTTGCAGCAATTATAGATTATGAGGCTTTTATAATCATGAAATAAGCCCAATAGTCCACTGTTGTTCTCAGAAGATTGAAAATCACTGTGTATTATTCTCTTTGTGTGGATGTATGAGCCTCTTGTTTCTCAGGGGCTAGTGTTACATTTAGCCATGCTGCTGGTATGTACCTTGTACACCAGAAGTGTTCCCTGCAAGTTGGGAAACATTAGGGTATTTTGTCAATTTCTGACATTTTTTCTATGAAAGAACCAAGTGCACTTCAGGTGTTTTAACTCCCTAAAGTCATTCTTTTTGTTCTCCTTTCTTTTTCTCCAGGTACAAGATAATCTTCTACAAAACAGTGTTTTGAAATGCTCTGGCACTGAAAGTAGTACATAAAAGCCACTGGAATGAAGTCTGTGATGGAGGTTTATCATAATTCTCTCTTGGAACAATTATAGCAATTAGATAGACTGATACTTTTGTATCCTTAGAACCACAATATTTGGACAGCAATGATTAGAAGGAGTTTCTTTCTGGAAATAGATCTAAAACTATGGTTTTGATGACATTCTTAGCAAAACATTTGTGCTATAAGCAAGATAATGATGACAGATATCAAGGTCAGGGTAATTACTTTCTATATTTGGATTAGTATTACCCTGGGTGTTATACACAAACTATCTACAAACATCAATCTACTGCTGTCCTTCCTTAGGAACAGCCTTTCACTTTTACATCACGAGCTTTAATGTGTGTGCCAAAATAAGAATGAAAAAAAAGAAAAAGTTGTATTTTTGTTGGTTTTTTTTTAAACCCAGAAGGTTCAGTATAAAAAAATAAAGACAAAGAAAAAAGCAAAGCAAAGTTGGCTTAAAGCTGCAAATATGCAAACTCAGAAATGCAGATTGCAAAACAGTATTTTATCCAAGAGAGTGTTGGATGGCAAAAACCAGCTAGCATTCAAAAAGAAATTGGTGTGTCAGGTTCTTATTTACATTTCTGATACTCCTGAAATTAATAGATAGCTATTTGCTTTAATCTTTTCATATCAGCCACAAACTGCTTGTATATGTTTTATCATAATAATTTTGATAGGAATTGAATTTTATTCCAGTGGAATTCAGTTTCTAATTTTCAAGCCCAAGTTGTTGGATTGTAGCTGTGCTTGAGGGTGATATAAGAGCCTTACATAAACAGTGCTTCAGAACTATACATACATCTTGACTGGACTAAATCAACAGAGATAGTAGTGTGCTGATTCAAAGGCACACATAAATGAAAAATGTTTCAAAGCCAAACTAATGCGATCTTCTGAGCTGTGAGTTAAATGTAATGTAATAATAAAAGACAAGGTCAGTAAAGTAAGCCTTATTCCTTCAAATTCTTTGCTTTAATTCTATTAAGAGTCTGGACACAGTAAACTCAGTGTCCCCACCCCCAACAGATCTCCTTCTGAATTATTTGTCTTTGAAATTACTCATTTTTTTCTCCAGCTGTGTTGCAATGTTCAGCTGAGGCTATAAATAAACAGCTCTTTCAAATGTCATTGGCTAACATCATCTTATGGATTGATCATGGAATAACACTTTCAAGTTTCTATTGCATTGTGAACTGGATTTTCCTGGCCTAAAATGTGTGTAGCTTGTGGTAATTTGGTATGAACACTCTTGACTTCATCAAGCTTTACAGCTTCTGCATCATCAGTCAAAAATTTAAATCTTCCGTCATTTTCTTGCAGTAAAGTCATGATAAAATGATTCTTAAGCTACAACGTGAAGGGAAAAAATATTCTTTTTCTCAGTGATGGCAACTTGTCTCTCCCTATTTTTCATCCAAATAAGCAGAATGCTGTAAATCCTGTCCAGAAGACACAGACTGGAAGAATTAATCAAAGGTTTGTTTAGGAGTTGTTTGGAACAGATTAAATGCTGTGTTGACAACACAATTTACAATTTGTCTATCAGCATCAACAGGAGCATAGCACCTGATCTTGATGTCAAGGAGAGTAGATCTGAGACCCAATCAAAGAGCTTAGCCAATATGGTAACCTCCTAAACAGAACCTCTGAGGATAGTCCTTGAAATCTAGTACTTGCATCCAAGCATGTGCACTGTCACCCAAACATTTCACCAAGGATAAGGAATGTTCACTGTGGAACTACTGAGCATAAATGTTCAAGTGGATCAGTTTGCTCAATGGGACAGTTTCTCACTTGCTAGTCATGAATACAAGTAGAGGCTGGCTTTCCACTGAGCAACAGTGAGATCTGATGAAAAGAAGAAATAACATTTTTAAGGATCTTGGATTACAAGAGAAGCAGCAAAACTATGACTATGTGATTCTCAGCCATACATCATTAACTGTTGAATAATGCAATCCAGGTACTACCTTTTTGGAATAAACCCAAGGAAGGCTCCAGGGAGACCTTATTGGAGCATTTCAATGCTTAAAAGCAGCTTATAAGAAAGATGGAGGCAGACTCTTTACAAAGGATCTGTAGTGATAGGACAAGGGATAATGGTTTTAAATTAAAAGAGGGTAGATTCAGACTAGATATGAGAAAGAATTTTTTTAAAATGATGGTGGTGAAATACTGGCACATGTTGCCCAGTGTAAGAATTGATGTGCACACAGGTAAACCTAGATGACCAAACTGTGGCTAAGGTATTAAGTTTATTCTGAAGTCAGAAACCCTGGATACACTGCTAAGTGAAAACACAGCAGGGGCAAAAAGCAGCCCTGGTTGTCCGGTTCTGGTGCCTTTGTAACACCACCTTTTGCATGCACAGAACTTCAAAGCAATAATCTCCTCTGTACTTTATGGTTTCTTTGTCTCCCCAAGAGACCTCCAACAAGTGTGAGAACTTTTATCTCTTCTTGCAACAGGGGAGTTAATTTCTCAAAACAGATAGGCAAAACCAGGTAGTGCTGTTCATGGGAAAGAACTTTCTCCCATACTGGGTTTTTTCTAGGCCCGGTTTTCCCAGCAGCAAAACCCTCCTTGAGCATAACTCTTTTTCTTCCTCGAAGAAATCTTCCATGGTTAACTTTCTTTCCCTACACCCAGAGAGGTGGTAGATGCCACATCCTTGGTAACATTCAAGGTCAGGTTAGGCAGGGCTCTGAGCAACCTGTTCTGCTAGAAGCCCATAGAAGGGAGCTGGACTAGTTTGGTCCCTTCCAACCCAGACTATTCTATGATTCTATGGTTCTGACTGTACCTTCCAGTTGCAAAAGTTGCAAAAGGCTTCACAAGGTGGTTGCCGAAAGCCCACTTTCCACTTCTATTTTTTTTCCAGAAACATAATTACTGGGTGTAAGAATCTATTGCTTTTTAACATGACATTTTACTTCAACATCTAGTCAGAAACTGGTGTTTCAATATCTGATAGTTTCTCATCAATTTTTCCAATACTGCAATTTTATTGTGATTAAAGAATTGATTTTAAAATACTCCAAAACAGTTAAAGTAGCAGGACTTTAAGTGAAAGACTCGGGTAGCTGGATGGCACCAGTAACATGTACCTATGGCAATTTGGAGAGTAGGGTACATCCATGGAAATCTGTAGAACTGTGCACTAACCACATCAGTTCTGCAAACAGTCACACTTGCCTTGGCTGGAAGTTTGAATGGTGGAAACTATGGACTGTTTATGGAGAGAAAAGAGGACTAGAGTCAGAAAGTCACCATTAGATTCAACAGATTTTTGTGAGTGTCTGGGTTTACCAAAACCATCACATTTCTAAAACAGCTTTACAGATGACAGACTGACTTTTCAACATTTGAGAGTTTGGTTGACAATATTGGGTATCTATTAAAGAGTGAGAAAAAAGGTAAAGAATGCCATGAGGATTGGTTTGCTTCATCTTGTGGACATTCCTATACTAACAGTGTGAGACTCAATAATACTAGTGCCTGAGAATTTTGCAGTACTCTGCAAATTGATTTATTCAAAAAGTGCTGTATTTCTCATTGTTTGAACCAATTCATTTGTAGAAGGTGCAGTATTTCTCATTGTTTAAAGTAATTCATTTGCATGTGCTGAACAGTCCCATGCTACAAGATGCTTAAATTGTGAAAAATAAGCCCTTTCTTCATGTTACTGGCAATATACTGCAAGCAACAGCATACAAAATAAGCCATGATACAAATGATTTCATTCGATTATTAGATTCTTAGAGATTAATATTAACAATTGACAGCACCCTTTGTAACAATGGGAGCTTTTCTTTGCAACAGCTAGTTTTAAAATGGAGTGTTGTTGTCCTTCTTATCATTTAGTACCAGATGAGAGTAATAAGAAAAGCACATCCTCTATCCAACAGCTGGGAACCCCAGCTTCATAGATAAGAGAGGTTGTGTTAGTTCCAACAAAAACTAAAATGTCCTGAAAAATTTTCTAGGAATAATAGGATCTATATAGAAATGCAAAGGACAATTTAACAGATTTGTACAGCCATTAATCTTATGTTTTAAGCTCATCTTTGAAAATGTGTACCTAATTCAGGCTTGCTGTAACTTATGCTTTCTTTTAGATTTCTGAATAATCATGCATAGATATTCTTTGGCATTAGGAAAAAAATAAATTCAGTGATCAAACCCCCAAAATAATTGGTTTGAGCTGAAGTTTCCAGAGTGGTGTATTGGCATTTTAGATGTTAAATTGAACGTGTGAAACTTAAATGCAAACCTTTTCAGTAGGACTGAGTGGAAAAGGGCATCTAGTGTACATTTTAAGACCTCTTTCCAGTTTATTTTTGGAAGAGAACAACTTACTCATCCTTTACTGTAATTCGTAAAGTTTTAGAGAATAATTGCTAGCACTGCAACCTAAAGTCCTTGAAAACATAACTACCTACACTGGGAATGAATCTATCCTTGGCTGTCACCATCGCTTTCCCTTTCTGGGCGAAGGACTCTGAACAATGGCACAAAGCATCTTAGCTCCTAGGCCACTTTGGTCCAGCTTCAGCAATGTGTTTTACCTCTCTCAAAAGGTCATGAAGAGACTGATTATAGCTTGGAAACAACAAGCCTCTGTAAATTTGGATACTAAGTACTTCACAAATTGTTTCTGAAACTGATTTAATGGGCCAAGAAAATAAGTCATTCTACTTACATACATTTCCTTAGTCCTCCTCAGTGATGTTTTGAGAAATTATTAGTACAAAAATAAATGCAGGTAAATGCATCTGACAGTGTGGTTCCTAGAGATGGTTGCTGGAAAGGTGTCTACACTGAATTTATGAAACAGTTGCACTTTACACTATTTACTAGAAGGTATCCCTGAATTACTTGCAGTGCAGTGGTGGAGCAGCCCTTTGTGATCAATAATCAGTCTGAATTCACCTTTTTTTCTTCAACTATTAACTTGAAAATCTTGAATAACTCCCACTTGAGGTCTTATAGTAATCAAAATTTTCCAGGGAAAGAAAAAATGTTGTGTGAAGGAGCAAGGCACTTTCCTAAAGAAATATTTATCATCTTATTTTAACCTAAAACAAAAATGGAAGCTGAAACATGGCTGTGGTCTTCTCCTGTCAGCAGTGTGGTGTAAAGATTGCTTGGTGAACCTATAAGTAAGGAGAGGATGACATGCACTAAAAGGTAGGAAACAGAAAATTGCCTTCAGAAAAGTAGAGCATTCTCACCCATACAGTTCCCCATTAAGGGGATCTGTAAAGGAAGGTTAGTATGTCACTTTGCATTTTGGAAAAAAATGAGGCTTAGAGAAAAGTAGGTAGAGAAAACCCTGAATTATGATTGCAGCTGCAAATAAACCCAACTGTTTTTCTATTATTGTATAAATCAGTAAGCTTCTAGAATTCATGTGTTATCAGACAGATGCTGTGAATATGTTGTAAAACACAAAACTAAAGGTTAAGTATCTTCAGATAGCTAAGGAACATGTGAATTGCCTACATTTTAAAAAATCCTTATGTGACTGCTTATTAAGGTTACCACAAAACCTCTACATAGAGAAAAGTGTTCCTTGGGTTCCAAGGTCCAGTATTTTTGAAAGATAGTAGTTACTCATATTTATATTTCTCAGCATTTTTATTATAAAAGATTTTTTCAAAGAAAAAGAAGCTTTCCTAAAAAAGCTATCATCTGTGATGTTTGTAGCAAGTATTTGAAATACAGCAATAAAAAAGTTGTCAAGGTGTAGAATTGCCTTTTCCTTGTCTCTTAAAATTCCATTCATGTTTAGCCCAAGTATCAACTTCCATTTTTTTCATCACTTGTTCTTTAAGGGAAAATTTAGCATTTTGCAAAGGTGCTATTTGGCAGTGAACATTTTAAAGGTCTAGACCAGCCTGTTACCAACATAACAGTAGGTAAAATAATGACATGGTACTTAAAATGCTTAAGAATTAACAGAATGCACAGGATATTTGGCTAATTGACACCACTGTGCTAGAAGTCACTTTCCATGGCAGCTGACTGAATTCATAGCAGTATACTTTGCTTTACATCTATATTGCAATAGTTAAGGAGCTATGGGGAAGACACCGGAATTGTACCTCATGAGAATTTTAAAAAAATCTTTAAAAATCAAAAGGCTGTTATTTGCTTGTAGAAGTCAAGTCCTAGAAGAGGACAAATTTATGGTTGTGGAGTGTCCTTGATACAGACCTTATCCATGTGCTATGACATGCAAAGCTATATGCAGAGTACTGCCTCTTCCAGCCCTGTGAGTTCACAGAGGTGGAGCAGACTCAAGATCATATGATTGATTATGTGCCTAGCATTGTCTGGCTGCTTCATTTTGCACCACAGATATCTTCTTTCTAAATATAGGGTTTTTGTGATAATTATAATAATTAGAATCAGGAGTTGCATTTTTAGTCATTTATCAAATATTTGAAGATATTTTTCATCTGTCTCACATTTCATAATTTAGGGATGAATTGTAGAGGATTCCTGAATTATAAAATCTTTCTTATTTATATTCCCTGCTTCCTCAGCCATCTTCATTAAAAATGGGAGAAAAAATTTAAAAGAAAAGGTCCTGTAGAGATGGTTTCTTATTCCTGGGATGTGTTTCCACTCAGGAACAAAGGTCCTCCCATGAAGAGCAGCTTGCAGGATAGATGCTTTTGACTGTGCATTTTATAGAGAGGTTATTTCCTCCATGGCACTTTGATAATGGCCTGGCACACTTCAAATGCAACGGCAATATAAATGAGGAAAATAAATCAAAGGCATTTTGGGAAACTAAATTCTTTGGGTATAAATTTTGCCTTTGGATATTATAAACACATAAAGCTAAAATGGATCCTAAAAGAAGTGTGGAGTCAGTAGCCACAGGAAGTATTCAGCCTTTAAATTACTCATTGCACACAGCAATTAGTTAGGCAACATTTTTAGCCATTACTCATAGTGTAATAACCTTTAATAAATTCATAGGAAATACAGAATATCCAGTGTGATAAATACCTTTTTAGGCATGTTTTCCAGAAATAGTCATAGAGTGCATCACAACCCATTACTGAAGAGAAGAGCAAGTGCTTTGCACACTAAGAGGTTCATTCAATCTATGTGTAACATAGCTTAACATAAATTGGAACTATGTAAAATATTGTTGAACTATGGAGATATATTGTGATGAAAATAAAGATAGTTTAATCATTATGCCAAAATATTTTCTCTGGGAGACATCCTAAGCACTATTTCTGTGGAAGGTTTGTGAATCACAAACCTATAGCCCACAGTGTTCAAGTCTCCTATTTAAAGAGGTTCAGGTTTCCCATGTTTTTTTATAAGATAGACTTTAAAAGGTACCTCAGTTTTCAGTTATTGAACTGCTAAACTCCATTTCTCTCTACCATGTGCTGTATTATCTCTGGTCCTTGAACAAGATGCTGGTATTTATGAGCATATTTTCATAAGTTTGCTTATGAACGGTCAATCATTCTGAGATATTAAATGATTTTACTGACTTTGAAGGGGATCTTATTGATTATACCTTGGGATAGTATTTACATGTTTTGCTTTTTATCTATTTATTCACTTCATTGTAGATGCTTTAAAGCCAATTTGAGTTAATACCAAAAATATGAGCAATCTCATTGCTTACCTTCTGTATATAGGTTTTCTTTCACTTTTACAAATAATGATTTATGCAAAGTCACCAAGACAGCTATTGCTTCCATTGTGGAGTTTATTATCTCCAAGATGTGCAGACAAGTCATTAAGCTCCAATAGAAGGATTAGCATACAAAAAGATCATTGTGATTTTCTGGTTACATGGTTCAATACAATGATGGTTTAAGGAAGTAAAAGCCAATTTTAACATTGTCATTACAGAACACTGTATGTTGTCAATAGGCAGTTATAAATACTCTCTCCTGTAAGAGCAACTTGCCCATAAAGGGGTCTTTCTATCATGTACCAATGGGATCACTAATACATGAAAATGACTTATGAAGAAAGGATTTATCTTTCATATTAGATGTTGATGCTGGTGGATGAAAGGCTGCACGTGAGCCAGCAATGTGAGCTTGCAGCCCAGAAAGCCAATTGTATCCTAGGCTGTGTCAAAAGAAGCATGGCCAGCAGGTCAGAGAGGGAATTCTCTCCCTCTACTCCACTCTGGTGAGACCCCACCTGGAGTATTGCGTCCAGCTTTAGGGTCCTCAACATAAGAAGGATGTGGACTTCACTGTGAGGTTGGTGAAACTGGAAAAGGTTGCTCAGAGAAGCTGTGGATGCCCCAACTCTGAAAGTGCTCAAGGCCCCCAGTGGGGCCCTCAGCAACCTGGTCTAGTGGATGGTGTTCCTGCCCATGGCAGCGGAGTTGGAACTAGATGACCTTAAAGGTCCTTACCAGCTCAAGCCATTCTACAATTTTATGAGTACTTAAAAATATTTTTTCAATTGTATCTTTTAGGCTAAAAGTCCTGTAACAATGCCAACCTTCTCTTTAAGGTTCACGTCTTGTACATTTTCTTGTAACATATTAATTTTCAAATAACCAGCTTAATTAATCTATTCTAAAGGATCACATGCTGGGTACTTTGCTCCAGCATCAATTCAAAATACATCGTACACCTTGCACTGAATATGCCCTGTCTAGCATGTTATGTGATAAAGTTTTGTTATCTATTGCAAACCAGAAATATGATGTTTAGAATTTTTCCGTTTTATAATGAAAGTAAAAAGGAGGAAATAAAACACCTTCAATCAGGTTTTATGCCTGACTTGGTATAAAAGTATTCAAAACTGCTCTGTTCTGCAAGACACTTAGGGTTGGGAGCTCGTTTGATTAAAGGCTTTGGCAATAAGAAAAATCTTTATTAGTCAATGATAAATTATTTTCTTCCCAATGGGAAAATTTTCACCACATCCAGCAGTGCCCACCATACCCTGGCAGGCAGGACATATCCGAGACATCCCACAGAGGGATAAAAAGTATGTGGCTGGGGAATTACAGCCTTTTGCAAGGGATGGGGTCAGGATATCACCGTTCTCGAGTACATCATATATACCAGACTGTCACGTTTTAACCGTTGAAAGTATTTCCAAGAAAATATTGCCTTTTATTAGTCTATATTAAAAAAAAAAATCCGTGCTTCTGTTATAGGCCATGTAGCTCATGTCATGTTGTCCTTATAGACTGACATGTCATATGATATTTTGGTGACTCTGAAACTTGGGATTTGCACAGATCGAAGGGAAGGGATAAAATAAATACAATGCACTTGTCCCTGAGGTCAAGATAAAATGGGAAGAGAGAAATACAGCCTTCTGTTCAAAAAGCTGAAGTCTAGATGTACAAAACAGCTTTCTGAAAAATAGTGAAGGTGACAGACCTTCAACTGCGACTTTTGCGAAATCTGATAGACGATAATGAATACAGATTTAGAGTGGGTAAATGGGTATATTCTTTGTTGTGAAGAGCTCACCTTCTCTGCAGACTCAAGTAGTCTGCGTAGCTGCTCAGAGAGGTTATGCTCTGCAAGAAAAGCCAAATTGTGCAGGACAGTAAAGAAGCATTTAGGAAAAATCCTAGTCTGAAAATGTGGTCATATTTATTTTTTAAGTATGCACATTTTGCAAAGACCAAGAACATGTGTTTTCCATCAGTTTGACCTGATGATCATTTTAGCTAAAATATTATTGTGTAATGAATATGTAAGTAACATTTCCCTTACTTTAAAGACTATTTTTTGTTAGAAGAAACAGCATAAGGAAAACTAGTTGTGTATACTTAAGCAGATGTTTGATGGAGCACTTTATCTGTTTCCTGCTTGGTTACCATCCCATAGAATCATAGAATGGCCCTGGGTGGAAGGGGTCATCAAGATCATCTAGTTCCAACCCCACTGCTGTGGACAGGGACACTGTTCACTAAACCAGGTTGCTCAGAGTTCCATTCAACCTGGCCTTAAACATTTCTAGGGATGGGGCAGCCAGAGCTTCTCTGGGAAACCTGGTCCAGTGCCTCACCACCCTCACAGTAAAGAATTTTTTCCTAATATCTAACTTAAATCTACACTCTTTCAGTTTGAAAACATTCCCCCTTGTCCTGTCACTACACGATCTTGTAATAAGTCCCTCTCCAGATTTCTTGTAGGCTCCCTTCAGATACTGGAAGGTCACAACTATGTCACCCTGAAGTCTTCCCTTCTCCAGACTAAACAAACCCAGTTCTCTCAGTCTTTTCTTGTAGGAGAGGTGTTTCACCCATCCAATCATTTTGGTGGTCTCTGCTGGACTCACTCCAACAGGTCTGTGATGTAGCTAGTTATGAACCTTGTCTTCAAGTCTTAATCACAATTCATATATCAAATAAGAAAAATAGCTAAAATTGTTCTAATCCTGTGCAGTTAGAGAAACCAACATGCATTCAAATCTGGCCACAGAAATACCCTGTTACATATAATTTACATACTTGGATAAAAGAATCCAAGTCCGTCTATTCTAGACCTGTACAAAGCACTTAGATATGCTGCTGGCTTTTGAAAGAAGTCTTTGATGAGACTTTCTGGACCCATGGTAAATTTATTAACTTTCAGAAAAGTGTGCCACAGTGAATTTAGTCATCAGAAAGTAATTTATCAGTAGCCAGCTCACCAGTGTCCAGTGGCCTAGAATGATGTACTTCTAATGAAATATTAAAAATTAACAGAGAAAACTGGTATTTAATACAAATTTCCTCTGCAGTAGGCCAAGATGCATGAATTAATAGTTTCTAAGTCCAGAAGGGGCTATTTTGATACAGAGGCTGCAGCATCAAAATTCTTCCATTTATTCAGCAACTGCTTTGACTACAGGAGTCCTTTAAGAAGGTAATATATACCAACTTAAAGGTCTCCACACTGGAGAATCTGCTGTACTTTTTACTAACTTGCTGCAGTAGCTAATTGTTCTCATTCCTAAGAAAGTGTGCCAGACTTATTTTTGTCAAAATTCAGCTTCCAACCATTGGACGATTCTAATGTCTTTGTCTCCCAGATTAGTGTTGTCTGCTATCAAATAGGTCTGCCTCATGTAGGCACTTCCTTAAGTCACCTCTTAAACTGAAGAGATGAGTTTTAAACAGTCATTTTGAAGTGAATGAGTGATAAACTAAAAGTTTAGGCAAATTTTTCTCTTGATATTTTTTTGTTGTTTTGAACTGAAAAAATAAAACATCAAATACAACTGTGCATGGAATCACCAACATTAATTCAAAAGTGAACTGAACTTTCTTATAACTTTTTCTGTTTAATATATATTATATTCTTTTCTCTACTTCTTCTATATCAAGCCTGTAATTGTTTTAAAAAAGAATATCAAATGTTATAAAGCAAAGAATAAGTAGTTAGTATTTTCTACAGTCATTTTAAACTTTCTACTTTTTATATTTTCAATAAAATGATGCTTTTATGAGTCATAACTTTAAGACCATATTTTTACAAAGAATAAATTTTATAGGTATATAGGCTGCATTAGATCTTTCAAGTGTTCAACATTGTGTTTACCACGAAAAGATAGTGATTTTACAAGTGGTTTCATTATTATGTTGGAAATATTTTGAAGGCTTGAGAAAAGGGTATTTTTGTAAAATCTTGATCATCAGTGAAAAGATGTCTAATATGTGCTAAAAATTAACAGAAGGTTATTTAAGGCCCAATTAATTCTTCTGGGCTCTTAAGATATACTGAGCCTTGTAAGTGTTCATCGCTAAATATTCTGCAGCAGTGCTTATAGTGTATAATGAATAACACTCAGCAGTGATAGCACAGCATCATCCTTATTCCTTCAGAGCAAGTTTTTCTCAATTCATTCATCATTTCTTTCAGATTTTTACAGTTACTCCATAAAATCAGCCACACTCCATATTCAACAAAAAGGTTATCAAAAATAGAAATACCTTGAATGTTAAATTTGTTTAGTAAGTATTACAGGTCTATGAATATGGAATACATGATTTTATCATATAGAGTACAGAAATATCCAAAAGGGACCAAGATCTGTCAAGTCAAATGGAAAACAAAAATATCTGTCCCCAAGCTAACAAATTTCTTCAGAAATACAGTTTCTTGTTTGGATTTTTCACTTCTGGCATTTCAATAACACGAGTTCTCTAATATTAGTGCTTTAGTTTTTGAAAAGTATTAGGTTTTTAATACTGCTATTTAAGAAGAGTTCTGAAGTTAGTTTTCCAGGAACATCATTAGCCTGTTTCACTTTTCTATTATAGACAACTTGGTTGTCTTGATAGTATCTAAACATCTAAAAGAGCAGGACACTAACAGAATCATGGATTATGTCCCTTAGATATTTATATTGACAAATGGCTTTTAAACCTTCCTCAAATCAAGAGGAATTGTTTGGTAAATGAGGCAAATTTGCTATCTCAGGCGCAGATAACAAACACAATAAAAATAGCAGAGAAAATTTCATATTGCAAGCATATAGCAATGGTGTTGGTAAACAGTAAAAAAAAATTAAATTAGCTATACACTAGAAGAGCAGGGAGTGAATTAAGATAAAGTGAAAGCATTTAACTGTTCAAAGACCACAAAACATAAAAATCAAAGTTAATATAGTTTGTCTTGCAACTGTAGAGTAGCCCAGGAGTCACTGAAAAAGCTCATTAATTTCCATGCAATTAACTATAATTAATAAGACACCCCAGGAGTGTGTGTTCCTGAGAGATAATGTCAGCCCTTGGGCGTGACCTACCCTGTGATGTTATCTCAGCATGGCTCAAATTCCATACTCCTCCTGAGCTAATAAAATTAAGGTTTCTTCTAAAGGCTACTTTGGTAACTTTGGTTATTGACTTTCATTCCCATGGTCCAC
Source organism: Lepidothrix coronata (assembly GCF_001604755.1). Classification (NCBI taxonomy): domain Eukaryota; kingdom Metazoa; phylum Chordata; class Aves; order Passeriformes; family Pipridae; genus Lepidothrix; species Lepidothrix coronata. The sequence continues at coordinate 16,577,469 of NW_016690180.1, forward strand.
AACATTGGTAACATGATCAGGACAAATATGAAAAAAGAACACACATAAAAAACTGATCACAAACCGATTTAGTAGCAGAGGAAGAAGACAGAGCAGTCAAAGCATGAACAGCATATGTCATGCACTAGCAGAGCCCTGAAAAATGTTTGAAAACAAAACAAAACAAAAAAAGAGGCTTTGAAGTGAGTTAGCAAAACTGTGTGATACATCCATCACAGTTAATCAAAGACTGGAGCGAGTATCACCTGAAATCGTTGCTGTCTTGATTATACCTAATTGTACACTAGTGAAATTCAAATCCTCACTGAGAACTCCAGGCTTACAGATAGCATGCTGCTGAGAATGTCCTTCAGAGCCTTCTGTAGTTAAGTTTCATCTATGTCTTACCTTATAGATGCAAAGGAAATACAGAAATGCCTGGAAATTGCAGTACTAAGAAAAGGATGAAGGGGAGATTGATGCTAGGAACTGCTAAGATGACAAAGGGAGCTCCTCTGGGTGTCTGGGTATATTTGCTGGAGTACAGCAGGGAATGTAGAAGTTGGCAAAGGAGGAAAGGTATCATGAAAACGATTGCTGTTTCACTGACAAGTTGCAAACTGGTGTTGGTCTCCCTGGAGGAACAAACCTGTCAAGGACCGTAAGAATAGTCATTCAATAAGCTCAGTAATGTTTATAGTTGACTGAATCTGAGATGACCTCACCAAGACAGAACTTTGGAAGGAATAAAGATTGGGCCTCAGACCCAACATTATGGAGCTCATTAAACAGTTGTGCTGTGTAGTGAAGAATCTGTGAAACAATGTTATGTGGACCATCCCCTAACTATCAAGCGTTTGGTAATTCAGGCATGAGAGATTTCATTACTTCTGATGTCACAGTGAAAATGCTTTAAAATTACCTAAACCTGGAATCTTTCTAACCAGTAATAAAACTGACTCAAAACAACATGGTTTAAATGACAAATTGCTTTCTCTAAATACGCATTTCAATTTTTTCCAGTGTTTAGAATGTAACAGAGTCCTCTCTTTCTGTACATTGTAACTTAGAAACAGTTCAGATTCCAGCTTTATCTTTCAAGTATCTGTAGTACTTGTGAATCTTGTTCACTGATATATTTGATTGTAATTACATTCTCCTTCAGAGTTTATATGGTCATGTTTCATGTTCTCATCATTAACATAACTCTGCCTTATTATGGATGGCCCATGCAAAGGATTTCCTCTCTATGAAACACTCCATTCCAGAAGACTACAAAATAAACCTCTTATGGAGTTTTTTTAAAGCAGATATATAGCTGGGAAGCAGGTCACATTAATGTTGGAGGGGTTCAGTTTACCTGGATTTATTAAGATGTTAATTACATGAATGTGCTTTCAGCTGTACACATAGGAATCTCTTTTTTACTGAAAATTTAATAAATAATTGTTTCTTGTTTAAAAATTCAAAATTCCTAGCTACAAAAGGAATTTAGATAAACTTTTAACTGAGTCTGTGTTTTTCTCTCACTGTAAAGAAATCATCAAAGCCCCTGTATGTAGAGATATCATACTCTGAAGATATTCTCTTTGTAACAAATGAGGTGACCAGATGTCCCAGTTTTTTAACAGAGATGTAGCGTCCCTATTTTCTCTCTTTCTATATGGGTCACTGTAACCCAGGTTTCAAATCCCTATCAAATATCAAAGAAAGGGTACTCTGCAAAGAAACTCTGAAAGAACAGAAATTTTCCTGAAAGATGCAGATTTGGGTTTCCAAATCTTCATAACAGCTTTTCAGCTTCATATGAATTAAATCTGTTGGGATAAATACAACAGCAATCCCTAAATGTAAAGGAAAGTTTAAAAAAATCCAAATTAGATGTCTGCTACAGCTTCCAATGCATGTGTCCGCCCAGGCGGTCTGCCAAGAGTGTTTTGATGTAATAGTCATTCATCCATAGACCTGTAGCTGGTATATGGAATTACACAATGTTTCTAATGACTGTTTGTTGCCTGGTAGATTGCAGTGATGAAAAGAAGGTGTTGAACACCTGGTGTTGAACAAGGAGATTACTAGTCCAGAGCTGCTTTGAATCTCTAGATAAGAAAAGGTGAGGAAGATTTCTGACAGTACCAAAATGAAATAGGGAATCATGTTAAAGGGAATCATGAGAAAAGACCAAATAGGCCAAGTCTTTTTTACATTTCTAATATTTGAAAAATTTTCCTTCTGTAGTGGGTTTGTGTAGCTAAATAACACTTCTTTTTCCGGGGGGGAAATTAGGATAAGTCACCTGACTTGAACAGGAAGATATTCCATACCATGTTATGTCAGCTAAAATATAAAAAAGAGGAGGAAGAGGTAGCTCGCTCTTCTTCTCTTCCGGGGTAGCTGTGTTCAGTGGTCGGGCAGTTCCATCGGGGGAGGAGATTGTTGGTTGTGGAGAATTATCTTTATTTTTAGTTCTTCTCTGTAAGCATATTGCTTATAGTGTTTTCTATCTTTGTGTAAATATAAATAATCTTTCTTAGCAGCTCCGATCTAGTAGGGATTTTTTCCTTTCCTCTTTTCCCCCCTTCCCCCCCTTCCCTCCGGAGGGACTTGTGTGCAGGCCCAGTGGATACCTGGTGTTCAGCCAAAGTAAACAATAATACCTTCCTTTTAAAAGTTAGGCTTGTAGTTAAACAACTGTTGTCTCTTTTGCTGTGTGTGCTGTTTTGGCTGGGGTAGAGTTAATTTTATTCACAGTGCTGAACCCTGAACACAGGGTTGATAATATAGAGATATTTTTTTATTGCTGAGCAGTACTTAGACAGAGCTAAGGACTTTTTTGCTTTTTGTACTGCCACACTGGGAAGGGAAGATGGGAGAGAACACAGCCACAACAGGTGATACCAACTAACCAAAGGGATATTCCATACCATATGACATCATGCTTAGTACATATAAAGTGGAAGGAAGAAGGAGGAAGAGGGGGACATTTAGAGTGATGGCATTTGTCTTCCCAAGTAACCATTATGTGTGATGGGGCCCTGCTCTCCTGGAGATGGCTGAACACCTGCCTGCCCATGGGAACCAGTGAATTCCTTGTTTTGCTTTGTTTGCATGTGTGGCTTTTGCTTTCTTATTAACCTGTCTTTATCTCAAGCCATGAATTTTCTAGCTGTTACCCTTCCAGTTCTCTCCCCCCGGATCCTGTTGGTGGAGGATTGAACAACACCAAATGACCGGTGTTTATAAATGTATATAAGGCAGGTTTATTTCAGAACAATTTGGTTGCAATGGAAAGGAGCTATGCAGCCGTTTTGTTTATGATCACTAGAAATATAGCAATATAAAAGCATAAAAATAACACTTAAGAAAATGTTTAAGGAAAAGAAAGAAAGATATCACCACCTGTGGATCTGGGGATCAGACTTGATTGTTGCAATTTCAGTGTCTGTTGGTCAAAGGCGATGGTCACAACCTTGATCCATTGGGGGTGGGGGAAGCCTGTGAAACAAAAAATTCAGTGGGTTAATATATGCTCAGGTTCAGCTCGGAATGCCTGGGTACCTCCCTTGGCGGTGGGGGGGGGGGAGTTTTACACTGTCTGATGTAACTGTGGATCTGGTGAAATTAGTCTGGGGTGCTTTGGGGGTCTTTGATGGTTTATGACACCTTTTAAGACATGATAGCTGCCTCTCAGCGTAGCTGAGCCAGTTCTGCCCCATCAGAATACACTGAGGGATGAATACACTCAGACTTACATGTGAATGTTCCAATACCTCCCCTGGAGGGGAGTTTCACACCTGAGCCAGTTGTGTAATTGGCACAATAAAAAGCATTATCCCACCTTGCAAGATCTGCTTCTTACTGGCCTCTTCCTTTATCTGGCTCAAAACTCATCTTCTTGCTAAATGAAGGTTGGTTTGCCTTGGTCATCCCCGTGTGATAGGTGCCCACCCGCTCTCACCTGGGCTGTTCTTGTGCAGACCAGAGGCTTGGCCACCATGCATCCAAAAACTCTCCTCCTTCCCTTCAGTTGGGGGGTGCACACCTGGCCTCAGCAAAACACCTGCTGCTTTTGCAAATGGCCGATTGTTTGAGTCACTAACCTCCAACACTTTGTTCTCTCACAGGGAGTGAGTGGGAGGCTGCGTGGGACATGGTTTCTGGCCAGGGTTAAACTGCGACACCATTATAAAGCAACTGCAGCTGACATGCTTACGAGAAAAGTGGTTGATTGGAAGCCAGTAAATGCCACTAGCAGGTGAGCAGGAAGTGGCCTCTGCAGTAAAAGTGCATTGGAAATCTGCTTCCAAAACACACCAGGGTTGGGAGACTGTATATCCACAAAGTGACTACTCACTCATTCTTATTTCTTTCCTGAGTATAAACTATACCATCTCCTTTGATGTACATCCTGATATTTCAAATTTATTTGGGGTAAGGGTTGATTACAACCTTTTGGAGGGCAAAGAGGTGGGGTTAATATACTTGCTCCTTGTGATGGGAAGAATTACTTACATGGATAGGCAGTTTTATTTCAATTCTATGGGTTAAAACAGGAGCTCAAGACAATGTTTGTAAAACATTAATCTCTAGCCTTTTAAACTATTTTTAAGGGTTAAATTTATATATTCCAGCCCTTATCCTCAGACCACACTGTATCTACAGCTCAAGTAACCCTTCTAGCTGCAGAAGCTGGATGTCCTATTTCAATTATTAACACAGTTTTAGGAATTTTATGGCCTCCTTTTGATATTTCCAGTGCTAAGTAAAATTTGAATGTAGAGCCAATAATTTCACATTAGCAGGTTTTTGTACCATGACCATAGGAAGCCTTTTTGCTGAGGTAATGGGTCAAAGCAAAAATCAGTATCTGATTCGTTTGTTTGCTTGTCATTTCAACAGAGTTGATTCATCTTCTGTAAAACAAAATAACTATTTCATGAAGAAGTAGCATGCTGATAAAAAAGAAATCTTGGAAAGGTAAGATTCATGCATATGTTACATCTGAGAGATAAACACTCAAAGAGGATTCAAACACAAGGCTCTCTGCCTGAACCTTGACTGAGCACCAGCTTTCAGGGATAAAGAATACCAACTTCTACCACTGAAGAGGAGGTGGCACTTCATATCCTCTCCTCACTTCCCGAATAACTAGGTATTGCCTTATGACTGAATGGCCACATAATGCTCTGTGGCTCGGTGAACTGAGAAGGATAAAATTTACTCCTTTGTTTTTAGGTTGAGTGTCATTGTTTTCCCTCAGGTACATGTACAAAAATAATGAGAGACATGCTTTGTTCCTTCCAATGGGGTTTCCTATATTACAAAGTAAATGCCAGTGGCTGGTACATGCCTTTGCCTCTGTCTGTCAGGGGGGTTTTTTTGTTTCTTAAGGTTTTCAGAATTACAGATTGTAGTCCAATTCAAGAAGCCATTGTTGCTTAAAAACAAAAGATGTTTCAGAAAGTAATACTTTTGGCTGAATCTCTCGCACATCAATTACACACTTGAGTGACTCTTCTGGCATAAATGAGTCAATTTAAGCTTCATCCAGGACCAAGCACCCGTTTGTGCTTACACTTATTTCTAACACTAAATGGATCCCTTCTTTAAGGTGTTTCTAGGACAGCATGATATTTTCAGGAAGACAAGAGTGCCAGGTTCTTGTTCTACCTCCTGAAAACTAATCAAAGTCTCTTTCACAATTGCCACAGCCCCTGGCACTCACAATATGCTTCCACAGTTGGGCAATTGTCAAGATGAAACCACTGTCTGGTGAGCGAACCGTGGCTGTCTCAGGATTTACCTGTCCTTCTCCATCTGTCTCCACTCACCAGCTGTGCTTGAGCCCCTCAGGCAAGGACAGAAGAATTGGATGCACATAAAGTATCTCTTCAGTGTGACCAATGCGAATATTTGTGTTTGGGTTCTCTAAGAGACAGAGAAGGAAGACAGATGCACTGTTAAGCTAACCCCTATCAAGGCCTCCATGCATGGAAAGAGCAGAAATGATCCTTAGATCCAGAACAATTTGGAGAGTCCAAACTCTGAGTCCCACAAAACTATCAGGAGCCAAAAGGGTCTGACAATAACAATTCCCTCTTATGGGTTCCTATAGAACTGTATTTTACAGTCTTTGGTGCTGACAGACTGACAAACACCAGGCCTGTTATTTGCTACATCAGCCTCCAAATGGGTTTGAATGCGCATTTCTTTCGGCATGCCTTCCTCCTAGCCTCAAATATGGAGCTGCTGCAAAGTTCAGTATATGTAAGATTACTATAGATAGTGTGGAAGGGTAGAATTTGTCACTGATTATCACATTTATTTTGCAAAAATAAGTTTATTGTATTTGGCATAGCAATAAGAAAGCTTGGCTAGCTGGCCAGTAAGCCCTAAGAAAAAGTGAACAGCATCTGTTTAAGTCTCTGAAGTAACACAATCCATGCATGGCATTAGGTTATGTTGCATCATTTAACACAACATAAACCTCACTTACCTTTTCCTCCCTTCTATTGCTCCTTTCTTCCAGTTTGTTCTCACTCCAACTGGCTGCAGAAAAGCATAAATGTCTTTGCTGCTTTAAAATTCCTGAGTTCCCCCCCCCTAAATTCTTCAACTAATGTGATTTTTTTTTTTTTTTTTTTTTTTTTTGTATACTGCCTTTCTGGGAACCACTGAACCCACATCCAAGAAGTGTTCTCTCCCTTCTACATCTTATCATAAGACTTTTTTTTGGGTGTGGGTTTGGTTTTTTTTGACTGAAGTTCTATAAAAAACTAAATTGTATTGTTATGTCTGAGACATTCTAATACAAAAAGAGGCACAAATCATATTTAATCAAATTTAATGAAAGATTGCCATCAGGTGTCTAAACATCTCACTTGCCTGTTTAGTTGAGTTATGGCAAACAATGGTACCAGAAACTTAACATATATAATAATTCAACCATTTTTTATTATGTGGACCTATTTTGTGCCAGCTCTGTTGAACTAATTTACAATAATGGGATTGAAAACACCCTAATTCAAATATAAAATAGATAGAAATATTTCTTATTTTTCTTGTTTCAGACTGATGCTTCATTTAGAAATATTAATAATCTGATAACTGAATCTCTTCATTATAATGAAATGCTCAGTTTCATAGGGAGCTATTCTTTATTCTGTGGGTTACACTCCACTGTATCATGGGGAGAGAAGATGTATTAGCCTGTATTCAGAGTTTGTATAAAAAAATGAAGCTGCAGGGTAATAGAATTGCATCTTTTATACTACTGCTGCTATTTGAAAACAGAAGGACAAGTTTTAAATGGGAAATTCTAAGAATATCTGCTAGAAAAGTCACATCTACATTTACCTATGTGCCTGTCTGCCTGGCCACACGGGGTATGTCAGCTAAGCAGTTCCAAATACCATTCATTCAAAACAGAGTGGCCATTAGAAATTGTGCTTGTCTGTGCAATTGTATGGCTTCTATCACGTTTCTCACTCTCAAAATATTTTTCATTTATTTTACAGCAAGAACCTGTGCTGCTAGAGAGCTTTCAGTATTATAGTATGCATGATGAATAAAGGTAGAGGTAAAATGATGAAAGGAATGAGCCAAAAAAACCCAACCACAAGTTCACTGGAGTTAAACACATCCACATAGTACATTTTCAGAGCATAGGAGAGGTCTGCACTGAGGAATGCTGCATACAGAGGTCTACACAGCAGTCAAAGCTACACAGGTACTGCAAATGTGAATGGCAGGAATACTAGCTGCTCACCAGAGTTAATTAGCCTTTCTCTTCAAATGAACTAATTAGCCTGAGCACAGCCTTGCACAGATACAACCAGGCCAGTCCTGGAGCTGACTCNTTTGGCTGGGGTAGAGTTAATTTTATTCACAGTGCTGAACCCTGAACACAGGGTTGATAATATAGAGATATTTTTTTATTGCTGAGCAGTACTTAGACAGAGCTAAGGACTTTTTTGCTTTTTGTACTGCCACACTGGGAAGGGAAGATGGGAGAGAACACAGCCACAACAGGTGATACCAACTAACCAAAGGGATATTCCATACCATATGACATCATGCTTAGTACATATAAAGTGGAAGGAAGAAGGAGGAAGAGGGGGACATTTAGAGTGATGGCATTTGTCTTCCCAAGTAACCATTATGTGTGATGGGGCCCTGCTCTCCTGGAGATGGCTGAACACCTGCCTGCCCATGGGAACCAGTGAATTCCTTGTTTTGCTTTGTTTGCATGTGTGGCTTTTGCTTTCTTATTAACCTGTCTTTATCTCAAGCCATGAATTTTCTAGCTGTTACCCTTCCAGTTCTCTCCCCCCGGATCCTGTTGGTGGAGGATTGAACAACACCAAATGACCGGTGTTTATAAATGTATATAAGGCAGGTTTATTTCAGAACAATTTGGTTGCAATGGAAAGGAGCTATGCAGCCGTTTTGTTTATGATCACTAGAAATATAGCAATATAAAAGCATAAAAATAACACTTAAGAAAATGTTTAAGGAAAAGAAAGAAAGATATCACCACCTGTGGATCTGGGGATCAGACTTGATTGTTGCAATTTCAGTGTCTGTTGGTCAAAGGCGATGGTCACAACCTTGATCCATTGGGGGTGGGGGAAGCCTGTGAAACAAAAAATTCAGTGGGTTAATATATGCTCAGGTTCAGCTCGGAATGCCTGGGTACCTCCCTTGGCGGTGGGGGGGGGGAGTTTTACACTGTCTGATGTAACTGTGGATCTGGTGAAATTAGTCTGGGGTGCTTTGGGGGTCTTTGATGGTTTATGACACCTTTTAAGACATGATAGCTGCCTCTCAGCATAGCTGAGCCAGTTCTGCCCCATCAGAAGGGATGAATACACTCAGACTTACATGTGAATGTTCCAATACCTCCCCTGGAGGGGAGTTTCACACCTGAGCCAGTTGTGTAATTGGCACAATAAAAAGCATTATCCCACCTTGCAAGATCTGCTTCTTACTGGCCTCTTCCTTTATCTGGCTCAAAACTCATCTTCTTGCTAAATGAAGGTTGGTTTGCCTTGGTCATCCCCGTGTGATAGGTGCCCACCCGCTCTCACCTGGGCTGTTCTTGTGCAGACCAGAGGCTTGGCCACCATGCATCCAAAAACTCTCCTCCTTCCCTTCAGTTGGGGGGTGCACACCTGGCCTCAGCAAAACACCTGCTGCTTTTGCAAATGGCCGATTGTTTGAGTCACTAACCTCCAACACTTTGTTCTCTCACAGGGAGTGAGTGGGAGGCTGCGTGGGACATGGTTTCTGGCCAGGGTTAAACTGCGACACCATTATAAAGCAACTGCAGCTGACATGCTTACGAGAAAAGTGGTTGATTGGAAGCCAGTAAATGCCACTAGCAGGTGAGCAGGAAGTGGCCTCTGCAGTAAAAGTGCATTGGAAATCTGCTTCCAAAACACACCAGGGTTGGGAGACTGTATATCCACAAAGTGACTACTCACTCATTCTTATTTCTTTCCTGAGTATAAACTATACCATCTCCTTTGATGTACATCCTGATATTTCAAATTTATTTGGGGTAAGGGTTGATTACAACCTTTTGGAGGGCAAAGAGGTGGGGTTAATATACTTGCTCCTTGTGATGGGAAGAATTACTTACATGGATAGGCAGTTTTATTTCAATTCTATGGGTTAAAACAGGAGCTCAAGACAATGTTTGTAAAACATTAATCTCTAGCCTTTTAAACTATTTTTAAGGGTTAAATTTATATATTCCAGCCCTTATCCTCAGACCACACTGTATCTACAGCTCAAGTAACCCTTCTAGCTGCAGAAGCTGGATGTCCTATTTCAATTATTAACACAGTTTTAGGAATTTTATGGCCTCCTTTTGATATTTCCAGTGCTAAGTAAAATTTGAATGTAGAGCCAATAATTTCACATTAGCAGGTTTTTGTACCATGACCATAGGAAGCCTTTTTGCTGAGGTAATGGGTCAAAGCAAAAATCAGTATCTGATTCGTTTGTTTGCTTGTCATTTCAACAGAGTTGATTCATCTTCTGTAAAACAAAATAACTATTTCATGAAGAAGTAGCATGCTGATAAAAAAGAAATCTTGGAAAGGTAAGATTCATGCATATGTTACATCTGAGAGATAAACACTCAAAGAGGATTCAAACACAAGGCTCTCTGCCTGAACCTTGACTGAGCACCAGCTTTCAGGGATAAAGAATACCAACTTCTACCACTGAAGAGGAGGTGGCACTTCATATCCTCTCCTCACTTCCCGAATAACTAGGTATTGCCTTATGACTGAATGGCCACATAATGCTCTGTGGCTCGGTGAACTGAGAAGGATAAAATTTACTCCTTTGTTTTTAGGTTGAGTGTCATTGTTTTCCCTCAGGTACATGTACAAAAATAATGAGAGACATGCTTTGTTCCTTCCAATGGGGTTTCCTATATTACAAAGTAAATGCCAGTGGCTGGTACATGCCTTTGCCTCTGTCTGTCAGGGGGGTTTTTTTGTTTCTTAAGGTTTTCAGAATTACAGATTGTAGTCCAATTCAAGAAGCCATTGTTGCTTAAAAACAAAAGATGTTTCAGAAAGTAATACTTTTGGCTGAATCTCTCGCACATCAATTACACACTTGAGTGACTCTTCTGGCATAAATGAGTCAATTTAAGCTTCATCCAGGACCAAGCACCCGTTTGTGCTTACACTTATTTCTAACACTAAATGGATCCCTTCTTTAAGGTGTTTCTAGGACAGCATGATATTTTCAGGAAGACAAGAGTGCCAGGTTCTTGTTCTACCTCCTGAAAACTAATCAAAGTCTCTTTCACAATTGCCACAGCCCCTGGCACTCACAATATGCTTCCACAGTTGGGCAATTGTCAAGATGAAACCACTGTCTGGTGAGCGAACCGTGGCTGTCTCAGGATTTACCTGTCCTTCTCCATCTGTCTCCACTCACCAGCTGTGCTTGAGCCCCTCAGGCAAGGACAGAAGAATTGGATGCACATAAAGTATCTCTTCAGTGTGACCAATGCGAATATTTGTGTTTGGGTTCTCTAAGAGACAGAGAAGGAAGACAGATGCACTGTTAAGCTAACCCCTATCAAGGCCTCCATGCATGGAAAGAGCAGAAATGATCCTTAGATCCAGAACAATTTGGAGAGTCCAAACTCTGAGTCCCACAAAACTATCAGGAGCCAAAAGGGTCTGACAATAACAATTCCCTCTTATGGGTTCCTATAGAACTGTATTTTACAGTCTTTGGTGCTGACAGACTGACAAACACCAGGCCTGTTATTTGCTACATCAGCCTCCAAATGGGTTTGAATGCGCATTTCTTTCGGCATGCCTTCCTCCTAGCCTCAAATATGGAGCTGCTGCAAAGTTCAGTATATGTAAGATTACTATAGATAGTGTGGAAGGGTAGAATTTGTCACTGATTATCACATTTATTTTGCAAAAATAAGTTTATTGTATTTGGCATAGCAATAAGAAAGCTTGGCTAGCTGGCCAGTAAGCCCTAAGAAAAAGTGAACAGCATCTGTTTAAGTCTCTGAAGTAACACAATCCATGCATGGCATTAGGTTATGTTGCATCATTTAACACAACATAAACCTCACTTACCTTTTCCTCCCTTCTATTGCTCCTTTCTTCCAGTTTGTTCTCACTCCAACTGGCTGCAGAAAAGCATAAATGTCTTTGCTGCTTTAAAATTCCTGAGTTCCCCCCCCCTAAATTCTTCAACTAATGTGATTTTTTTTTTTTTTTTTTTTTTTTTTGTATACTGCCTTTCTGGGAACCACTGAACCCACATCCAAGAAGTGTTCTCTCCCTTCTACATCTTATCATAAGACTTTTTTTTGGGTGTGGGTTTGGTTTTTTTTGACTGAAGTTCTATAAAAAACTAAATTGTATTGTTATGTCTGAGACATTCTAATACAAAAAGAGGCACAAATCATATTTAATCAAATTTAATGAAAGATTGCCATCAGGTGTCTAAACATCTCACTTGCCTGTTTAGTTGAGTTATGGCAAACAATGGTACCAGAAACTTAACATATATAATAATTCAACCATTTTTTATTATGTGGACCTATTTTGTGCCAGCTCTGTTGAACTAATTTACAATAATGGGATTGAAAACACCCTAATTCAAATATAAAATAGATAGAAATATTTCTTATTTTTCTTGTTTCAGACTGATGCTTCATTTAGAAATATTAATAATCTGATAACTGAATCTCTTCATTATAATGAAATGCTCAGTTTCATAGGGAGCTATTCTTTATTCTGTGGGTTACACTCCACTGTATCATGGGGAGAGAAGATGTATTAGCCTGTATTCAGAGTTTGTATAAAAAAATGAAGCTGCAGGGTAATAGAATTGCATCTTTTATACTACTGCTGCTATTTGAAAACAGAAGGACAAGTTTTAAATGGGAAATTCTAAGAATATCTGCTAGAAAAGTCACATCTACATTTACCTATGTGCCTGTCTGCCTGGCCACACGGGGTATGTCAGCTAAGCAGTTCCAAATACCATTCATTCAAAACAGAGTGGCCATTAGAAATTGTGCTTGTCTGTGCAATTGTATGGCTTCTATCACGTTTCTCACTCTCAAAATATTTTTCATTTATTTTACAGCAAGAACCTGTGCTGCTAGAGAGCTTTCAGTATTATAGTATGCATGATGAATAAAGGTAGAGGTAAAATGATGAAAGGAATGAGCCAAAAAAACCCAACCACAAGTTCACTGGAGTTAAACACATCCACATAGTACATTTTCAGAGCATAGGAGAGGTCTGCACTGAGGAATGCTGCATACAGAGGTCTACACAGCAGTCAAAGCTACACAGGTACTGCAAATGTGAATGGCAGGAATACTAGCCACTCACCAGAGTTAATTAGCCTTTCTCTTCAAATGAACTAATTAGCCTGAGCACAGCCTTGCACAGATACAACCAGGCCAGTCCTGGAGCTGACTCATTATCTGGCTTGATATCCTCCTCATTCACTTATGTGAATACTTGCACAGCTCTGAAGAAAAGTGTATCCTAGTAGTTAGGAACCAGTTTCTGCACTAATTAGTATCTGAACATTTTATGAAATGTGGAAAAATTTCAAGAGGAAAAAGAAAATCCGTGTCCCAAAGCTTAGTGGTTAGAGCACTCACCTAAGGAGGGAGGAAAGCAGTTCAAATTTTTGTTTTCAGAAGCAGCTGCAAGTAACACTCCCTTCTGATTTTCAGTTCATTTTTTTCATAGTTATCTAAAATGTCCTCAAAAGACACAGAATTATAGAACCTAAAATAAGGACAGTTACAGGTGGGTAGTGGGTTTTTTTTGTGGGTTTTTTTTGTTTGTTTTTTTTTTGTTGTTGTTGTTGGTGGTGGTTGGTTGGTTTGGTTTGTGGGGATTTTTTGTTTGTTTGTTTTGTATCATCTTTTTGTTTGTTTGTGTTGGGTTTTTTTTTGTTCTTTGAAATGCTTGGTTCTTCCACTAAACAAAAATTCAATTACTAGCACAGCCCTAATAGCAAACACAGATTGTTGACTGCACTTGAGGCCAACTGCAATGAACTACTGCCTGAGGGTTAAAGCCATTCCTAGGATTAGGTAATATTGCCTGAAGCCAATTGAAAAGAGCGCTTTAATACCTTTGAGCAATAGTTTACTGCAATTTCCCTCAGACCCAGTCAGTGATTAATTAACCTCTTAGAATCTTCTGGGTTAATGGAAAGTTTGCACTGGAAAGCTCCACAGATTGAAACATGAACTGAGATCATCATCCGCAATACCAGAATATACATGGTATTGGTAGATGAACCGTAGTTTTCAATGCATTAGGCTCTTGCTTCAGCCTGAGGGCAGCAATATGCCCTATTTATAGTCAAATGAGCTTATGTGAAGTTATCTGAACTACTAAGAAAGGTTTTTGAATGTATAAAATAACCACTGTTTATCATATAGCAGATAAATATATAAAACCAACTCAGCTCAAATTCCACACATTTCCAATCAACATGGGTATAAACGGGCTGGGAAAGAGCTACATGACAGATATGCAGAGTGACAACAAGGATCCCAAATGAAGAAATGATCATCTGTATTTCCACCCACATCAAATCTTGTGGGTATTTGGATGTGGATATCCGCTGTGTCCAAATAAAGAAAGATGTTTGTGAGTTGTATTTTATGAATTGCATGCCTTCCCAATCCTAGTTTTGTCTGGGTAAAAAAGGTTTCGGGGTAAGGCCAAACTCCAAGTATGTATTGGGAAAATAATTGCACTACTTAATAAAAGCATCTTTAAAAGATTATTGGCTCAACAAGTGTCAAGAATAAGTAAAATAACACAATCCTACCAGATGCCTACTGACTGTCAGTAAGATGCTTATTGAAGATTTCAGCATTCCTCAGTTCTGAAATGGCTACAAGTTAAGAGACTATATTAAATGCAGATCACTTCGGAATCCCTAAAGCCAGCACTGCAGCAAGACATTTAAATGATGACACAATGAGTTACAGTCTGCCAGCTTGGCACAGATTCAAAGTGGCAGCAGCTGAGGTGTGCTTTAAGAATAGGGTTTTTTTTAATTGGATTCAAAATCAATTAAAATCCCATTAGAAACATAACTGTAGTGATACAAATCATGAAATAATACCTTTTACAATAAACTATAAAACTGAGGAAGCTTACATAATTAATGCCATCTATTGCATAGATAGACCCATACCTTTCAATCATGTACAACCTACATGTCAAGAGAATGCCTTTGAAACGTAGAGAATGTGTTTTCAATAGGAGGTCAACATGTATGGCACAGGATTCAGGCTGTGTGTCTTCAGGTAGCTTTGATTTCCCTCCCCTCCTGAAAGCTCCATATCATACATTGCTTTTGGAGATTAAATGCCAGCAAATCTAGATTGCAAAACAATGAGACGTGCAACATGATGGTCAGTCAATTCAGTAAAGTGGCTAGTGGCCATCCATCACGTTTTTGATCCCTGAATGAGAAAATAAACAACCAATTTTTCACTGGTGTAAATCAGTGCATATCTGAGACAATGAAATCACGTCCCTTAATATTGAGAAAGAATGGGCATTAATTGTTTTTTGATGGCAAAATAAGGGTGCAGGAAAAAAAAAAACAAAGAAAAAAGCCAACATCATTTATGCCAAATAGCAAGATTAAATTTTTAGTTTATTTCATCATTAATTCCACTTTTTCTGTGTTGTCAGCCTTGCTTGGTCTCTTCTACTAAAGCCAGCCGCATAGTTCCAAGTGCTGGCACTCAGTTTTTACAGAGCACGCTCTAGGAAAGGTTGGATTATTATATGTTTATTCTTGTGGGTTTATAGAGGTTTATGCTGTTGTTTGTACTATGGCGAGGAAATTAATGACTCCACCAATATCCAAAGAGGTAAAATGAGAAAGACATCTTTAAAAACAACTCTTCAAATTTATAGTAAACTTAGCTTTTCAGTTTCCTCCTCACTAATCTTGTTTTATACAGCATTTTTTCAAACAATATTGCATTAGTAAAAGCTGTCAGTCATAATAAATTATCAGTTTTTCTTTTTTATTATTTTGCAATGATGCTTTAAATACATATTCCTGTAAAGATTAAGTGTATAATTTAATTGTCCTTGTATCAGATGAAAAAACCCATGATTCCCCACAGCAGCCTATTGACTCCTTCAACCTTGCCTCTTGAAACCTTACTGAACGCAGAAGCTGATACTGCAGGTTTTATATTTATAATGATTAATTAATTCTGCACTAAGCAATGTTCCTGACTGCAAGAACAAAATCCACTTTAGAAAACATAAATGACAGCTTGCCTAAAATAATTAACACCAGTGCTGATAGAATTGGGATGTTCTCCCTCTGCTTTACACTAACGTATTTGAGAGAATTTAATTACTAATATTTCTGACTAGCAGAAGAATTGCATTAAAGAAGCACTTGACGTGGCAGGATTGAAATGAAAACTCATAAAAAATATGTTACAGAAATATAATGGGGATGGGATAAACCCTGGTTAAGAATGAAGATATCATTAACCCACAGTTGAGCATATGAGAGTATTTCCATTTTTTTCAAGAAAACCAGATCATGTTACAAATAACCTGCATGAAAGTATCATCTCATTCCTCTGCCAGTGAAACAGCCAGGTAGGGTTTGGTGATGCAGCACAGCAACCTTGAACCCTTCCACCTCTGTGCAGAACAAGTCAGATAAGATCTGTCCTGATAATAGAATGCTCCCACCAGTGAGCAAAGCATGTGTGGCTTCATTGCCTGGGAAGGACCATCCTCCATCCATAGCTGCAGCAGGAGCTCTCTGCTCGTTGTTTAGTAGAGGTGGAATTTCACCTTTAGTGTGTTGAATAATGCTAAAATACATGTTGTTTTACACAAGGCCTTGAAACAGGACAACTCTTCCCTGGAAGGGGATAGTGGGTGTTTTCTGTGGGTGAGATGGCCTTATCTGTCAATTCTAGCATTGTGAAACTGCTTACAGCATTTATTAACTTCAAACTGAAAGCTTAAGTGACTGGTTCCTGTGATGTAAATAAATGTGGCAAGAACATATAACATTGCTGTATTTCCCTCTGAATTTCTGGAAAGATTACATAAAATTATGGAAAAAATGCAGACTCTCAGCCAGGGAAATCAACATGGAGTTATTGTCAGGCAGTCTCACTCAAAGTGAGGACTTCTGTGAGGAAAAGGATATTTCTCCAAGTTAATCCTGACCACCCTACAACCTCCCTATTTCACATGTGTATGATTTAAAAATCTGAGGATGGGCTATGAAATTCCTGTGAGCCCATCTTTATCTTTTCATGCAAACCCATATGGGTGATTTTTAGGTGGGACTGACATAATTCTGCACATTACCACATTAGTAACCAGGCATACTAGTTGTTCCCTGGTTGAAGCTCAGGAACTTCAATATCATAAAGAGGTACAAGTTTATGGACATTTAAATACCTACAGCATGTTCAATTTTTTTTTTTAGATGTTTTTCTTTCACGTTTGATGAAGGACCTGAAAGCAGTGTGTCCTTCCTGCGACTGGTAGATTTTTGCCACAAATGTTATCCTTTCTTCTTTTATTGGTTAGGGCTATCACAGAAAATCTCAACATTGCCAAGGGCCCAATTCTGGAAAGGAGAAAGTCCATAAGGACAAAATGAACACCCAGCTGGCCTATTTTCCAACATGTTCTATCTCCTCTAGTGGCTTGTAGGGATATGTTTTGCCTACACACCGCCTTGCTTAAAGGTGCAGTTTTGCATTGCCTGTAAACCCATTCCTCTCACTTGTGAGAAGGAAAAGGGAGAACCGGAAGGCTTGATTTACTGAAACAAATGTAGGTACATGTAAATTGTCTTCCTAAGGCAGTGCATTCTCTGCACCCCAAGTGGGATTCCTCCTAATAAGTAGTAGGGATTGGAAAGCGCATGAGAAAGCAATCTGTAACCTCTCTTTAGCTATTCCTGCTTAATACTAATTATTACTTAACAATGCAAAGCATTTATATTTCCTTGTAAATGGTAAAAGTGCTGTAAAAGCATCAACTGGTTAATTCTCAGGACACCCTTACGAGGTGTGCGTATGAGTATTATCTTCATTCCATACTTCTTTCCATAATAAGGGAACAATTAAAATGAAATTGATTAGCTAACTTTATAGAGACCCTAATTCCTACAAATAGGAAATAATAGGCCTAAATGAGTATACTTCTGGGTGTTTACAAGCAGTATTCATCAGATGGATTAAGCTGATTTTTCAATGTAATTAACTTTGTATCCAAAAATCAACTTTATTGGTTCACTTCTAGTATATTAAGCACAATAGGAGGGATGCCCCATTTTCTCTGGCAATAATCAGGTTCCCTTCAGCCTTGTAATTGATTCAAGTAGGAACCATATTATTGTCTAGTAAAACAGAGCATCCCTCCTATTATCCCTTAAGTAGCAGTCAGTCTGGGAAGAAAACAGTTACAATGATATATGAAGTTAAGACAGATGCCAACTAAATAGATATCTGAGTAAGCTAGAAAGAAAGAATTAAATAGTTTGGGAAATCAATAAAAGGTACTACTTCAGCTAACCATTGTGCATCTCATCAACTAAACTCTCATTATTGTTCATCTCCTGATTGCCCCAATAATATTACACCCTGCACAAACATAGCAAGTCCAATGGCCTCACAATCTAATTTGTCAGCTTTCACTTCTTTCCCACTGGTTTTGTATCCTCTATCCTGTAGCATTCCAATTCCCCATACTTTGCCATCTCCACATTATTATGCTTGTGCACCCCACTGCCAGAGGATCAGGGGAATGAGAAGGACTGATTCTTCTGCTCTCTGTATTACAGAGGGTCAGGCACAGAGTTCTGGCAAAACCGGCTTGGTCAGTATAATTTATGTTTAATTTGGTTTTTATGAAATTATAAGTGCATGGTGGTGGTGAAAAAAATACTGTAGTTCTGTTAAGAAATAAGCATAAGGAAAACAGTACATTTCTCCCATGTGAAGGGATCTCTGAAGGAAGGTGGGTGTTATGGCTAGCTAACAGAAAGAGGAATGAGAGAAATATATCTCTCCTGATAGAGAAGCATGAATCTGGTAAGTGGCTAATTTTCAATATCTACCGTGGAGTCTGTGACAATTGAATCCATAGCAGCAAGTGACTGCTGCAAGAACTGCCAGGACTACTCCTGGCAAAAGAAAGCAGGAATCTGACAAGTACTGATTTAGCCACAACATAAGGATGCCTGTTCCTTAATACTTGAATGAGTTTTTCTTCATGTTTCCATTTTTCGATTCCTAACTGATCAGGTTTGGACAACAGATTCAGAGGAGAGGTAGGTGACCTGGCTGAGTGGCTCTGGTCAGCAAATAAATCTGTGTTGCGTACTCTGGGGCTGAGCTTGGGCTTGAAATTGTCACATCTTCACACAAGGGAAATCATAAGCCTAAGTTACGTTTCAACAGATGTATAGTCTAATTAGACCCCTGTGGCTTGTAGGTTAAAGAAATTCCAGCTTTCTGGAGGAATCAGAGACTCGGGTCTTTATTGCTGAATAAGTCTCTATGGGATACGGCTAAAAGACGCCACATCCCAGATGAAGCAACGCTGTCTTGCATGAGTAGTTCTCTTATGCTCTGTTCTGGTGAGAAATAAAGCACATGAGCCCCCCACTCCGCAAGCCTTCAGCCAACTCACATCATGAACATGAACAGAGGGCATCCCCCTGAGAGCACTCCCTGCTTGCATGGCTGCTTCTCCCCTGGCTGGTTCCACTGGACAGGAGCTAGGGAGAGTAACCCTGTAACACCAGACAGTTTCAGCCACAAAACTGTGACTCTCCTCCTCACTTCCTGTGTGAAGGCAAGCAAATTAGGGTAAGCCATCTGCAGCATCAGTTGTCACATTTCATCGTGTTTTAGAAAAGAAGGGGAAAACCTCAAGGGCTAGACACTGCATTTGACTGGGAAATACAAGCTTCCTTCCCTCTCTGAGCTGAGGAGTGTGAATACCATTGTCTGGATTCGGATACAGCAGCAGGCTCACAGGGCCAAAGCCCACGGCTCAGACCGAGTCATGCACAAGGTGTACGTATAAATTAATGCAACTTCTAGTGGAAAGGAGGGAGAAAACGACTCCCTTTTCTATAGATTTGGCAATGTTGCAGTTATTCTGATCTGTCCCTGAATGGCTTTTATGCCTTTCTTTCTTCTTTGCCCCTCACAGTCCCCTCATTGAAAGAAAAATCTATCATCTGTTTGATCTCAGAATAGACTTAGGAGCCATTATGTATGGGAAGCAGAAATTAAGGGCGTCAGGACAGTTATTTTACTTTGCCAAATCTTGAGTAAGAGCATGACATGTAAAGTGGGAAGGAGGGAGGCCTGTTATTTTCTTCCAACTAGATGTGATACACTTAACGTTTCTTGCTGCCATCACTATTTGGCAGAGTTGCACATTTAGGACGACATTTGAAGTATTTACAAACTACCCTTTCACACTCTCCAAGCCATCAGTTTAGCAGCAAATAATCAAAGGGAGGAGTTAAAAGACAATTAAATGATGCCAGTCCAGTTTGGTACTGATCTACAGTTTGCACAATTCATATGTAACCACCTGATTTACTTAATTCAGTCCCTGTTGTCTTCTTGTCTCTTTTCAGGCATGGTGTCATAGCTGCAGTCATGAAGCCTCATTTATCCAAGAGAGCTGGAATATCAAGTCCGATTCCATTTGTCGAAAAGCCTTATTTAGGATATTTTGGCTCTAAAAGTTCAGATCAAACAGATGCAGATAGCAGGAGGATTGCAAGCCTAAAGAATATTCTTGAAGGAACACAGGACATTAGTATGGTTACTACAGTTAAAATTACCTTGTTCCTTTACAAGATTAAGCGTAACAAATGCTCTCCAGAAGGTTTATTGAGCAGGGAAGAACATCAAGAACAATATCCCAGTCTTGCACCACAATTTAAGAATAAAGAATGACATTTTCACAGATCACAGAATATGGTGAGTTGGAAGGGACCCATGAGGATCATTCAGTCTAACCCTTAGCTCTGCACAGAACCATCCCCAAGAGTCACACCATGCATCTTAAACTATATTTTATTTTACCTTTCATCTTCTCTGTGAAACAGAAGGCCAGTTTCTTTTCCTTTTAATTTCAGAAGAAGGAAGTCCTTTCCACCCTCTGTCTGAGATGCTTCTTAAAACCTTGATTGTATTCTAAGCAACACCCTTTCATGCTGGTTTTAAGGCATTATCTTACTGATTGTACCAAATCCTTTCATGGATTTTGGTCTTGAAAGGTTTGGGGGGGCGGTGTTACTCCTAATAAAGCTGCATGTAAATAAAAAGAAAAAATATATAAATAACCTCTGAATGTTTTGATTTTATTATTAAAAAGTTGCATTTTATACGTTTTTCTTTGGTTCTGCACTGCCTACAGTTTTCCAAATTAGTAATTAGTGTTAATTCAAACATGGAGAAGTTATTATTCACATATACCAGGGAACAGATACTTGGTTAACAAAGCGAGAGTCAAACCCTTTGCATTAGACTGCACAATTTCCCTAGACAGGTCTGTGAAGAAACTAACTGCATAAAGTGTTACAAGGAGGATAAGAACTGCTGTTTTTTCATTTCATCTGTGCAAAAGGCTCAGGCAAGAAATCAGACCAAAAAGGCAATCAATATCAATGAGACATCATCTTTCCAAAAACCTGATAGTTTTCTTTGTCAATGGGAATGAGGCAGGCATTTATTAAATATCATTATCTGCATCTCCCAAAGCATTTTGGCATAGAAAAACAGAAATTTTTCCTGTACTTAGTTTCCCACATTTTCTGTATCCCACTTCAATTCTCAATGTCTAAATGATTTAGGAACTCTTTCTTTAGTGTCCAAAAGTGAATGTTGCCTGTTACAGTGTTTGTAACATACTACACAACCATTTAAAAGATAAGATAATAATTTTAAGTATTCAGATGCTCTTTATGTCTGAAGGATGTCTGGGGATGCCAGATCATGTGGGATCATCTACTGAATGTCACTGAAGGACTGCAAGGGATTTCTTTTTTTTTTTTTTCCCCTGAGAAATGTAGGATTTTCTTCTGGAAGTAAGTTATCTGGATTTTTTCTTTTTATTTTTTTTAAGGTGTATTTTTCAGCTTCAGTGGATACCAAATAGGATGCTACTTTGTCACTAAGGAACAATAAATCAAAATGCCTTTTCCCCACGTAGTTCATCTTTATTATTTTTAATTGTGATTTCTTCAGTGACTGTTCTCCTAACCATGGAGGGAGCAATCAACCTGCTTTACAAATAAAAGTCTTTAGACTAGTGACTGAAAGTAGTGGACATCCAAGTAGTTTCAACAAACCTATAAGGTTCTGCCCTGGAAGCAAAGAAAGTGACCTGAAAACTAAGTTTAGCCTACTGCAAGTAAAAACCTAAGGAGAAAAGGTTGTGAATTGGAAGAAAAAAGAGTGAGCTTATTGGGTGCAAAGTGATGTGAAGCTTCAAGGATCAAGGAAACTGATTGTAGTTTCACTCCACTCCATTCTTGTAAAACAGTTGAGATGTACATGGGGCTAAATAAAACAGATTATACAAAGAATATATTTGAGTTTTAGCACTGATTTCTTAGCTCAGCAAAAATAAACCAGAAAATCACAAATCCACAAGACCCTGGAAACCGGTAGAAGGGAGCAAAACTATTGTAAACTGTGATACTGTCTGCCCTCTTTTCACCAATGTAGCTAGGACTGAGCAAGGCTCAGACTCCATTTTACTACAAGCCTCACTAGAGATGTAGAATTGCAAAGATAAATGAAATGCAGAGTAAAATTCAGTACAGCAAGACCATTGTAGTTTGCTTGCCATTGGTACATAATGATCTTAACATAAAAGACTAAAGTTTTGTGAGAGTTGACAGAATAAGTAGATTTGTATCAGAGGATACCTCTCTCTCCTTCCCTCTGAGTCTCAAAATTAATGGTGAAGGTGGTTTAATGCAGAGGAGCTCATTAATCTGTCTGTGTCTGAAGCGTCTTACACAGATACTATGCAAATCAATGCCTACAAGGTAGTTAGCATTGTGCATATGTAAGCAGCATTATACAGGCACAAAATCTACTGTTCTTTAGTTGCACAGTGTTTGAACTAATATTTATTTAATTTTGTTTAATAGTGTCAGTAGGCAGTCTGAAACTGTCAACGTTTTTCTGTAAAAGGTGAATGAATTGAAAACATAAAACAGCACTGTTAGTTGAAGACTTTTTTTTTCTCTGAAAATTCCTCACTCTGAATGGGGTTTAAATTCTGAAAAACATTTATGCAGAAAATAAATACTGCACTTTTCCCCTATTTCTCTGTGGCTATGTGAAACCCGTGTGAAGGAGGCAAACTCTTACTGTTGCCCTTAATGTGGTTAAATGTTTTCTAACCTTCTGGTTTACAAGGCAGGAAACTGTCAGTGTGTTTTTGATGGCATCAAATAAATTCTGTACATCTTTAATTAGCAACATATATCAGTGCTGAGGTTAATACAGACATAAATAAAAGCTATGACTGTTGCTAAACATTCAGTATAAAGCAGAACATAGATGTAAAGATTAATAAACTAAAGGAAATCTAAACGTTTCTGTTGAGTACCAAAAACAGATGAGCTGAGAACAGCTATTCTTTCACTGAGGCATTAAGCTCAAAGCATTACAAACATGTCAAAACATAAAAGATTTTTATACAGAATTAAATATTGCTCAGTGATAAAAATAGCTTTCTTCATTCTTGCTTAAACAGAAATGAAGTACCCTAACAGTAGTAAAGGTCCTTATCAACAGAGAACAATAAAAAACTGATGGAGGGAAGTAATCTTTCTCATCTCAGGAGGACTACTACAGTTGTTATATTACACTTGTTGCAGATTATCTATATGCAAGACTCTACAGTATCTTTCAGACTAATTTAGCATCTTAGGAATTCATTATACCTTTTGGGGAAGTGACTTAATTTGGAGATTCCTAGTGGGTGTAAATGAAGGCAGTAGCTTTTGTCTCAGAATAGTCTGCACACAGTAAACTTTTCAACTGTGTGGTGCAGTTGTGAGGTTTTTACAAATATTCAACAGCAGCAGTTATGTAAATCTCCAATATGATTTTGATAGAAAAAATTAATAACCTAAAAGGGTTGAATTTCATATTTGGGGAAGTGAAGGACTGAGAACATTTCTCTGTTTACTGCAAGCTGTTTACATGGCTCCTATCGCTACAGACCCAGGCAGAGGGACTCCACTTTACATCTCAGAGGAGGTTCTGTCCCATTGCCTTTGAAGTCCGTGGCACAGGCTACATTGACTGTATCACATCAGGGTGAGCTAGCAGCTCCTGAGAGACTGAGCAAGCAAGGCTTTTCTGCTCCAAACAAAACTGAGCTCCTCTGTGTCAGAGCCCTTGGCAAATTTCTAAACAAAATTGTATGTGTTCATCTTACACATGGCTGCCATCGCTTCCACTGTCCAACCCAGAATAAGTCCTCTTAAGGCATCATGTGCCACTTTGGGTTGCTTATCAAACACCACAATTCAGCTGAAGCACAGAAGTCCAGCTGTTTATACATATCTCTAATAAATTTTTTATATTAACTTTACCATGTTTGCTCTTAGCCCAAAACTTGATGTCCCTAAAAGTTTAAATGAAATCCATTCATCAGGTGGGAGATCAGAAATGGTGCGAATAACATGATGTGTAGGCAGATTTTAGGGCACACCTTTGCCATATATATTCCAAAAGGAAAGGTACATGACATTTATAAATGTAATCTCTCCCAGTAGACAAATCTCACTGAGGAGCAAATCTAACCTAAATGTGCTATGATGATTATTAATACAATAATTATCACAATGATTAGGAAATGGAGAGTTGGTTTAAGTATGTACAGGATGATTTTTTTGTCAAATTAATGTAGAAGTAACTATCTAAGGAGATAATACAAATGCTTTAATTGTATAGTGCATAATGTTTTGTCTAAGGTTTAGCCCTACAGTCACATATCAGACTGATTACCAAAATTTAAATACAGAAACCAGATACTACTACAACTTGCAAGAAATACTTCCCTAAGTAAAGGAAGAGAGGCATTCAGGGAGCCAAAGATATTGGTCATAAACAGGCAGGCAAATTATGGCACTTTCCCGGTAATAATAAAAGCACTTACCTCTTTTTCAACTACACGGAGTTCTCTTTTCTCTGGACCTATTCATACTTCTCAGGAGAGAATAAATTCAAGTGTAACATATCACTGGTTTTCAGTTACATTGTGATGAACCCACAGAGTGGATTACATAGTTCATCCTGTGTTTTTACAGAAAAGCTGTACACTGCGCCCTCTACGTGGTCCAGGTGATATTCATTAGAGCACTTCAGAGTTCGAAGAAGAAAAAAAATAATGTACTGAATTTCCTCATCTACATATTTTCTTCTCATCTTCTCATTTTCTGACAATAATTAGTTTGCAGAAGTCAACAAGACTTGCTTATTTTCTTCCGTGAAATACCACACTTGTAATTTTATGAGACTTCAGGAGATCTGGGAGTGTATTCTTCACATGGAAACTTAACAGAATGTCTTCGGGAACTCTTGTTCCTTATTCTTTTCTTACCTTGAATAACTGACATCGTCTTAATGTCTGTTTGCTTGCAACTTGTATGCACACAGTTATGTGAAAAAAGAAAGCCCACGGAGACACTCCAATACTGCAGGGTAAGCTGAAGTGAGAAATACTTAATGCCATTCCAGACATTCACGGGCAAAAAGCTGCAAATGAAAATTATTACAATAAGTATAAAATTATTATAAAACTGTCACATTTCTAATATTTCATATCACTTCTGATCATAAGCTCCACAGCTATAAAAGCAATATCTTTTGGTCTTCCATGTGCACAGATGATGATTTCCATTCTTCAGGGCTTATCATCTTAAAATGCTTTTAATTGTGTCCCAGATAGCTGTTCAGAAAGCACCCTTAAAGCTCTTCAAGGTCAAAACCTTACTTCTTGCTGATCCTTATTCTGTGGTTTCTGACATAATATCTCTATTATTCTTGGAAATCACTATACAACTGCATAGGCCATGCCAGCATACGACTTCATCAACCGCCCCTAAAGGTTCAGATGCTGTTTGCTGATGTCTGTTTCTCCTTTACTAATCCTTAAAAGTCAGATAGATTGAAAACTAATGTATGTTCTTATTTCATATTTGAAAAAGGTAGTAATATTGCTAAGTTACCCTTTCTCTTCCCCCTCCCCACTCCCCGTGCTGCTGGGGACATGAATATTAAACATATGGTAAACAGAAGAAGCATCTTATAAACTTGTGTTTCTGATGACATATTGTAATGAAAATGAGAAAGAAGTGATTGGTTGCTGATCACAACCATAACCAGGCGCCTTGAGAACTCCAGTTCATGTGTGGTTTGTGTTGAATTTAAAGGATTGCTTGCTATATAGCACACAGTAATAGACTCTACTCCCAAACCATTAATTTAAACTCAAACACAAAAACTCAAAGAATCTTCTTCATGGATCACTGCACTTGCTAACAAGTATCAAATAGAATAAATTGTATATTATAGCACTGTCCACTAGCTCTGCTATATTTAAATCTTTCGGTGTTTCTATTATTATAACACTCCTTTCTAAGGGAATGATAATATCCACCAGTTTGAAATTTTGCCTTTTAGTACATAGGCGTTTCACAAAATATTCTGACCAGTGTATATGCTAAGAACTTTAAAGAAGCAAAGTTGCAGCCATCTGAAGCAATTCCAAACTTCCCCAATCTTTATGACCTCTCATGGTGTCCTTCTCAACTACACGCCTGTTGTGAATAAATTATTGCAAATATGCTTCAGTTCATTAAATGAATCCATAATACAATGTACTTCTTAAAAAGTGCAACCTACCATACACAGTAAGATAAAAAAATATATTAACTGTGTTAAATATAAAATTAAGGACTGTCTTCAAACTGAATGTACGTCTATATTTCACTCACATAACTATGAGTCAGAAAAGGAATGGTCCCTTTGAAATGAATAAAAATTAGCATAACAATGAAATAAAATGCAGTCATTGCGAAAAAATGACCTTAACTTTCATTTAAGACAATAGTTAAGTATAACAAACTTCTCAGTCCAAACAAACTTTCCAGTGTGGATATCTTATTCAAACAAATAACAAGTCAGTCTCATTAAATCAATATTATAGAGGTTTTATGCCATTATTCAAAAAGAAAATTAATATTTTATTCTTCTGATGACTTAATGGACAGTTTTCCTTACCAGAAAATCAAACAGACCAGTTATTCTTAGTTAGATACTGGGAGAAAATAATAACATATGTTCTTGTAGTCTTTAGAAAATGGAATTTAAAAACTTCCTTTCTTGATAAAGGAGTTACATTCTTAACTCTCTGTCCATTCTACTAAAAATTTAGTGCTCGGTAAAATACGATGTCAGTTTAAGTATTACCTTCAGGAGATAGTTCTTGTCCAAAAGAAAAATATAAACAGTTTGCAAGATGCAATGTCAAGAAGAATGCATAATGGGTCACAGTGGATAGTATAACAAATAATTGTTTTAACATAATAATCACTGACTTGGATAGAGGGGCAGATGCCTCCTCAGCAAGTTCATTGATCACAAAAAGCTCGGAAGAGTGGCCAATATCCCACAGTGCTGTGCAGTCCTTCAGAAGGACCTCGACAGGCTGGAGAGATGGGCAGAGAAGAACTGTCTGAAATTCAACGAAGGCAAGTGCAGGGTCCTGCACTTGGAGAACCCCATGCACTGGGACAGGGACAGACTGGAGGCCAACCTACTGGAAAACAGCTCTGCAGAGAAGGATCTGGGGTTCCTGTTGGACAACAAGGTGTTCATGAGCCAGCTGTGTGCCCTTGTGGCCAAGAAGACCAATGGTATCCTGGGGTGCATTAGGAAGAGCATTGCCAGCAGGTTGAGGGAGGTGGTCCTGTCCCCCTGCTCAGCCCTAGTGAGGTGCACCTGGAGTGCTATGTCCAGTTCTGAGCTCCTCAGTACAAGAAAGACATGGAGCTCCTGGAGAAGGTTCACTGGAGGGGTATGAACGGGATTAAGAGACTGGAGCATCTTTGGTACAAGGAAAGGCTGAGGAAGCTGGGCCTGTTCAGTCTCATGAAGAGATAAGAGGGGACCTCATCAATGTCTATCAATATCTGAAGGGAAGGTGTCAAGAGGATGGATCCAGGCTCTTCTCAGTGGTGCCAGGCAATGGGACAAGAGGCAATGGGCAGAAAATATTGCACAGGAAGTTTCACCTGAATATGAGGAAGAGCTTCTTTATTGTGCAAGTGACCGGACGCTGGAATAGGTTTCCCAGAGAGATTGCGGAGTCTCCCTCACTGGACATATTGAAGAACCATCTGGACACGATCATGTGGCATGTGCTCTGGGATGACTCTGCTTGAGAAGGGAGGTTGGACCAGATGACCCACCATGGTCCCGTCCAACCTGACCCATTCTGTGCTTCTGTGATTACTTAATTGGTGCATGAAAGAACAGACATACACCAACTAGATATACTTGCAAACTCTTTTTCTGAGTTGACTATGACTTACTTAGACTGTATTTTGTATTTCTGTGTATATTGTATATATTTTCCTTTGCAAACTTCATGGCCAGGACTGAGTGAATTGCTGGCCCCATCTAGTTATCAATTCTAGAGATAAATCTACAAAACGAATAAGACTTTTTAAAACTCCAATTGTATGGGTCTATTCATTTATGTTTTTATGGTGCCAAGTTGACAGGGATGGATTTTTACATAGGAATTGTGCAGCTGGTTACTCAAAAGGCAGTAGTCTATTTTTACGAGAATTCACCCTTCTCTTTCTGACCTGCAGTAATATTAAATAATTAGATTTTAAATGTCCTTTGTGCTATATATTTCTAGATTATATGATGCCCTTTAAAACCAAATATTATTTATAGCACAAAAAGCACAATGATTCCTGACCCAGAACTATATCATTAGAGGAGACTGAAAGTAGCTAGTCCATCAAAGTGTGGGATATTAAACAGCTTTGTTTGTCAAGAAATGCACAATCAGCCCTTCAAACTTTTGTCGTGTTACCTGTAATTAATACTAATTAAGGCTGAGGCTCTTAAATATGAAACAGTTGAGAAAATCTGCAGGGATTAGTTTCCTATTTGTCAACTTTCATTTGAAAACAGCAGGTTAAATTCCGATCTGTGGAATGTTTAGCCTCAAACTATCACGCAGATTGTTTTGTATCTATGTAATTGCCAAAGACTGCTTTGGTCAAAACTCCTTAACACCTTTTATTGTTAATTTTGGCAATAAACCTGTTAATTAGTTAATTGTAAAGCATTAGTGAATCAAGCAAAAAGGACCCATCTGTTTATAAAATGAGATTTCTTCTGGGCATAATATATACAAACCACAGTGGTAGACACGATACCATCAATTTTTTGGTAAAGTCTCTCACTCCTTCCAGAGCTAAAATGTGACTTTGAAGGAGATTTATATTATATCATGCACAGTTAATACCATTACAATCTTAATATCATCAGAGGGACTTGAGACAGCAGCAAAGGACTATAGTCTCTCTCTTTATGTCACCGATGTGAACTTGGCATAGACCAATAGCAGCCGGAGAGGTGGTCATATGAAAGGCGTTCAGTTTTCACAGCAAATTCACAGTATCTCTAGTTGGAGAAAAATTTTAAGAACACAGCACATTGTCATAAGGATTATTTTCATGGACAGACTTAGAAGCTAAATGAAGTACCAGGTTTGAGGGAATTTTACTATTGATTTGAATGGGAGCAGGATCATAGATTTTTTCAGGAGAATGCGTAAGCAGTCTAGGAATCTTACGCTGCTGCTACTTATCTCTTCCATGGCCAATTAAATAGACTTCTTTTCTCAGAACTGTCAGTGGCAGCTTTCATGAACACTAAATTAATCCTTTAAAGGAAAAATATGTTAAAAAATGTAATATCTTTTCTGATTTAAAGATACTGTAAAGAAGACCTCTTTCAATACAGAAAACAAATCTCTTGTATATTCATGTGGATTACAGAGTAGTTTTCATACCAAAATATTACATTTCTTTTATCAGAGCAAAGTAAAGATGATACAATATTCTTGTCTGAGATTAAAATATATAAGAATGGAATATTGATAGCAACATATAAAGTAAAGGAGGATTGGATGATGTACTATGGGAGCTGATAAGAATTATATGGCTTCTAGCAGAGAAGTAAAGTGACATAAAAAGATACAGACTGATGGCAATAGAAAATGCATCTATAAAGTGAATCATAGGAGTAAACAGGGAATAGTTTTTATAACAGCAGACAAGCATTTAAAGAATAATGCTAATTGAATTATGGTTTGTAGCTAAGTAGGGTAGACTGATGCTTCTACATGCTAAAAAAAGAGCTGAGGCATCTTGACCTGCAGTGGTAGCCTCCATTGCCTTAGGTCTCTCCCCAAGAGTTTTAAAATCTAAATAAAGTGGGTTAACAGCTATTTTATTGGTAGCCATTGGTGCTCACTTATTCCACTTTGGATGCAAGGCAGCTACAAGTGGGTCCCTAAAAAGATGCATAATTAGACCAAGTTAAGAGTGGGAAATCATATGAGACCCACTCCAGAAGCTGTGGAGAAAACTACTACATATGGAGAGAGAAAATATTGCCTTAGAATGTGACTCATCTAAATCTCATCATCTAAAATCAGACGCCTAATCAAAGCTATTCAGCTAGACGCCCTCTAAGGTTAAAGGAGAGATCAGGGGACACTTTCAAAGCATGATTAAATATTTCCATCTTTCATTTCTGTCTTGGGATGGCTGTAGACTGCAGGTTGCTATCAATACTGAGATGGAAACCAAATACCACATCAGTGGAGGAACCCAGGACCACGTTTAAGAAATGACTGGCATGCTTTGAAATTAAGAGCTAGGTGCTGCAAACCCTGCAGTTCAGGCAGCTCACCCATCCTGGCTGTGGCTCTGCCCTGGAGAGCAGTTAGAGTGGGTTAGGTGATGTAGCCCAAGATTCACCTCCTTCTGCCTCATCTCTAGAAGGAGTCTGCCCATAACACCGACTGAATAGGTTCATGATCATTAAAGTACATACAACTGGGAAGACAGCATACTTGCTGTGACACCTGCTTTCCAGATATTTGACCTCTGCAGAGGCATTAGGAGCCTGGAGCAAGATGTCTGGCTTACCCTGCACAGCACCCAAAAAAGAGGGAGATCTGCAAGAGGGGAAGCTGTTTGGGGAGGGAGGCTGCTGGGAGCCCCAAACAGGAAGTCAGAGAGCTCAGAGCTTGTCTTCATCTGTGATTCCTCAGATCCTATTGTTGGAATTAGGCCACTGCAAGTGTATGAGGGATATACTTCCTGCCATGGTTTAGGAATGGTGTTTTCCAATTTAGTACTCCTGCTAAAACCATGCCGCTGCTCTCTCCCCCTCCCACTCCAATTGGAAGCACAAAAGGCAAAGATCACAGGCTGAAATAAGAATAATTTACTGGAAACAGCAATGAGATAAGAAAATGAACAGTAACAGCAAAAGTATTAAAAACAAAAGGTATAATACAAAGAAAGGACTTATATGGAAAGCCCATAGCAATACCAATTGGCTCTTCCCTGCCACATTTTTTCCTGGCCAGAAAGAATGCCCTTCTCCTCGGAAGCGAGAGAGAGCCCCTTCCCCCTGTCACCAGCAATTATGTGAAGTGGTACAGAATAACATTTGGGACCTGGCCATGACCCCTCCTGGTTACTGCAAAAAATTAACTGTTCTGGCCAAAACCAGGACACTTCCCTAGTGAGAAACAGGATTAGTGATAAGTTTCTGCATGAAGGAGGTGGAGATGATGGAAACATCCAGCAGCACACCAAGCTGTGCACAGTTCTGAAGCAGGAACTGCAGCTGGTAGACCTTGAGGCCATTACCAAAATACAGCAAAACCAGGCTGACATGAAACAAACCCACAGACTACGGAATGGACACCTTCCCAGCAGAAGTTTCTTTACCAACATTCAACTGTTGAGATTGGTTGTCAGGTATAACCAGGTATAACTTGGACGTCAGACTCACTGTCATGAGGTATTTGATAAGGAGCGATGACAAAATAAATTATTTGTTAGAAGCGGTAAGGAACAACTCACAGCACTAATCTTCAGTTGGAAAAATGTCCTTTTCACAGCATCAAAAGTTTAAGTGGGGAAATACTAATTTGATCTTAAAACACTGATGTGCTTTAGACACAGCCTGCAGAAGGCTGCCGTCAACTGGTGGAGCCGCACTGCTACAAGGTGGCTTGGGGAGTACAGGCACAGAAACATCTACAGAAAACTTGGGTGACAGGATGAAGCTAAGAGGCTCAATTTTAAAATCCAACCCTGGAAATGCATAGTCAGAATACGTTTCACTGACTTTTGAAGTTAGCTTTGGGTCCTCACACTTTCTTGAACGATATTTCTCAATCAGGTTTTGTAAGAAGGGGGTACAGCAAGCTGCTTTATTGCAGCTGCCTGGAACGAAACCTATTGTTTAAAAACAAAAGAAACAATGTTTCACTCAACATATACAAATAATCTCACTACATAATAGATTTAGTTTAGAGCAGAAAACCAAACCATTCTGCATCCATCAGTCAAGGGATTTTAGAATTCACCTTAGGCACCTTAATTTGGAAGAACAGCAAGTAATACTTCTCCAAATACCATTGTTGTTTGTAGGTTTGAAATGCAAATGCCTTAATAGCTACTTTTCCTCCAAATCCTGTTACACTATTTGATTATTATATAGCTTCTTACTAAAGTTGGTGACTGAGAATCTAAATTGTCAATATAAGTGTCATTTAGTACATTTATTTTAAAATATATTGGCCCTGCTTTTTTAAACAAGATAGTGATATTTTAGGACAGGTTGGGAAGCTACCATCCTTGACAAGACTAATTTAATAACTATCATAAAATTTGTGACAAAGTAAAAAGAATGGAATTACAACAGGAAATCCACCAGTAAGAGCCTTAGCTTATTCAGAACAGTACTAATATAATAGATTGAACAAATCAGGGCTATAAATTTCTGTCAATGTAGACTACCCATACAAGGTCTCATGCATCAGCCAAACTTAAACGAGGTCCTTGTACAAACCCTGTGAACAGGAGTGAATTTCACCCTCAACAGTTGAAAAACTAGCTTTCATTCTGATTGCATCAGAAAATTAATTTGTTCCATGCTCCAGTAAAACTGAATCTGATTCAGTCATCAACACGTTGAATAACACAGTTTATACCACATTAACAAATAATTTGCTTTCAGACTAAGTAGAGGATTTTTACTGTTTCCTTAGTAAAATCTGGTTAATAAAAATTGTGACATGTACAGTGCATTAACTGATGTAACTGGGAGTTATAAAATGAAATAAGACCTTGACAAAAGCTTTTTTGAGGCACATGAAGACATACTAGTACAGAAGAAAATGAAGAAAAATGTCAGAAAAATTACTGAAACCAAGAAAGCAGAGCTTTAGTAAAAGGTAAGGAACAGTAAGGGAGAATGAATATGGAAAATGCAACAGGTTTTGGGCTTTTTTGGGTAGGAACTGGAATAAAATGACTAATACAAAGATATTTAGGCTACAGAGAAATGGCACCAGATCACTCAAAAGAAAAAAAAATAACAAAAGCAAAGGAGAGAGGCACTAGAGCGTTGAGTTTGAAAAGTACTATTGAAGAATATTGAGTGCTATATCCTTAGAAAGACTTCTAGTGATTGGGGCTCGGAGTCCCATTCCTTGGCTTAAGTAACTCCTCACACAGGGCCCATATACTTCAGCCTCCTGCAGGAGTGTTGATTTCACTCAATATGCATATCGCATCCTCCTAATTATCCATCTCTTTGTATTAATGATGAAATAATACAATCTTCTATTTTCTCTAATTAAGTTTATTATGGAGACATTTTTATGTGCCTATTTTTGAAAAATGAAATTCCATTAAAAGTCAGTGTATCAGATCTTATTAATTCTATTACATTACAACATGAAACATTTAATCAGGAAAAAAAAAGACTGAATCAAAACCAACCCCAGACTTTGATAATACAGATAAAAAAAATGCAATGCATTCACTCTTCAATCTCATTTTAAACACTGCAAAACTTTCCTCATGCGAAGTTTTAAAATCAATAGAGAATGACTTACCACATTCTCCTACAGAAATATATTTTGTCTACTTTACTGGGGATTTTTTCCCCTGAAAACACTATGAAATGCCAATGCATCTCACTAAGACACTTTTTCTTCTTTTTGTAATTAGGAAAAACTAGATAAATAAATTGATATCAATTACCTTTGGGAAAATCAGGTTGGACTAAGAGACCTTTCAATAATTGGAATGGCAGTGCACTTTGCATTCTGTCAGCACTCAGTGACAATTGCTCCAAGACAATTGATACATGGTGACGTTTTCTTTGTCATTGCTGGACAGTAGGGACTTTAGTGCCAATGATTTTCTGCCATCTTCTGAAAGTGATAGGGGCCTATGAATGGCTGTAGCAAGACAAAGTATCCCTTGATATCCCGTAGAGGAATTGCAATGTTTTGCTGCTCTCCTGACATGTTCCATGGTTGTGACTCCAGGGCACACACAGCTGAATGGTTTTGCTGAGGTTTGAAGACTTCTTGTTCCTATAAAGCTGCTGCACCACTTGCACTAAGCAGAGACTATAGGGGGTGGCAGCAGCAGAAACATGGGGCCGCTGACACAGACTGAGGGATTCTTGTTTTGCTGTTCTAGAAAAGAGGGTTCTAACCAGGAGAGTTGCAGCACAATATATTGACTGCGTCAGAAGACTGAAAATTTCACCCTTAAAGCACTCAGTAGAATGACTAGCACATACCTAACTGAATCCAACTGCTTATTTTGGTTTTCTGTAATCCACCAATTTATGTCATAGAATTTCATCTGTTTTCCTTGCGCAGCAGTTTCATTCTAGAAGGAAGCACAGGCACTGAAATTATGTATATATACTTCTTTCAGTAATTACTGCATCTGGAGTTCATAGACCACATTTTTTCTCCCAGGGCAATGTAGTTTGCCCAAAGTTCATCCCCAATGCTCCTCTCTCTGGTATGCAACTCTGACTACATCTTTTTGCTTTCTCCATTGCTTCTTTCTCCTTACCATTCAAATCCACAATAAATCCCTGAAACATTCTGAGGGAGATTCAACAGCCTTAACACAGTGCCACTGTAATGATCCAGAGTGTTCTAGACTTCTCTGTGGAGCTGGCAAAAACTAAAGAGGATCTGTGAAAGACCTGTGCCTTTCTAGAGTGACAGGTGGGGGTCTGGTGGGACACCCTATGGCATTTACAATGCCATTGAGCATCTCTATTCATAAACCTGAATAGTTCCCTCATCTGCTCCTTGTAGTGAGAGGGATGAAATACAAAGATATGGAACAAATTCTACTTATATTCCTTGATGTATCATTATTCACACGATCCAAATAATGCTATGATAAGAGATATTACTCATTTAATTGTTCCATGTCTGGGAACTTCCCAGGCTATTTGGTTAAAGATGCTTTAAGAATTCTAGTTAAATTGTTAGTCTGGCCCTTTGTACTCAAGCTACAGTAAGTGTCTTACATATGATCCAAGTTCGATTTTGTTTTACTAGGAAAGAATGCTATTGAAAAAGCTTTCAGTAGTATTTACAACAACAACAACAACAACAAAACAGGATAAAATGCCTGCTGTCTTAAAGGCTGATAATAGTACAGGGATTGCAAACTGCAGTTTCAATACAGTTGTCTCTGTCTCCATGAGAGCTGGTTGTTTTACACTATAGGGAAGCTAAACGTCAGCTATTTCATAATATCTCTAATGGAAGAATTGTTCTTCCATTAGAACCTCATTTTATCTTTAAAGCACAAAGTTTCATTATTGCTTAGTGCCAGAACAAATGTTATCCTTTTGCTTTCGGAGAATTATAAACTGTGTCTTTATTTACTTTCATGGCACAATTTTCACACATTTGACAGATCATTGCTCACATTCTTCGTTGTCATGATATTAGTGAAATGTAGCATAAGCTCTAAATTTGCAACTGCTGTCCAATCAATAAAAAGATCACACCATCTGAATAATGCTATGATATGTGACATTATCTTTTCAACTGTTCTATTTCTTGGGACTTGTGAATACTGTCATATTGAAAATGAACACCATTTATGCTGACAGATTTTTCACCATTCAACACTTTTAATGAATATATTTCAAAATGAGGTACCAGATTAAATAAATTTCATGTCATATCAAAACAGAGATATTATCATTATTTGTAGCAGCAAAGTTCCAAGTAAATTACAGTGAACTTACATATAAAATGCATTCAGCAAGAATAGAGTTTTTCAAATAGCATAAATCTTGTTGGATGTCAATTTGCCACTGCAGTTATATGTAAACCTTATTCTCCATATTTTCCTGACAAGAACAAAAATGTGTTTTGGCATAGTTTTCTAATGCATCAAATTAGTATCCAACCCATGATTTACTACTAACACGAAAGTTTTCTAAGGAAAGTCTGTAAACTTCAGTAGCAGACTCCTATATCCTTCACTGGCTAAAGAAGGATATTCTTGTCAGAAAATCGTCCATCTAGATATTTTTCCTGTGGCCATGTTATTTTAATGTGTGCATTAGATCTAACAGTCTTTTCACCTCCATGACGTATCCTTTCTAACATAATCATATGATTTCTGGAAGAATGGTTCACGGATAGGTTTTCATTGGACTTACCAAATCTTATTCTACAGGGAAAATATCATGCTTACAGTGCAACAGGACTTATACAGAATAAACCAGTACTGCTGCCCAGGTCCTGCACAGCATGATACTGTAGCAAATTTCTAGTGTATGGATTCATATTTTTACTGAGTATTATATCTTGGTGCATGAAGTCTTTCAGTGCACCAAGACAAGTGCACCTTTGTTTTTCAATAGAGTCCTAAGAGGGTTAAATGAAATTTATGTACAATTAGGTAAAGATTGAAATTAGGAAAGATTATATGAGAGTGATTTATCAAAACTTGTATGATTTCGAAATGTTTCAGTAGCCGATTGTATTGAAAAAATGAAATTGCAAGAAAGTTCATTCTCAGACATATACTCTCACTTTTTCTATAGTGAAAGGAAATCAATTCACATTCCATTAAAATAATATGAATTGTATGTCATAAAAATACATTTACAAGAAAACTGAAAATATGATATAGAGCTCCTATCACAGACCCATCTATTTCTCGTGTAGTGGTAAAAACCCCTATGATTTCAGGTCTGTCTGACAGTACCTTACAAAGTTATGTAAAACCTGTCACATGAAAAGAGCTGAGACTGGATTCCTAGAGTGAAATTCTAGCTCCTAATTCTCCTAGTAGTAATATTCAGCAGAGCCCTTCCTTGTGTCCGACTCTCTATAAGCTCTGTAAGTACAGTAGAACTTGTGAGATGTTAATTCTTTGGAACAGCATTCTTCCAGTTGTCAAGGCACAATCTGAAAGTAGTAGCTCCTCAGCAGAAGGATGCCAGGCTGTTCAGACACTATTAGACAGAAAACATCACCAAAATCATCCTAAAGGAAAGGTCTGACTTTTGTTTCATTTGTAAAACAGTTACGAGTGCCCTCTTTCTCTGTCACCTTCCTTCCATAGTTTTGCAGACAGTGGGTAAGTTTCCTCTCCTTCCTTGGGTCGTTGTCATTCTTTCTGGAGCTAAAAGAACCCACATAGCCATACTGCAATCCTTGGAATTAGTGGGGAAGTCACCAAAGAGATCACCTCTTACTTACTAGCCCAAAAGAAGTAAATGTCTGCAAAAATTAGGGCTGTATACATTTCAAAGTTTCAGTGATCAGAAATCCAAGCACATCCTTAACTGGTCTCTCCTAACAGAGCAATGAGTTTAGAAAGCCCTTTAGAAATCAATCTTTAAGTCTAGCCTGAGGAAGTATTTTTATATCCTTAATTTTAAAGAAGGGAAAACAGAAAAAATGTTTAGCATTATAACTAATGTCCTCTCGCTCTGATTCTGTGTGCTTGTAAAACAGTAAGTTGGTACTTAGATATTAAGTGAAGGCCATCAAGAAATAGATTTTGATTACACATATAAGTAGGTAGACATTTTCCCACTATACAAATAGATAAAATAAGACACAGATATTAACTGAATCTCCTCACTGGCATAAGAAATCAGGAAATAACTTATCAATCCCTCAAGAGGCATCATTAGAGTAAAAATATTTAAAAATAAGTAATGTGCATTTTGTAAAGTTTTCAGGAACTCAGAGTCCCCAACTGTATTTTAGGACTTCAAGTATGATGTACCAATTATCCAGCATTTTGCAATTTCCATTTGTAAGTTTGTAGCATTCCTCAACATCAGATTGTTCCAAGCTGATTTATATGACAGGTTAAGAAGAAGCAGATTGTGTATACCTCAAGCAGTTTTAAATGAAAGGAAAGATTTTATCTTCCTTTTCAGCCAAAAATCATGTCACAACACTGTTACGACACAAATAAGTAAAGTTAAAGAAGCCACAGTGTAAAGCATTTTTTTAAAAAATAAACTAATTTTTCAAGCAGACTTAGTACCACATTTCCAGAAAGTCACATCTCTGTAGAAAAAAAGAAATTAAAACATTTTAAGGATAGTTTTGCTTTTCATAGATCAGCAGAATGTGTTTACACCAGTCACACAATACATTATCGGAAGATTCCTAAAAATGCCATGCATAGTGATTTCCTTGAACCTCGAGGTTTTTATGCAAGTATTAAAAATAAAGTACTGTTTTCACTCTCTCTCTTTTTAATGTTTTTCTCTAAGGTTTATTGTACTTCAGGCTCTGTATTATAAACCATGAAGATCAATTATATCCTAAACTATGGTGATCACTGCTGAATATGATACTCCAGGTGAAGTATATAACTAGTAATCAGGTGCTATTAATTCAATTTAGTTTGATTCATCATCTGTTTCTCCAGGAATTAAATGTAGTGTTCTCTTTGACACGTGTATTGCAGTTAGAAATTTAACAGCATATTAGAAGAGATTAGTAAAATAATGTCTTGCTGGTCATTACATTGTAGCTTTTTTTAAAGCATTAACTGTGAGTAAACTATTTGCCCACTTATATATATATATAAATATTAATAACTGAAACTTTTGACCTTGACAAACTGTGATCACTAGTACTTGAGCTATCTTGAATCACTTCATTTGCTATATTCTCATTAGATAGTCAAATTAGCTCTAAAATATACCTTCTAATTGCCTCTAAAAAAATCCTGGTCCTCTGATGAGTTGACACACTGTTTTGACACATGTAGCTGAATTTTTTTGTATGAAAGCTTTTTCAGCTGAAAAATCCTTTTCCAAAATGAAAATTTTCAGTTAAAATGTGGTTTTGTT
The DNA here is from genome assembly GCF_001604755.1 of Lepidothrix coronata. Lineage (NCBI taxonomy): Eukaryota > Metazoa > Chordata > Aves > Passeriformes > Pipridae > Lepidothrix > Lepidothrix coronata. Next base: position 16,616,563 of record NW_016690180.1, read on the forward strand.
TTGCTTTCCTAACAGTGAAAAACAACAGATTTAATTTTTTATTTATCTTACCTCATTTTTAAATTTCATTTTCATTTATCTTAATCTCCCTTTCTTTTACATCCTTCACTTCTTACTATTACCTAGTTAGAAGATGTAAAGCAGTATGATGCTAAGCAGCCATTCCCTCATATTACAATTATTGTAGAATAGTTAGTATATAATTACTTACAATATGCAATAGTTTTTTTCTATAAGTGTATGGGTTGAATAATGAGGTCAGTAAGGGAATGTGAATCAAATAGCAAGAGAAAGAGGAAGCACATGGAAGACAGAACAATGCTGTCAGTTAGTACCATGGTCTTTGTGACCAAGATAATATCCATATTCTTTGCTACTCTAGTGGTATGAGCCAGGCTCTCCTTGTGTCGTATTCAAGATGTATAAAAGAGTCGACTTACAAGGATCTGAAGTACAAGTCAGACTTGTCTGCTACCTGAGCTACCTTTCTTAAGTGCCACAAATTTTGATAGCCAGTGAAGTTTCTCATGCCCGTACTTTGTTGTATATCCCAGAGTGTACCAGTTCTCCCTGGTATCCGTCCTATGCTTAAGGCCAACAAGAATCTACAGTTCGATGATCTCTCAGCAAACTTATCTCAGAGCCTTAATGCAGCAAAGGGACCAAGGCACCAAAAGTAACAAGTTCCACTGGCTTTCAAAGCAGAAGCTGACATGGTATGCTTGCTATATTCATAAATTGATGATTACAATCCTCCACCTGTGATAATCTGGCTGAAAAATAATTGGCCTGGGGAAAAAGAGTATTCTTAGCCATGAGTGGCTAAGATAACCATATTCAACAAAGTATGTGTCCAATAAACCAAATGAGTGGTGGGGAAAAGACACCCAGGACAGAGCACTTTCTTAGACCAGCCCAGGTGACAACAAAACAGACGTGGAACTACATGATGCACTCCATTTGCAATCTGGGCTGAAGGTTCCGGTTCAGCAAAGCTTTCAAGCACACATCCAAGTGTCACTAAGGAAGCAGACCTCTGAGTGCACTTCATGAAGAGCTAACATTGTACATCGACTGTGATTCTGCCCCACTAACTATGGGGTAATTAAGCAAGTGCTTAAGGGCTACAGCCAAAAATTATATAGTTGGAAAATATACCTCTGTTCTTCCAAAATACTGTTAGGATTCAGGATCTATAGAACTAAATAAGGCTAAATAGTTAGGTTTACTTGACCACTCATGTTTTCATAGAATAGAATCACAGAATCGTTAGGACTGGAAAAGACCTCTAAGATCATCAAGCCCAACTGTTAACCAAAACAGCACAGCTTCAGTGTCCTGGTTAGAAGAAAACTTTTGTCTTTCCATCCATCATGCTCCCTAATGGTCTTGTTGTTAATATATAACTCTGTGACATACGTGAGGTATTTAAATTCTTTCAAGCTCAAGAAGGACATGAATCCAGGTGCTCTTCTTCCCAGATTGCTCCTGCAACAGGGCCTGTTAAATAATGAAGAATTATTTAATTCTCCATTCCTTAATCTTATAAACAACAACTATACATATATTCTGGAAAGATTAGTAGCCTGTGGCTACCCTGATGGACACAGGTATCTCTGTAAGGTGCTACACAGCACAGTTCACCTCAGAATCTTTATCAGCTTGCTACTGGAAGATGTCTGCTGTGCTTGTTGGCTTTTTTGTTTCCTGGTCAGATTTTTTAAATCTGCCTCAAGTAGGACCTTGAACTTGGGGATGAAGTAGCACAAGTCCTGTCTCAGAGCTAACCTTTGAGACATAGCAAAGAGTTGCTATCTGCTGAATTGTTGTCTACAAAGGAAAACTCATGACAGCTTTAGGAGAGATTTCAGGTCTTGCCACTTTAATCACAAATTGAGAATTAACTAATCACTTTAAAGTTAAACAACTTCTAAAATTACTTTCTATAAACAGATGCACTATTAAAGCTGTTTTGTTTTTAGAGTGATTTTGGAGATGTTAATTTGCATGATCAATTAGAAGAGAGCATGAGAAATACATGTGGCTCTATGCAAACATTTTTAATTTTTATTTAAACAGAACAGAAACATACCCTCTTTAGTACTCAGATGACCTTCCAGATTACCATGTACAGTATCTATGGATTTTTAAGTATAATTAACAACTTCCATTTCAGTATTTAAGAGCTTCAAGTTCTGTTTCTTTGACAGTCAAAAGCTAATCAATCTTGTTCTCAAATGCTAATACAAGCAATTAAAAATAACATTAATTGAAATACTGCAGGGGCTGTTAGTTTTTTTTTTTTTTAACCTCATGGTAACACTAATTTACAGTACTAATTAGTGAATTGCCCTTTGTATTATAAATCTTTAGAAGGGAGAACTGGCCTTTAAAGCCCAACAGAGAGATGCAGATGGTCACTGTACTTTCAGTAAGCTTTCATGATAGCTATCAGGATATTCACTTCACTACATAGGCCAAACGTGATGGATTATATTGTTTACAATGAAGAATATTAATTTCTGCAAAGAAAAATGTGTTGCCCATTTGTCCTGCTGTAAAACATTCAAATACCCTTTATAGGATAGAATATATTCTGCCCAGTTGTCCTAACTAGAAGAAAGAGTATAACTGCTTCATACAAAACAGAGGAGAGAAAGGAAAATGGGCAATATGTTATAAAACGGAACAAGGCAACCTACGAATCATGGATAAAAATTTATAACACATATTGCTTGCAAACAAGCATAATTTAAAACTTTTTGCTGAGCAATTAAAATTTCGAAAGAACAAAAAGTAAAATTAACACCTATCAAGTAACAGTTAAAAAATTATTACTATATGCCAGAAGACCAGTTTAATGTGTTGGTATGGCAACTTTTAGTGTCTTTAACCAAGACAATTAGAGTAGTTTCTTTGCCAGGAAATTACCAAAGGCTCAGTGAGACTTTGATTTAGGAGCAAGGTTGGGAGTTTTTAGTGATTGCACTATAATCTACACAAATAGGAATACTGATTCTCCCTGGAAGTACCATTATAGTATCATTCTAACACAGAAACATGAAAGTACACTTAAGTCCCTCTATAGCCACGCAGGTTGATTTTTCATGTTATTTTCATATATTACTACTGTCGGTTTTGGAAATCTGATAACATTTTGCATTTTAGTGCAGGGGAATGGAAGTATATCATGTTGCATTTTCCAGGGAAGACATCTTCTGTGCATGCAGAATACCTGCTATTATACTATGTATATTCACTGGGCTACAGCAATGGAAGGGTGAGAAAAGGTATTGTTTGAAACAGTAAAATGAGAGGTGAAAGTAGATAAGTACAGTAAGGTGTCATAAGTGAAGTCAGTCTCCAAGAGTCTGTACATGATATACAGGGGTTGCTGTTGAAATGCCAACCTTCCAGGAATGCAAATATTCCTCTTAGAACAATGGAAACTATGCTGGGTCCTATTTGCCACCAGGAGAAATAACTGGTATGTTTGACATCCTGCCAATGACATCTCTCACAAGCAGAAAGCATACATATAGGGAGATTTAAAACATATAACACACTTAGGGCTCTGGATGTGAAACTACAGATAATGCAGTCAGCCTTAGAAAAAGAGAATGAAAGTAGATTTTTAGACCTTTGCTGGTATTTCACTATTTACGCAGTAAGAAAATAGGATGGTAAAGACAGATAAGGTAATGATCAGTTACTAATAAATGTCGAATTAGGTAACCTTTATTTTAATTGATTCTGTCCTGTTCCTGAAGATTAGTATTTCTTAGGATCCTCTCCTGTCCAGCTTTGTTCCAGAAAAACTTGTTTGTAAATAACCACTGTGGAAATCCGATGCTGGCTGCAAGTTTATGATCTGGTTCTTTGGCTGAAGCTGAAGCACCTGAAGAATAACATAGTAGAGCTTCTCTGAAGTGCAGGATGAAGGCAGCCTTAAGCAATCAAAATACCTGAACATTTGTGATACTGGGTGTATCCACATTAACAGGTTTATACTTTTAAGCACACACTCAGACTCCTCTATGCAGTGGCAACATGATTCCCATCACGGGCTTATGTGGTGCACTGTAGGTCTCCTAATGCTGAAATCACCAATGGTTTGTTTGGAAGGAACCTTAAAGATCATCTAGTTCCAATCTCCCTGCCATGGGCAAGGACACCTTCCACTAGATCACGTTGCTCAAAGCCCCATCCACCCTGGCGTTGAACACTTCCAGGGATGGGCCATAAACAGTTTTGTAGTCTAATCTCTGTTCCAGAACCATTCTAAAATAATTGTTGCCATGCAACCTCAAGCTGTAGGTGGTAATATCAACTGTGCCATCAGTTGTATGAAAGACTGGGAAGCTAACATTATGACAGAGGCTGGACAAATATTGAAATATTGTTGCAGCTCATATATTGCTTGATTCCTAGATCCTGAGAAACTGAACTTCATAGAGGTGACATGTACCAGCTACTGAAAAAGGATTAACCATCAGTGTAAAATCTGAATGTAAAGTACTTATTTTTCATCTAGTTCCTTCCCCATCTGTTAAATGTGAGATGATACTCAGTATTCTGAGTCTTAGAAAATCACTTTAAAGAAGAAGCATGAAAGATTCCTCTCAAAGTAAATGAAAGATATTATTACTTTTTACTCTTTCCCTCCCTCTCAAACGCCAAAAGGAGGAAGTCTGGATTCAAGGACAGCACCTTGATGTAACACTGCAAGAGGTAAAGTATACATCATTTATAAGAATAGGAAAGAACAAAGTCAACAACCTTACTTGTTTATATATTAAGTCTTCCTGTGTTTTGTGAACAGCTGCAGATCGCAAGCATCATGTATAAAGGTAAAACAACTTGTTTTTAATCTAAGCATTTGAGGTATGTGATCTTTTCCCCCCCTAGGAATATACAGACTTTACACATGACTTTTTCTTATTGTAGATCCTTTTCATTAAAAAAAAAAAAAAAAGAGTTCAACTTTTTGTCTCCATTGTCTGAAGGCAGCAGCTGTTTAGCTAGTGCAATGAACCTCTTACAGTGAGAGTGTGATAAAGCAAGGGATGACTAAGAAAATTTGAATCTGTGTTATATTTAGGACAAGAGGAAATGGCCTTGAGTTGCTCCAGGGGAGGTTTAGATTGGTACAGCATTGGCATTTAAAGGTGGTGGAGCTTTGTTCCAGTCTTCTGCTGCTCTTTCTCACAGAATGTCTCTGGGGATGGGAAAGCATATAATCAAAGTTGTCAGAGGGATAACATAAAACATAGTGTAAGGTGGACAACATCAAAGGAAATGGCTGAAGTTAAAATACAACAACCTTCTTATACTCCAGTTTTAAATGAGTCAATGATTGAAAATGTAACACTCATTATTTATAACCTTTCTATGTAATCCAGGGGATTAGTTTTCCCTGATGTTCATAAAGAATTGGCAGTAAAATACAATATTGTTTTAGTCATGGAGGTTGTTCTACTCCCCTTCCCTACACTTGCACAAGTTCTGGTGTGTTGTGTGTTCAAAGACTACTGTAGGACATTAAGATTCCGTAGTGGGTTGACCCTGCCTGGATGCCAAGCACCCACCAAAGCCACTCTGTCACTCTCCTCTGCAACTGGACTGGAGAGTGAAAATAAAACAACGGGGTCACTGGTTGATATAAGGACAGGGAGAGATCGCTCACCAACTACCATAAAAACACAGCTCTGGGATGGTAATTGAATTTGTTACTAACAAAGTCAGAGCAGGATAATGGGAAGTAAAATAAATCTTAAAAACACCACCTTCTCATCCCTCCCTCCTTCTCAAGCTCTACCTCCTCCCCTCTAGCAGCACAGGGAGATGGGTAAGTGAGGGTTATGATCAGCTCATCATTGTTCCTGCTGCTGCTCAGAGCAAAGAGTCCTTCCCCTGCTCCAGCATGGGAAGGACTGTCCAGCTTGTCTCCCGCAGCAGACACTCCTCTATGATCTCATCCACCGTGAATCCATCCCACGGGCAAGAGCTCTCGATGAATTGCTGCAAGGTTGGTCAGTCTTCCACAGGACGAAGTCTTCAGTGTGGGTCCCCCACGGAGCCACAAGTCCTGCCAGCAAACCTACTCCAGTGTGGGCTGCTCTCTCCATGGGTCAGCAGGTCCTTGCCAGGATCTTGGGCATCCACCTGCAGGGGAATCAAAACTCCAGCATCCGGAGTGCTTCCTCCACCTCTTTCTACACTGACCTTGGTGTCTGCAGAGTTGCTCCTATGTTCTCACTCTGCTCTTCTCTGGCTGCAATTTCATCTGCACAGTAACTTTTTTTTGTTCTTAACTGTTATCACAGAGGTGTTACTATCACTCCTGATTGGCTCGGCCTTGTCCAGCAGCGCATCTGTCTTGGAGCCAGCTGGCACTGGCTCTGCCGGACACGGGAGAAGCTTCTGGCAGCTTCTCACAGAAGCCACCCCTCTATCCTCCCCACTACCAAAACCTGACCACACAAATCCAACACCGCTTCTCTCCCTTTCCTTTGCCTTTGCCTATTAAAACCAATCTCTACAGCATCCTTCTACCTCTGTCCTGTAAGCTAATGAGTACAAGACAGTGTTTCTTTCTCTTCCCAGCTATAATTTTTTCAAGAGTTGGTTTGGGAGCCTAATTTGGGTGATCATTTATTGTTGTGAAATTCAAGTTGAGTAAAGCAGATAATTTAGGATTTTTTAAATGGAATTTTTCACAACTTTCAACATGACAGCTTTTATGAGCTTTATCTGAAATGCACTGTGTATATTAAGTACAAGGCTACACACATTCTGCAGCACAGTAGACAAGTGGCATGCATGATTTAGCCCCCATACAACCTCTATTATTAAACAGTTGTTTAAATAATATGCATATGCCATGAAGCAAATTAGTATAACCATGTTATTGCTTGACTTCTCTGTGTCACATATGTTGTGGTGAAGATTTTGTTAGATAAGTAAGGCACAGCTTAAAGACACTCCAGTAACCCTCCCAGGTCTTTGTTCTTTCATTAATACCAGACTGTATTGCACTTCCCTGTATCGTATGTCAGAGGCTTGGCCATACCTGCACTCATCTATCTACCTAAATATGATTGTGGATGTATAAGAGTATAAAAGACAAGAGTATAAAAAATGATGAAGGAACAATTGCCGGGGTACCTGTTTGAAGATTTTCTTGGAAAAAGTATCAAGAGTAATTGCATGAAACTTTACAATGATCGTATAACCTAAATAATCAAAACCAGGCAAAAATTAAGAGAAGAGAACCTGGAAACTTTTGACTAGTTTAACTAAGAAGATAAACCAAACCTAATCTGCTTATTTCTTTCATATTCCTAGCAACATAAGCATTCATGTCACTAATTATATATGTGCATATTTTTAAAACAAAATGTAACACTGAAAACCCATCTCTCCAGAATAAAGGATGTTGCTACCATAAGGCAAAGGGAGAAACAAAAAATTAGTCCTTAAAAACACCACTGGGACCACAGCTGCTACATTTATGTGGACTCAGTATTGGAAATATGGCTCTGGTTTTGTGACAGGAAAATATTGCCTGAGTAAAACCTATGAAAATCCTGCTGTCATATATGAACTGCACAACATTATGCTTTTGTTAGAAAATAAGCTGTTGAAGAACCTACTCATGTCTGTGTTCAATAGACTAAATGGGGAAAGAAGTCCCTTCATGTGGTCTGTTTGATTTATGATGTACCTAAATCTTGAGGAAGAAAACTTATACCTATCAAATCTCTGTTCAAAGCAGTGTTGCATGGAAACATAACTAAGACTGACAGGGATGTCTGTAGGTCCAAGGAAGTTGAAACAGATGTGATAAGCACTGCTCTTCTCTTGTTTGTGCTGCTTTTGACTTAAAACTATTAAAAGGGAGGGGCAAAAGCAAATCTAATTCAAAGATGAGACACAAAAATAATATCCACAGTGAACTTTTGATATGCTGCTGCCTCAGTAATAGAATGATCTCCAAATACAGTGAATTTCATGCTGACACTGATTAGAAAAACACATTAGGAACTCATTATTTCTAAGCCCTAAGCATGATTTTCTAATGCTGCTTGTTACATTGTGCACAAGCTCTTGTCTGCATAGGCTAGTCAAGTCATCTTAGTCTTTTATTTCTTCAGAAAGAGGGCCACCATTACAAAATTCTATAACAGATATTTTTATTTCAGCTTCAAAGAACAAATAGTCCCTACCCCTGAAGTTGTACACAGTAAATCACTGTAGGCAAGCCTTATCTGCTTTGTCATACTTGACAAAATTTTGCTTATTTAGGGTATCTCTTTATTCCTAATATACCTAACCATAACAGAAGAAATATTCCACTACTGGATAGCATCTATCTTTCTTTAACTGCCTGCTGTGATATCTGGATACTATGATGACAGGCACTTTATAAATAGGCATAGATCTCCCTGCTCCTATCAGGCCATTTATCACTGTGTTTGGAAGATCTTCTAATTACTCTGCCAATGTAGGTGGTCACAGTAGATGAAGGAGTTGCTTTAGGTAGACTGCCAAATATCTAATTTGTCTTGTCATCCTTCACATTAAGTGCCTATTTCTTGTAGGGTCATTTCTCTGTGCTCATTCTTCCTTGATAGCTCTGTTACCTTTGACACCACAGGCCACTTACTATGCCACAAGAAACTCCCACCCTTAGGTTCATATGACATCAACTTATTGTTTCTTCATCTGGCTGACAGCATTAGAGAGTTAGTGCTGATGGATCCTCTATTTCTGCCCTGTCTCTGCTGGCATCTCTCAAGGCTCTGTCATGATTTCTTTTTCTCTCTTCCCAGTCCCTGTCTGAATGTCTTTGCCAGCTGTCCTGGACCCACTCAATTTCCCAGTGTTAATGCCTCTTAAATCTGCTATTCTATCTGCAGCTTTGCTTCTGTGGTATCTTGTGCTGGACTCCTCATGGCTTCTTAGATGTTGCATGCATAAGGATGAGTGTGCAGCTTTCTTCATGGCAGCTATTCTCTTTATCACCAGCTTATGCACGTCTTATGGTTATTCTGACTACTCCTTCAGTTCTATCTCCTTGCAAACACTTCCTTCTAAGATACTGTTTCCTCCCATCATTGTTCTTCCATTTTGCCTGACTAATTTTACCCAAGCTCCTTTGCAAAGGACTGAATTGAACTTTATTCTCCTTTGGTATTATCTCCTGTTCTATTTATTAGAAAGCTTGTTCACCAAAGCTGTTTTCTACATTCTTTCTAAAACAGCAAGTTTATCATATGTATGCTAAAGTCTTTTGAGACTAAATCTGAAAAATAAAAGAAGAGTTTATTAGTTCAAAATATAGTATATTTATAAGCCATTATGATAAAAACCTTTGACACCAGGAATATTTGTAACTCTATCAAAGATATTTAATTTGTACCATGGTGGGAAACTGTGTCTTTGTGACAGTATGGCTTGTACCTTTGTGAACATGATATAAGATTTTCTATATCATATAATCATAAGATTATCTATAACTATGTAAGATATTTCATTGCAATACATTGCAATGTATTACACAGTAATTTCTAATTCTTTTCATCCAAAATGTACAGCTGTAGCAGCCACTAACTTGGGAAAATTGTTTTTCCAGGTTGAAGCAAAGCTGATATTTCTATCTAGTCCCCCAAAACTGATGAAACAGCAGAGATGAATTTTGAACCTGTGTATCATGTGTTGTAGGCAAGTAGTCTCAGAGGCCACATCTCACTACTCTTTCAGCTTCTGTGATGGTAGGGAATGTTTTATTTTACAAATGACAACAGTCATGGCATAAGATAGGCAGAAAAATCTCATTTTAATCCTCTCTAATGCAATGATACAGCTTCATAGGAATGAAAACAGTTTAATAAATTACTTATCTGACAGACAACAAAGGCATCTAGGCAGGTAAGAAGGAATTTTGTAATTGGTGAAACTGAGTAAATGTTAGGTCATTTTAAACGCACTGAGTAGGATTTGAATCATCATGTTAGAAGTTCATTCAGTGACCAGCTGACGTCCTTTGCAGGTATGAAATACTAAAAGTCCACTGCTGACTGCTCAGAGATTTTAAACGGTGGTACTGTTGAGTATTTTCCACTTTCCTCTATCTTTTCCTTTCATATTAAAGTTGCATTGTGAAGTTAAACACTGAAGATCAGCCAAGAGGCGCAGTGAGAAATAGCGAAAATTTCCTGAGAACAACATTTTGTTCTGAGAGTGACAACTTTATAGCACCTAAAGTCTGCAGAACAAGCAGATTGCTATGTATCAAAGCAAACATTATCTATGAATTACTTGGCATACAAATAAGGGAAATACTGGGGGGAAACCCTGGATGTAGTGTAATAAACCTGTTTATTACAACTCTGCAGTTTTTATCTTCTTGGATTCTCAACTGGAAAGTGCTCCAGATGCTCAAGATCATGAATATTTAGAACAGGTAAATAGCTGCCCTTTATCCAGCATGGATAAAGAGATTGACCTCAAGCTCTGACTGTGCAGAAATCTATAGTAGAGCTTACAACTGTAAAAAAACCCCAAACCCAAAACAAAACCCTTGACATTTCCATTAATCAGTACCAGCATGGAGGGTTAATTTATAAAGGAAGGGGTAGGTGTGCTCAGAGTTGAACTGTGACCCACCATGACAACTTGACCGTCATTCTTCACCTTCTGCTCTTCCTACCTTATAGCATCTTTAGAAATGCTCCCAGCTTTTTAAAATGTTACTATTAAAAAACGTTGGACTGAGCCCAACCTGAGTTCATCTGCATTAACTATTTAATCTGAGAGATGGCTATATCTCCCTTGCCTATTGTGACTTTAGTATAATAATCAAAATGGTAGTATATGGCATTTGCTGAGAATACTTGTTCACTGCTAATCTCTTCTTGTCCCTTTGAGGTCCTTTTAAGTAGACATTGGCTATTCCTTACCAATATACCTGGCAATACAGGATTATTTCACACAAATTTGTGAGGACGAGAAACCAATAGACAGTGTTCCTTCCTTAAAATGAAAATGTCAAATCTTGGTTTTCATACCAGTTTTACAGAAGTCATTGCACATCAACATTTGCACTTACCTAATTTTAGAGTAGGGACAATTACTAAGTTGCAGGTGTCAGGATATGTTTTTCCTACTGGATTGCCATGAATGCTCTTGTTCATAATCAATCATGCTCATTCTTTCTGAATAAAAGGAAGACTTGTACATTTGTACTATGCAATCAATACTTATTCAAATAATAAAACTCCTTGTAGACTACAAAGTGAAAACTATGAAATATACTTTTCTGAAAAGTTCTGGAATTGGCATATTACAACATACAGAATGTGCCTCACTACCAAAAAGCACTCAACCATGCAAATGAAATGTACAAACAAATGATATATATGGATTTAAATAGACGTTTAATTATCCAGAGAATAAAAAAGAGCATCAATTTAATATCATGTGTATTACTGTGACTCATACCTGGACAGAGTTAGCAAATGTGACAGAAACACAAAGGGGAAAAAATTGGCCTGAACAATGGAATGAGATTAGACTGAGGCTTAGATTTCGACAGCGTAAACTAAAAAAGCAGAAGAGAAAGACCAAAGAAAGGAAATCAAAATTCCAGTAAAATAAGGGACAATCTGGATTGCTAACACAGATGTATGACATAAAGATGCCATACAGCATCACAATTGTCACACTTTACAAAAGTCTAAATATTTTAGTTATTTTTCTCTGTATGGAAATATGCAGAAAGAATCAGAAAATACTATCAAAAACATCTAAAGAGGTTTTCAACATCTGTACATCCACTGAGATTCAAAAGATATCCATTCCTTTCTGTGAGTGATGAAAAGACTTAGGACCTCCTACTCAATGTCGTGTATATTCATGTCTAATCAGTGTTTGGTCGCATTGATATTCAAATTGGGTCACATTTTCCATTGATTTTGGAATACCGAATTTTGCCTATGTGGCATGTTCAGCCACCTTCAGGCAACAGTTCCTCTGTGCAGTTTTGGACACCTCTATATAAGAAAGATATTAAGCTCTTAGAGAGTGTCCAAAGGAGGGCAATGAAGATGGTGAAGGGCCTTGAGGGGAAGACGTATGAGGAGGGCTGAGGGCACTTGGTCTGTTCAGCCTGGAGAAGAGGAGACTGAGGGGACATTTCATTGCAGTTACAACTTCCTCATAAGAGGAAGAGGAGGGGCAGGCACTGATCTCTTCTCTCTGGTGACCAGTGACAGGACCCAAGGCAATGGCCTGAAGTTGTGTCAGGGGAGGTTTAGTTTCGATATTAGAAAAAGGTTCTTCACTCAGAAGGGGTCGGGAACTGGAACAGGCTCCCCAGGAAAGGGATCACAGCACCAAGCCTGATAGAGTTCAAGAAGCATTTGGACAATTCTCTCAGGGATATGGACTCCTGGGGATGGTCCTGTGCAGAGCTAAGTGTTGGGCTCGATGATCCTCGTGGGTCCCATCCAACTCAGCATGTTCTGTGATTCTGTGATTCCTGTCTAACAATACCAGTCAACAAAAATGCCCAATATGCACTCAGGTAAACTAGAAAATTTTGTCCCAGCTATACTGATACCCTCTTAATGGAAACTTCAAGGTTGCTCTTGTGCAAGAGAAGGGTAGGTTTACCATACCACGCTTAGAGATCCAACCAACATTACACAAACCCCTCTCTTACCATGTATGTCTGAACTGATGAAAAGGCTGAATTTCAGTTCTGATTTCCAATTTCTCACTGTAAAAGAATCATTTTGAAATTGAATGTGATTTTTTCCTCATTGCCAGTCACATGCCCTTTTTCTTAAAGGAGGGTAGGCACAGGAGGAAGAGAAGCACTAACAGTCCAGCAGCATACATTGACTTCCCCAAAATAGATGGATTAAGACAAGAAGAAAAACATTTTTGGTACAGAAACAGATTTGTATTTAAAGCCTCTAAGGAATTATTAAAACCCTAATGAATGTTTTTAATTAACACTCACAGTGTCCTTTTAAGTGAAATCATTTAGGAGTTGCAGTGAAAACCTGTTAAACAAATTGCTAGTTTGGAAAAAAATCCATCTCTGTCCGTTAATAGCTCCTCTGTTTCAAATGGACACACACACACACACACATTAACACATATGTATGTATGGGAAGTCATGGTGGAAAATTTAAGCAATATTTAGGTAATTTTAAGGAGGAGCTGTGGGCTAAATTTACATCCAGATTGTGCAAACTGGTGGCTGCAGTGCAGATATGCCAGGCTACAAATAGATGTGTTTCTGCACCCCAGACTAGTAAAGAGAATTGATACTTTAAATAGATCATTTTCTGTAATAGATCAATATTCTGTTGTTTTACAGATTCAGGTACATACAGTGGTTTGGCCAGTAAAAAAATCAATACAGAGATATATAATGCCATTTTTGCATCTGGGACCAGTGTAAGGGAGCAGGATGCTATAGAAAAGGGTCTCCTTCAGCTCATCTCCAGTGACTCCTCTGCCCCACTAAAATCTCCCAAAATTCATCAAATTCTGCAGGACTAGCAAAGTGTTCACTGCTCCACAGGCTGAACTGCTTCTCAGTCTTGGAAAGTAAAAAAGATCAACTCTACAGCAGGGCTGTGGTTATTACTGGTAGGAGGCTAAAACAAGGGGTTGGTTTCACAGTGTGAGATAGTTTGCTTTCTTTTATCTGAAATATTTTGCATAACTACAGCAACCATACAGCATATTCACACTTCCAGCTATCCATGACAAAGAGGGATGTCTTTGTGTTACATGGTTTGCTTTTGTTGCACACAGAACTAATTCTATTCCACAGTATGTTTTATATGTAATTTATAAACACTGCTTATAAATTAATAAAACTAAGGTCATGGAAAACCTTTTTGTTTAAGTAAAAACATTTTTCATATCATATTAATCTTCTCTATTACAACTTTCAAACAGGTGCACACGCTTTGCTTATTTAAAAGCAATAGATTAAGACTGAGAGAATTAAAATGGACTTTCCATGACTGAAACTGACTATGGAGAGGATGCAGCAGAACACTGCCATCTCCAGTTACAGATCATGCACAGAATATACTGTGTGTATTATTCAGACACTTACTCAAAATAAATGAAAAACAGGCATGAGTTCTGGCAAAAGGCTCATACTGACTGCCAGGAAAGAGGCACATACACATTTGAGCCTTTGATCACAGCTGACATTAAAAAAAAAAAAAAAACCAACAAAAAAACCAAACTAAAAACTGATACCACAGAAACAAATAAAACATTACTCCCCACGTACTAGTATCATCAAATTGCCAAAATTCTTATGACGAGGGACCGTTCAGTTAAGGACTCTAATCTCTAACTTCAGTGCTTTTCCCACTCAGTTTATATTTTATATAAAGAAAGGGAATCTACCTTTCTCTTTTCCTACATCTTTGCTTTCTACTTGTCTATGACGAACTTCTGGAAGACATTATAAAATTCTGGGGGACAGCCTATGACATGGGATAAGGGAGGGAACATCCAGGCTGAATCATGAGGTCTGTGACCCACAGAAGACAGAGGTGGAGGTTTAGACTGAAAGACTGCACTGATGTGGGATGCTTTTTTGCCAATGTGAAGAGATAAGTGTCATCCAAATACATATAAAACAAGGAGAAGAGATTTGTAGCTGATTAGATAAAGAGAATGATTGTGGCTGCCGTTACCACTATAAAGGGGGTAAAAAGAGATGAGATAATACCAGTAAAACATATGAAGTGTGAGAATGCATCTCCTGAGATCCAGGTGGAAAAACGTCTCATAAAGTTTCTGTACCTAATATCTCATGATGGCTAGAGCAGAGTTTCAAACTTAGGTTTCGACTGAGGTTCATCGCTGCCACACTCTCCTCCTTACCTCTCCTTTCCATCCAACCTGCCTTGGCCACACTCTTGAGACCTTTGTGTTCCTCTGTCAGCCATTAAGCCATGCTGCATATAACTTTGCCTTCCACACTGGATTGATATTTTTTCCTCTGTCACTTGCCCAGTCTTAGATCTGAGACTGCTCCTTGCCTTTTCCTTGGCTGAAATTGCATTGAAGTTCACTTGAAACACGAATTACCTGTCAGATCAGCCATCAAGCTGTAACACTTGTTATTAGTACAGTCTCATGTTCTGGGTATGATTTGTTTGGAAAGACAGTGAGAAATTGAATGAAGCCTAAAGAAAAGCAAAAGGGATCAAGAGATGGAAAAAATAAATTATGAGTTAAGACCAAGAGAAAAGACAAATATGCATGGCCTGGCTAAGAGATGTCTGAGGCTGGAGGAGAGGAAATAGATACCGACAGCTGTATGAATAAACACAAAAGAAAAAGTATCTAGCACAGCAGTTAGAAACAGTAGAAATAGAGAAGAAAAGAAGGAAGTATATTGAGATTAAATGATAAATATTAGACAGGGAAATTGCTTTCCAAATTGAAGTCTTACAATAATATTAGCATTCTACTTTTAAAACAATTTGTGGAATATAATTAACCTTTAAAAAATCTTTATCTTTAAAGATAAAGTCATTACTGTTTCACACCTATATATGATTACATCATTTAAAAACCTATCACTGCCTTCATAAATGATAATGATTCTCAGAGAGAAGAACAAGTAAGAACAACCACTGAGCATTAGCATGAAACATGTTTCCCCGTATTCCTGGACAAAGCTTGAGTGGTTTTCTGATTGAAAATAAGCATACCGTAAGTGCAATTATGGTGTAAGAAGTGTAGAATTCTTTCGGAAAAAAAAAAAAGGCAGTTGAAAAGACTTGGGAAAAACATAAATATTCAAATTAAAAATCTTTCCAAAGAATCAGTTTGACTTTTCTTTACAAAAGGAGGTATACATTTTCAGTGTCCTGACTCAAAAAAATTTAACAATTTAAAATAATCTAAATAATAAAATCATATACTGTGGATAACTCCATTAATTTTTGTTGGTTGGTCTGTTTGTTTTAGCTTTGTCTTTAGGCTAATAAAATAATTATTTATACAGATCTACTTCCACAAAACCAGTGTCTAATACTGCAAGGGTATATCTCATACCAGCTTTCTTTTAATGATTTATGAACAGTCATTGTAGCCAGGACTCTTAAATTTGTAGAATAAAAAACCAGGAGATCAAAAGATCATCAAGGTTTACCCTCAGTAAATCACAGGCTCTTAAATTTCACTAGTTTCCCTGGAACGTATCCGAAACTCACGTGGCTAAGGCATATCTTCCAAACTACGCTCAGCACCGATGTGAAGGCAAGAGTGCAGAATCCAGTCCTTCTCATAATTTGTGCCAGTATTTAATTGCTCGCATTTTTAAAATATGTGTCTGATTTCTCATTTGAATTTGTCTGGCCTCCAGCCATTGGCTCTTTTTATGCTTTTCTTCACTAGACTAAAGAGCCCTTTAGTACCTAGTATATTTTCCCCATGAAGGTACCTGTACACTGTAATCAAGTCACCTCTCAGTCTTCTTGTTGATAAGCTAGACAGATTGAGCTCTTTAGAGTCCCACAGTAAGGCATTTTCTCCAACCCTCAAATCATTTTTGTGGCTCCTTCCTGAGCTCTCTCCCATTTTTCACTGTCCTTTTAAAAAAGTGGACACTAGCGCTGATGAAATATTCTAGTAGCTGTCTCACCAGTTCCTTGTGCTCTTTGCCATACTTATTCATCCTCTGAAGAAAGGCAGAGCTAGTCAGAAGGCACCATCTGGTGAGGAAGTCGGACTGGTAGGGGGCAGATTTAAATACTTAAAGAGTAGCAGAGGGGAGGGTGGAATGGGCAAAGGACATTTAAAGACTGACTTGCTAGACTATGATCATTTTTAGTTTCCCCAGGAGGTTAGTGAATTCTTCTCCCTTGGACTGCTATTGCCTGTGTTAAAAAAGGTGAATAGCAGCACACTATAAAATATGGAAAATGAAAATTTCATTGGGATTACACATGGATGAGGAAAATCAGCATCTGCCTGCTGGAAAACACGGGACTAATGGGAGTAAGGGAAGCAGGGAATAAAAATGTAGAGAAATGTCACGATAGTCAAAAAGGAACAGAAAAAATCCACAACACTCAAAAGAATACAAATGGGAAGGGAATTGCTCAACTCTAATTGCTATCGTAACCTATATTAAGAAACACTGAATTACTGAAGTCTCGGGATGCGGATCCAGTATTGAAGCTAATGCCCACCCTGCAAAGTCAATACCTGAGAGAGGGGTGACGTGATTTTTCCCCACTCAGATCTGCAAATTGTATTTCTTAGCGAAGGATCCTTTTTAGAATCTTATAAAGATGTTGAGTAAAGGACAGGATGTAGAACCTGGAGACTGTTTACTTATGCACCCAGCTGCTCATAACTGCTGGGGTAGCTCATGAGAAAAAGACTGCCAGACAAGCATAAAGCTAGTTGCTGAGATCAGAGGCGACAGTTTGAGTTGCAGATATAAAAGGCATGCAAGTCCAAGAGAGAGCTTCCGAATGACTTTCAGAAGCTACGGAAGCCAAAAGCACTCTCTTCTCCCCTTCTGCAAGGACTAAAGCATTTTCCCCTGGCTCTGCATTCAGCCATGCTTATTCATTCCTTTAAGATCTTTAGATTGGATTTTTACAATGCACGGTGACGAGGAATAAATGTGAAAAGTGCATGGCAGTTTCAGTTGTTACAGCAGGAGCCGACGTACTACTGTGAGATATTAGCCCAGGCAGAAAATATACTGCATGAGCTCTTCGCTGGGAGTGCCGAGCCTGTATCCACAGTAACGCCAGCATTGGTTTGCCAGTTCTTTTTTTTTAAATCATCCAAGTAAACAGTAAGAATTCATTATAAGGACACGCACCATTTAAAAACATGTGATTTTGAACATTCTTTGTAAAATTATGCTTCACGTAATTTCCAAGAAAGAAGAGTGCAAACTACTGTAGTACTGTCATTGGGTTCTGACTTCTTTTTAGAAACATTCAAACACCTAAGGCACATACAGCTGATCCCTTCTGAAAAACCAAAACTTTTCTTTTTTGCTTAAACCCTTTACTAAAACTCCCATAGCTGCTGCTGATGTCCATATTGTTTCATATCAATGTTACCTGAATTCCAATAAATTAGGCAACAGAAAAAACATCAACAACAAAAATCACACTTTAGCTGAGAAGACAGTGAGGGTTTCTAGGAATTCAAAAGTCTTTGCTAGACTTAATTCAATCATGTTGCTCAGGGAATAAAATGGAAGACTAACATGGAAGTGTCTTAAAGACTTCTTAAATACTGAAACACAGAGGAGACATGGTGTGAGATGAAGGAGAAAGAACCTTTTCAGATATTCTTTCCTTGTTTTGCAAACAACCATTGCAGAGGCATTTTCTTCTTTCCTTTAATTGGCAATTAACCCTTTGAATCCAACACTGGCAAGCACTGTCATGCAAGTCCAATTCACTCCAGATTTTATCTCCAATTGTTAAAAAAGCCCTATATTCTGATGCTTCCAATTCACTTTTACGCTGTGTAAACGTGCCAGGATGCACAATTTGAAAATAGAACACAGAATTGCTATAAATATTGACGGTCTTTATTTTCAGGTGTTACTTTTACAAAGTAAAATAGTGACACCAACAGAGAGTTCCTTCTCTCATGGAATAACAAGGAAAATACATTTAACTGTTACATTATGGTAAGAATATTAAATGTAAAAATAAATTCTTTTTAAGCATTCATGAACATGACAAAATTAATTCTCCTTTTGAGAACTTAATTTTCTTATGTCTCTTTCTTTCTTCCTTCCTTAAAATAAATTGTTAGGGAACTCTAGAAAACATCATGTTAATGGTCTTCTGTTATTCTAGCATGAAGAAGTAAAAGCTATGGGGTTTTTTTCCAATTTATATATTCTAAATTTTATTATATCTGGACAGATGCAGCATTCTTATAGAATGCCTTGAACTTATTTTACTATTTGATCATTTGATTTTTCATTTCCCAGAAATATAACCATCCACCTTTTTCCTGAGTAAATTATTCCACCGTGTAATAGAATTATTAACTCCTCAAAAATCTGTTCAAACACTAGACTTGCCACACTAGGGATAAGTGTCCTTAATATATTTGAAACAGTAACATTTTGAATTTAATTTCCAGCTACTATAGAAGTTCAGTAGATGACTTTCCCATTAGTGTTTTTGAGAGACATATATAATGCATTCAGGTACATCTTCATATTCTTTGATAGGAATGTTTATTTCTAAATGTGTTAGCAGCAGGAATGTGACATTGCACATACAGAGTCAGGACAGGAGAGCAGAAAAATCCAGGTGTTATTCCTATTATTATCCCATCAGCTTTTTGACCTCAGCTAAATTACACTGAACTTGTGCTACCTCAATTTCTACAGTTTAACATTGATATCAAGATACTTCACTCCCTGTGTAATGAAGCCAAGTACTTCTTTATGTAAAAATGGGAGATTCCTTAGCAAAAATTGATTCAATGCAAATAAGCTAATGCAATGCTATGGTTGGGAATCTGAACAGAGAACTATCAAAAAATGCAAAGGTAAACTCCCACTGCAATTATAAAGTAGGTCATATTGAACGTATGTGTTAATGCATTGAAGGAGCATATACCTGCTCAGTAAAAATTGCATTGGCTTTAAACACCCAGACATATGTGAGTTCAAATCCAATGCACTGTTATAGCCTGAAAGTTGTATTTTCATTTAATAAGACTGTATAAGAGATAATGCATTGTTTGCATTTTATCCAATCACTTCTGATATTCCGCTCTATTGATCAATATGGTTTCTTTCCTTTTATATTGACATTGTGGCAGGATATATGTAGATCTGCAATGACACTACTTTGTTTGACATTGTAATATTCCCTGTACAGATGCATTTATATACTTTTCAGCCCTATAGAATGACAATAACTCCCATGAAATCAAACTATCAGCTATTATTATCACAGAAACATAATGAAAAATAACTAGTTTGGAAGCCGGATAGCAATATACTAGCTACTCACCCAAGCATTTCAAAACACAGTTGTTTTTTTAAATGTAGTAGACCCTAACTAAGTTTATCTTTTCATTCAGCCTCCTATTTTCACTTCTAAAAATATGTCTTGGAAAAGATCCATTCTTCAGTAATTGTCAAATGAACATAAGGACAATTATATCACAGATCCAACTTCTCAAATGGTCAAGAACAGATATTTAGAGAGAAAGATGAGAAGCAAGGCATGAATACTTCCCATGGAAAATACTCAGGAACATATGAACATCTTGTGATAAAAGTTGTATTAGCACCACTAAATTCAATAGCTTTCTCTCTAATTTTCTAATGCCTCTTGAATCAATTTTCATAATAATTTTAGTAATGCGCTCTGCTCTAAGAAGAAATATGTTTCCTGTTGTATATTAGAAGGTAAAATCTCATTTTATAGAACATAAATCTGTGAATAAGAGGTGATAGGTATCTAAGTACAGATGTTTATTCTAATAAACTGAACTTATCTCTCAACTCCAGGAAATATATGCCAATATGGAAAAGCTTAGCCAAACTGCATTACATATTAACTTAGTTTCTGCTATTACTGATCCTGTACATAATCCTAGGAAAGGCATTCAGAATGCACTTAATGGGCCTGAGTTATTTAAAACTGAATTATCCTAAAACGGGGAGATATAAATTAAAAGCTGTCTCAAAGATACAACATTACCACAGTATATTTTAATGATGTGCCACTGTGGATTCAGTACATTTACCCCTGAAAGGTAACTCCAAATGAAGCATGTGGCACAGAACTGATATCAAACCAAATGATGTTATGTGCCATCCACATCTGACGAATTTAAACTCACAATTTTCATAAAAGACTGTTTATTCATCATAAAGGCAAAAAAATCTCTCCTTTTTATTTGTGAGGGTTGTTTTTTTCTCAGCAAAGTTGTCATTGTCTTTCATCTTGTACAATAAAAAACAGAATCAAAAACACTACAGTAGCTACTTCTGATGTGGGGATTACATTGTGCATGTACAAATCATTTCCTATGGGAACCCTTTAAAGTGCAGGTGAGCAATAATTGCCTCTAACTTTCTGGCCACATAGATGTGATTTGGAGATTAAAAACTGGTTAGTGGTTGTTATAGGTTAGAAATTCAGGAGAATTTTTCTTCCCCTGCCCCCCCCACTGTAGGAAAGATGGAGTTTGAATGGAAAGGGGGAAAGAAGGTAATTAGCCTTACAAAAGAACTAGCTCACCAGGCATCAGCTACCATTCCTCACTGATGGCCCATCAGAGGCTGGGGGAAAAGGGGAGGACATTTGGGAGGGGGTGGCTGGCTCTGCTCAGAGAGGAGAGAGGCAGACTGCTGGGTTCTCTTTCGGGATGGAGACAGGGTCTGTGTTTGGTATATCTGGAGAGAAGGCCTGGGGGCCTGTTTGTCTGGCTTCCTGTCCTGGTCAGCCCTGACTGCTGGCCTTAACTTGCCTGTGAGCTGCCTTTTGTCTCCAACCCGGACCTGCTGTGTTTTCATCGGAGAGTCTTTGTGCTCGCTGGGAGAAAAGGAGGAGCTTTTGGGGTGCCATCAACTGAGAACAACAGTGAGTCCTGTTGGGGGTGAACTGCTTTCCTTTCCCCTTCCTTCCACTGGGGGAAAGGTCCCTCATCTTCTTTTCGGCTTCTCCCGTGACCCAAGACCACCCCCCAGGCCCCTCTCCCCACGTGGTGACCGCCAGCGATCCAACAGCACCCCCTGCAGGCCATGATTAGGACTGCGCTAAAGGACAGAGAAGTGTTCATTCAGACCTTTTCTTTTGTTTGAAGGGAACTTCTGGGTACGGGACTATTGTTTAGCTGTTTTCATGTTCTGTTACTGTTCTTGCCAATATACATATATCTTTTAATAAAGGGGTGTTATTTCTTCTTTTCTTCCACACTTCCTCAATTAAAGCCCCTTAATTTTTGAATTTACGATTGCTGAGAGAGAGGAGTTTGGTTTATCTCATAACTCATCCTCTTTAACAAACATTCCAGTCTCTTCAAACTGAGACAGTGGTTGAGATCCCCAGTCTTTGCTTGCACAACTGAGGCAACCGGCAGCAAAGTTGAAGGCTCCTGATTTTTGCTTTAACAATGTGGTAGTGCTGCTAAGCAAAGCAAATAGTATGTCTGTAACAAGACTAATACCCCAAAGAGGTTTCTAGCAGGGACTTAATCATGAGCTATCTGGCAGTAGTACAACATCCACAGTGCCTAATTGCTTAGATTATCCTCTCTGAGGTAACAAAATCCTCCCATACAATATCTCTCCTTAACAGAACAGGAGCTATTCTTGTGCTGCAGTTGCTAACGCTTTTGAAAACTAACAGTTCACCGGAGGCTGGGGTCTACTTTCTTCTGATCCAAAGCACATCCCAGGTACTGCGTGAGGATGAGATACCGGCTACATCTCAGTTTCCAGCTTCAACAAACTGCTGCACCACTCGGTCTAGCTGCCCTTTTTCTAACACCGCGCACAAAGCTCCCATGTCTTACACAGTCCTTTTCCCAGGGACCATCTGATCAACCCATAGACATCTACCAGCTACTGCATAATCTGCCTTTTAATTTAATATTTTTCAATCAAAATTAAGACACTGACAAAGAAGAAATTCACTCACATATCTTTGTTTCAGAGAACTTCTTCTGTTGTTGTAGTAACCTGGCTTCTATTACCCTAATTCCAGTAGAAAATTTCCCAACATGAGCTTACTACTGTGTTTTCACTGGAGATGCTTGTGAAGGCAGATTACAGGTCATTTTGGAGAAAGAAATTGTTCCTTCATAATTTTGCATTGGAAAACTGCTGATTAAGAGTTGAAAAAAAAAAAAAGGTCTCACTTCTGCAGGTTAAAATATTCAGATTAAAGGATTAATGTGAAAAAATGAGGTCTAAACTTTCAATAATAAGGAAATACTGCTACGAAGTGGCAATTTCTGTTGTCTAAGGTGGTCTCATACATTTTTCCTAAGAAATTATATGTGGCTGTTCTTGTCATGATAGGAACTTATAATACTGCATTTAACTGGAACTTTATGGAATTTTACTTGTGTATGCTGGACTTTTTAAAACTATGCTAAAACCTGATAAAAATATTGTCCTATCCTTCCTATATCTTCATGATTTTAAGTATTTCTCGGTTTATTTTTTTGGGGTTGGTTTGGGTTTTTAAAAGCTTTGAATCCCTCATAGTATTCACAATAAATTCAGCTTGATTTTAATGCTTCTGCAATGACTACTGCAAAGCTTCTTAACTTTTACACTATAATGCAGTCAATGTATTTATAGTTCTTGAAAATGTCATATGGCAATGTTATACCAGGGACAGCACATCTCAGAGACTCCTTAATATGTCTGCATTGTTGTATTCTATTTGTAGAGGCATTTTTGTCAGTGGCAATGAAGAAACAGGGCTGCTGCTGCAGCTCTTTCAATAACATTCAAGCTTATAGTTGACCCGAGGGGTTTACGTTATGACATCCATATTTAATTTAACAATAAATCATATTTTCATGGACTACAGTATTGCATTATAATCCCACTGTTTTATGTGCATGGTAATGCAGCAAAAGCAGGCTTGTACATATCTACAACACAGACTAAATGGTTAGTTCATGAGAGCAAGCTCAAAGTGTACAGTGATGAAAATATATAAAAGGTTTTGTAACAATTCTAAGAAGTCCGAGGGAAAAAGAACACAAAAAGCTATCCAGAAGGAAATGCATTTAACTTAAAGTTCAATTTTTTAAAATCTTCCTTAACTGCACCACCTTGCTTACTGTCAGTTTTAGTTCTGCTCTGCACTTCCCATTGCAGTCAGCATTCTCTGTATCTCATTTTCTCTTCTGCTTCATTCAAGCATATTTAAGGAGAAAATTAACACCATCTGAATCTTAAGCTTTACCCATCCTTTTCTGCTCACAATCATTTCTCCTATTTGCCCTGCATCCTTTACTGCTGACCTTCTAGCTGACTCCAAATTAAATGTTCATATGTTTCCTATTTACTTCCAAATCTAGTCCTGCTTGTTCACATTTATTCTTGCTCATCTCCCTTTTATTTGCCTCTGCTCATATCACATCACATCATCCTCAACTTCTTTACTTTCTATTTCTACTAACTTCCAGTGCCTACTTCTTGCAGCCCTCTGCAACCTAAAACTTATTTAATTAATTCTTCCCTCCCCATCAGCATTATTAATAATCTTCTACCAGTCAGACTATGAAATACCTTCATTTCTTTTCTCCATCAGCTGCCTCTGGCAATAGTTTACCCATATTTGCACTGCTCTCCTCCACAGACTTTTTGAAACTACATTATCTCTTTTAGAAGATTCCACTTTTCAAAACTAAATACTTTCAACTACTTTTTTTTGGCAGCATTGATCTTTGGTCTAGATGTCATGCTTAACATAAATTACATAAAATTAAGGAAGAGCAACTGTCATAAAAACCATTTGCCTATTCTGACCTATGTTCTCCCTTTACCTCTCATCCAGCTTTTTGTTCATCATGTCTTCATGCATTGTATCTAAATTAGATTTTCAGTTCCTTGGGGTAAGAAGACATCACTTTCATTTATCTGTAAAGCACCATGTATGCTTATGGCTCTGTAGAGGTGCTAAATATGTATATCCACATTTATGAAAATATTGATGCTTTTATCTATTCATATATTGCAAAAGCAACATGGCAGCAGCTGTACCCATCTATAACAGCGATGATGTGATTTATAGTAGTGCATGCTATTCGCTTTCTGTTTTCTTGTTTGTATTTATATTGCTCTTTCTGGTCTTGTTAACTAACTAAAAAACAAAAATCTCAATTTTCTGTGACAGCATAGGGGTAACATACAGCAGTTTTACTACTTACCCATATACATGATCACAGTCTTAGGTGAAGGATGATGTACCAACTCAAGACTGCTCTTGCCCTCCGAGATCTTGTAATTTAAATAGTCCTGATGACAGTAAAAATGTTACAAATTTTGGACATGTAGCTTGAGAGATGTTGAAGTATCTGACTTTCAGGCTACTAGAGCATAGCTCTTTCTAAAATGCAAGATCTTGAAAAGGGAAGATCTCTATTATTTTGAAAATTTTGGCTGTCAAAATGAACATAGTTAGTGTAAACATGTATCCTAAAAGCTAGGAAGGTTTTTAATGAAAAAAAGAATATAAAATGGGGATACTATCAATCCAATACAACATACCAAAATATTTTTTTTAACAAGTGCAGTAAAAATTGTACATATACTCTCCTTTGTAGTGAAGCATATTTATTTCTTTGTTAGTCCAAAAAAATAAGTAGACATATCCAAATCCCTCAGCAGAATCCCTGAAGTCCCCTACCATGACTCAGAGCCCGTTGCATGAATGAGCCAGTACTAATAATTTCAAAAGTTAGGTCAAAAGATAAGAAACTGTTGCAGAGTAGACACTGAATGCAAAGCAATTAAACTGTTCTGCTTCATGTAACACTTAATAAATGGTTAAGCATTTAAGCATTGAATAAAGTGAACATCTTTGAGTACCCTGCTTTGCATCAATCTGAGCTGAAAACTTGAAATGGGTTGCTCATTCCTGGGTCAGTACACACAGAGTGGCCTTGACAAACTGTTTACTCAGAGTAGGAGGAAAGAAGTTACATGGGGATAATGTTACTGAAATGTCTTCATAGAGTGCCTTACAGCTGATGGATTTAATAGCTGTATTATCTTTGCATAGAGGGACCTGTTTCAGCCAGCATTCCAACATGTCTTTTCAGTGAATAAAATGATAAAGATCAATCCAACTTAATTTTGAACTGCATATGTAACCAAACTCAGGTAAGGTTGCACTAGTAACAGTCAGACCACATACGTGTTTAAAAGCTTTGCTGGTCTGAATGGTAAAGCTTAATTTTACTCAAATCTTGATGTTTCCCAATAAGCATCTACCTCCAAGCTAGTTCCCTTCATTCCTTACTAGGCATGAAGAGAACAGCATCAACAAATGCATCAAAGTGTGATTCATCAGAACTACCCTAAATGTTTACCTCAGGATAAGCCACTGCACATTGTAAAACATTGTAAAACAACTAGATTTGGTAAATGAATTCCACTGCATCAAACACTGAGAATCCAGTGTTTTTTCATTTCTTTACGTCTTCAGAGAAACTCCAGATATCTTGTCTACAAAATTATAAGTAAAACTCCTTGAAAAAACTGCTGTCACATGCCAACTATTAATTTCCAGAAATGGGACCAGATATGGCACAGCCTCAGAAGTGCTCTCCTAAGACAGCTGGTATCTGGTCTGTCTGCTTCAGATACAAATGGGCCCTACCAGTTGATTTCAGTGCCAGAAAATTGTCCTTTGCATCTTCTACTTAGTTGTAGAAAAAAATGTAATTGGCATGGATGACAAATGTAAATTGCAACTTTAAACAAAAAGGAAGAAGATAGAAAGGTAGCTTTTAAGTGAACATTCTAACAAAGTAAGGATAAAATAAAGAATATAAACAGCAAAAGTAAAAAAAAGGCACTAAGATGGAAAAATGGCTACAAAAAACTATTGAACTATGATATGACATTCATGATTGTGATCACTTTGGACAAATACAACAGGGATGCTGCTATCTAAATGAACTGGCATCTTAAAGTACATTTCACTGGATACATAGTGAGAAGATCTACTTTCTGTAAATTACCTTAGAGAATACTACCAACAGAAGGAAGGTAAGGAAGGAATTTCTAGAAGATTGGAAATTGGACTAATATAAAAACTATAGATAAAGCGTAAAAACAGAGCTTTATCAGTGCTGAACACTTTTGACCACTTTGACATAAAGGCAGAAGCTGAGTTATAATGACTTAATGGCCCTGTAGAGAAACAATTTGTTACACAGACCTCATTGTGTGTGAGAGGTTGTATTGTGCAAGGATAATATGAGATGCAATGGTCAGGTTTTTAGATCCCCTCAACTTTACATTCTTCACAGTGAGAAGTATGAATGATAACCACTTCTGAATGTGGTTGCTTTGCTCAATGAAGAACTTGACCTTACAAAACTGAGTTTAGAAATTATGTATATATGGAGCACCTTTTCATTTGTTTCTACACCAAGACGTGGGGCACAGCATTAAAACTATTTGTTTTCCTTTCAGCTAAACATTTTTTCCAATCATATCACTTTACTCTGATTTACAGAAGTTTTAGCTTCAAGAATCATTGGTCATTGCTGAATGAAAATAAGCACAAAGTAAAATTATATTAAGTTTGCACAATTGATCTTTCATAATTTTAAATATCTCCTTTTAAAATTTCCTGTAAAATCAGCCTGAAATACTCCCATCATTGACTGTCATCAAGTAGAGCAGGGTCACTTTGGGAAAATCCATTCTCAGTGATGTAAATTATAGGGTTATTATATGTATCCTAGAACAAGAGAGCAGAAGTTTTATTCAGAACAGATGTAAGAAAGCCCATAAAATCAGATGCATTACCCTCTATCTTTTCTAAGCTACAAACTAAAACTAGTTTTCACCAAATTGCACTGACCCTATTAACTTAATTTTCCATGAACTGACCTTTTATGACTAACAATGGAAAAGCAAAACTGTGCAAATATCCATGAAGACAGTGAAATGACTTATTTTAATGAGAAGACTAAAATATCTTTCCTGCATTAGCATCTGCTTATTGTCACTGCTCCTTAACCCCTTGGTACTGGCAGTCACCACACGTCCCATTGCCAGGAGTAGATGCATGCCAGGAAAGCCTTACTGCTGGCATCAGAAAGATCATTTCTGGAGTTCAAAAGATGACATAACACTGGTGTGTCATTTCGAACTGTAAAATTGCTATCAGGTACAAAGGCAATAGGAAAACACTAAGGTTCCTACTCTTTATAGCCAACGAGCAAAAATTAAATTATGAATCCCAAAGGGACTTGTTTATTTATATCTTGTACAATGTCTTATGCCATTCAGATGGGCTCCTCAGAAATCTTCAACAGAATTCAGAGAGGTTCTATCAATCTGAGTTCAGAGCTATAGGCACAAATCCACAGTCTTTTCTCCAAATACCTTACCACAACTGCATCAGCATGTGATTTTTATGCTTTATAATTTGCCTTGTAAGATCTGGTACCAATACTGGGGCTATACCTTTTTCACAACCACCTATAGCAACAACATAAGGCCCATTAGTAATGATCACTCGGTCTCCAAATGTTCTGAAGCAATAATTTACATGAATATGAATGGCCTTAACAATCTTTTCAGATCTCTGGTGTCCTCTGTTTTCTAAGGATTGAGGTAAGTCAAAGTGATACAGGTTATTAATGGTTTTGCATTAATAATTGACTCCTGAAAATATTAAAGGGAACAAAAAAGCGTTAATAATAACTTTATTACATTTTATCATTTAAAGAAACCTCACTGCACATTTTCTCTGTTATAAGATGCAAATATTCCCTCTCAACTGCATGCTGACTACAGTTACAAGACCCTAGAGTTGGCAAAAAATGCTCAGCACACAAAATCTTCCAACCAGGCACATAAAATGAAATGAGGATGCAAATTTTCAAAATAGATCAGTGGACAGCAATTCCCCAAGAGAAAAAGAATTCTGATGGGTGCTGGTCACATGAAAATATAATCCTTTCATTTAAATGCCTGAACGGCAGCCTGACTGCATGTGCAAGATACAAGCGTGTTAGAAAAAGCCTGATGCTTGAGAGTGTTACAGGTAGATTTGTTCTAATGAAAGCATTTCTCTCCTTGAGAACTGTGTCTTTTAAGGAGTTTAATGCCACACTCAGCAAGGTAACTAAACTGATCTTTTACAATTTGAACTTGGTTAGCTGGATTAGCTGTTTTCTCTAGAATAATCTATTCTTCATCACTGTGCCAGCATCAAGACAAAGATACTGTCATGTATTCAACATTTTGCAATAGTGTGAATTCAACAGTTCCCTCATTAGATCTATATGGGATTTAAAGCTTTTCATTGTGTTCTAGTAGATTTTAGATGGAGTTTAAGGCACTGGTTTCTTTAGCCATCAACTTGAATGGCTTGGCAATAGTTTATCGAAGAAATCATCTCTCATCCTTTTACACTGCCACTGCTGCAGACTGCTCGGTCCCTCTAACTGCAAGAAGGAATTAGCTCACCTCTCTAAAAGCTCATGACTTCCAACCTTTCTTGTCTCCTCTTGCTAAGACAGAGATCAACTTTAATTTCCTGGATGTGTTGTTAAAGTTGGCCAGCACTAGGGATGTATTTCTAGAGGCTTAAAAGGAATTCACCTTCTGTTCAGATTTAGCAGTGGCTGACATGAATATGTTTCCTAAAGGACTATTTTTATGCTGCTGAGAGGTCATTGTAAGTTTAAATATCAGGATACTTTAAGCTCTCAAATAGGTGGTTTTAATTTTGCTTACATCCAAACACAACTGTATTGCTTTTAAGCTTTCTGAAAACACTAGATATTGAAATATACACCATAAGCTCTGGTTCAAAGAGTATCAATTAACTTGCTCTTTAACTTGAACTATGTGGTTTAGTGCGGTAATTGGAAAAGGCCAACAGTGGCCTTGAATTATTATTTGTTAAGCTAAGAGGCTCTAGCCAGGAATAGGTCTCTACCATGCTGGTGGAATATAGAAATCAGTCAGCCTTTGCTTCAGAGACTTGGGCCAAGTATACCAAAGTGTTTAACAACCTCAGAAACCTAAAATTCATAATATTTTTGTGAGTCTTAGACTACCATATATCCTAATAAGTCATAGGTGCTTATGAAATATGTATCCCAAGGTCTTGCTGTATTGAAACACAGAACTGAGAAAGGTCTACAGAAGTTGAAAGCACAGCAGAGAGGAGGAGGAAGACTAAGTTGGAAGTTAATAAAATATATGCTTAGGAAGTTATGTATGGCTTAGATCATTATTCTTAACAGTTTTTGAACCAGAGATTTTGTTTAATCCAAAGCAGGAAACTTGTTCTATACTTTTACCATATATTTCCTGCTATTTTCAAGTTCAGTTTACTGTGTATTGATGTTTAAAAATGCCAACGCAGAACACCACACTACTTTCTTCCTAAAAGGATATATTAGACTTCAACTTAACCCAACTTCAAATGATTGATCTTAAGAATTTCTGCCAAATAGCTTCTGCCAAACAGCAATCAATTATGAACCCCAGATTTAGACAGTGCCTTGTCCTAAACAAACAAGTGCATACACATCCCTTAGCACAGCAAGACTCAATAAGATTGTTTACAAAGTAATTCACAATAAATCTCACAGGTAGTTTGCTTTTCCTTCTGAATGCAGCACCAAAGAAACCACATTCTGAGGAAATACGTGCCTGTGTCTGAGCACGCACCCATGTAAAGAGAAAGGAATACACCAGAATTATAAATTTTGAAAAGAAAATTCTTACAATCTGCAAGAGCAATTAGCAGCAAATACATCTTCTTACTGTAACTTTTCAATGGGAACCTGTTTGACTTCAGTGGGACTAGGTGTGTGTTAACTCTTTGCTGGTGGGATTACAAATTTGACTACATAAGCTTAAACTGTGAAAAAAGAAATCCTTTGCTGGTACAGGATCCTGTTCTACCATATTGAGAGGAAAGCTTACCTAGAGGACACCAGCATTTCTCATTCTGATTTTCAGATTATAAATTATACAGTACAATTTATAACATTTAAGTGCAACCAGCTATCATTTATTTTTTACATCTCAATTAAACACCAATACTGAAAAAGATTTATGCTTTTGATAGGAAATGAAGAGAAATAGAACTGCATCTCTGAAAAATGTGAATGTCAAGTCAATTTTCCAGGTTGTCTCATACCTTCCACAGTCGGCTGATCTAGTTTCTCTGCCTGTATCTGCAGGTCAGGTAGAAGCAGAAATACAGAAGAAAACATTTTTCAGAGGAACTGTATTTATAAGGGTTTTGAGGAGATATTGCAAAATTTTGGGATTAGAGATATTAAGGACCACTTTGTCACTGGAAACTGAAGGATGTTCTTTTCTCTTTTCTGTCATTATCTCTCCCCATCCTGATTCCCCACCTTCATGCTGAGGTGAGGCAAAACATCAAATTCTCACAGACTCAATACTCCCATGTGTACAACTTCTGTTTTCTTCTGCACCAACCCCTAATGTTTAGCAGCTGTTTAGCTGGGATGTTTAGCAGCTCACTTGTTCTGCACAGAGCACCTTTTAGGGTAAAAATAATTGTACAGAAATACTTTTAAAACTTGGTGTAAGCTTGAACCTAAAACCTGACATGCCTTAGGAACAATACATCTACAAGATCACTGCTTTAAAAGACCCTTACTCCACTAACTTAGAAACAGTGGTTTTAAAGGTTTTCAAATGTCCTACATCTTAGGTGTGAAATTGGTAGTGATTCATTTGGTGCGAATGATTTTATTTGAAAGGACATAGCTTTAAGCTTTCTAATTTTTCACATGCTCTTTGTAAAAATGTTTATATAGAAGATGATGGCCTTTCCATGCTATGCAGTTACAATTGCTTCAACAGATCACTGCACAAGAGAAGTGAACTCCTGCTTAATGAAATCTGGCCTACTTGGAGTTCCGCCAATGCCCTTTCGTTAAATGTAAAGTTCATAATATTAATCAGGCAACTGCTTATACTGGGGATCAAGTGAACATTTTCTGAAATTAAAGCTGAGTTTTGTCAAAATGTTAGCTTTCCTTACCAAGTGCATTCAGAATGTCTGCTTGCTATCTCCCACTCTGACAACTAAGTAACAAAGCCCATTCAGTCGGGAGCTCGGTGGGGTTTTACAGTGCCTGCAGCCCCAGCTGAAGGAATATCAGTACAGCAAAGAAACCACAACGACTCAGCCAAATTTAAATTCAACACACCACAAAAAGCGTTCCTAGGGAAAGGCAAGCTGTGCCAGTGAAAGCAGGCCATATATTGTAAATTTTGGTGAAAAAGAAAAGGCTTCCATTCAAGCCTCTCTGGGATACTGGCACGGTTTTTGCAATCAGGCTCTGCAGGGAAAAATGGCTGGTTGGTCTGTTTACAGCAGATTTACCAGCCCCCCTTTCTGAAATCTTGAAACAAAGGCTCCTCCACTCTCTGGTGAAAACCTTAATCTGCAGGATGCAGAGGATAGGTTGCTGTCTACTGAACAGCCAAGCTCTACATGACCAAAATTCAGGAGGAAAATATTGCTTCTGCTAGTATCCACCTAGTACCGATAAGGATAACCTGAAGAGCATTTGCTAAGAAGTCCTATCCCTTGTAGCCTTTCATCCCTCCATCTTCAAAACAGGAAATGAAAAGAATTTCCAATGGAAATACTACCCTAGAAGTATAACAATATATATCTTCTTGGTAGAACTGAGATGCAGAAGAGTAGGAGGCAGGAGTGAGATTCAAAGGTTCGTTCAAATATACCTTGATTTTTTTCTCCTCGGAACATTATCCTCCCAGCATACAAGAGACCTCAGCCAACTACTTTGATTCTCACATCCTGGCTGGTTCAGCTTCAGTTGCTTTTATTCTTCACAATTCTCTTTATTTCTTCTTTCTTCCATTCCCTGTGTTCTGTAGGAACAACTGCCCTTTCCTGTCTTTTCCTAGTGAGTGACCTTAATATCTCCCCCAGTCACCACCAATGGAATTAAAATAAATGAATCAGAAGTGAAGCAAATTTTATATCTGACTTCTAGCAATCTGACCAGCTTATTTATGGGCTGTATCCCTTTACATATTTACACTGCCTACTGAGTGAAAACCCTTCAGAGCAGGGTCTGGCTTCTGTTTGTCAGAGAACTAAGTTCCTATCTGAGTCTGAAGAATCCTCTCTAATTTTCTGAAGAAAAATATCTGGGAAAAGTATGTCCCTCAGTGCAAAATAATCAATCTAAAGTTCAGTACATTAGAGTATACTGATAAGCTATCTAAATGCACTTGCCAAATAAGATAACTTGTCTATTGTAAGTCATCCAAAAATATTCTCATGGTTAGGATCCCTGTAAGTATAAACATTCTGATGAAGCAAAATGATTTAGAGTTACAATTAAAAAAACTGGAGTAAGCAAAAAGATACATAGGAAACATAATAATAATCCTATCCCAAAAGATTGTGCTATCCAAGGGGATCTACAATATTAATTAGTAAGTTGTTGCAAACCTATAAAAAAATCATCCCATAATTACTCTGAAAAAAAGTTGCAATTTCAAAGCTACACTGCAGAATAGCATACTGGATTAATTATGCCAGACTGCAGCAATAACCTTG
The DNA here is from genome assembly GCF_001604755.1 of Lepidothrix coronata. Lineage (NCBI taxonomy): Eukaryota > Metazoa > Chordata > Aves > Passeriformes > Pipridae > Lepidothrix > Lepidothrix coronata. The sequence goes on from NW_016690180.1 coordinate 16,649,940, forward strand.
AATTAAAGCTGCAACCTTCTATTTTTAAGAAACAATTGCCTTTCTGGTTGATGAAACCTGTCGTCCCATCAGGTAACAGACGTGACCAGGAAAGAGAAAAGCGATAATGAGTCAATCCAAGCTGTTTGATACATTTCAAATCTTCCTCCCACAGAGTGTAGCTGCCACAAGCTACATCACCAGTCTGGTTCTTGAAAACTCGATCTCCTCCCTGATGGGTGAATATGTCCCAGACATTAGGGCCCTTTCCATCTGCATTCCAGCCTTCTGCTTGAAGAACAAAACTTGGTCGTTACACTTTTGACATCAAAAGACATATGTTGCATGTAAATATTTATCACAAAGTAGGCACAAATCCCTTAAAATCTCATGGGCAAAATGAGCAGTATTCCCTCCCTGCTCCTTACTTTAAATAAAGTAACTAGGAACTTCCAAGCATTAATACATATTTGCATTAGGTTTTGCAATTATTCATATTTTTGCTTGCTACTAACAATTTGAAAATCCTGTTTTAGAAAAGCATTCAGAGTTGTAACACTCTTCATAGTTCCTTAGCCAAAAATCAGATGTTTGCCACTCTTGAGATATAGGTTTTCACAAAGGGCATTTTCTAATGCAACTTCCATCCATAAATGTAAAAGATCAGTCCGTATCAAAGAAAGCCTTTAGGGTATGAGAAATACATCCAACAAATAGGCACTTACGGCTTTCAGGATGTCCTTTGAAAAGCTTGACAGTTTGTTAAAAAGAAAGGAATGCCATTATGAGCCACGGCCCTAGGCATATACAAGCTGAATTAATAACATGACTCTGCAAAACTTCTGCTTTTTGTTTAGCCAGACATTCACAGAAATGAATTTTGAATGCTCAAGACCACTGCACCATTTTCCTTAAACTTTCAGAGTTTTGGGAAATTTCTTCACAATTCCAAAACTGAGATAAACAGACTACCATTAAAATATTCAAAATTTAGTTTTTGTCTGACATTTAACAACATATAGTATTTAATCCAAATAAATGCACCTTTTTTCATTACAAGTTTCTTTGTCTTTCCAGAGCAATGCTGTAGATGAGAAAAATATTTCATTTTTTTATGTGGAGAGCTCTGTAAACTTACTGTACACCATAAACCCCTGCAAAGTGTGATTTAATCATAAAATTGCAATTAACCTCAAAATGGCCAACCTCATTTACCACCAAGATTTTTCAGAGTCCCAGTGAATGCACGGTTCCAGGATTACTCTTTAAAAGCTAAAATGACACTGTGTGTTAAAATTATGTATAAATTAAATATCAGTTGGGTTGTAAGATTAATACCTATATAATAGCTACATATCAATCCTCAATAAAAGTGTTTTAATAATCAATTAGTATCATAGAAATTAGAGATGGAGGAGAACTATTAGGAGGTCATTGAGTCCATCCCCTGCCAACGCAAGATTGCTCCCTTAAGTATATTCAGTACTTGATACACATCTGTCTTATTAAATCTAAGTTTAATGCAAGGTTAAGCATATTGAAGACACTTAATTTAAATCGTTACTAAAATCTGTAATATCATTTCTATAACCTAGCTTTTCAAAGATCATTGTCACATTTCATGATCTTTACAGAATTTTATTGCAGCACACGAACACTGATACATCTACATTTGGTTGGTCAGTAAATTAAATTTTACATGGGACAACCTTCAAAGTAGGTCACATTTTAGATCCAGACAGTTTGAGCTTCTCTTAATCTCAGAATTTATCACAGACTTTGTGCTCTCTCTGTATGCTCCTTGGAAAAATACAGTACTAGAAGTTTTCTATATCCTGCATCTGACTTCAAACATAACTACTGAAATAAATAAATTTGAGAGAAGTGCAGAAAATAAAAAATAACAGTAATTCTTTGGTGGTACCTAGAATTTAGAAGCCTCTAAGAGCAGGCTTTCTGCACCATATCAATATGACGCAGTTCCTTTTTTCGCTATGGTTGGAGTTAAGGAAAGCCAAAAGCTGCCATAACGGGCAGCTAACACAGCTTCATTTAAGAACCATTATCTAGAGCAGATGCTGAATGATTTCTTAGTACCTGCCTGCCTTCCTCCAGCAAAGGAGATGGGAGGGAGGGGGAAAGGCATTTGTTTTTCAGCAGAGTATACAGTACTACTCCAGTGGTCATTAGCCACTACAAAGCCCTGACTGGGACTGTAGCAAACAGACCCACTTTCAAGCATTCCTCATACTGTTCGAAGAGCCTCTTTGTACAGCCCTGAGTATCTGAGCTACCTAAATAAAGAGTAGGAAGGAATTCAGCCAAGGCAACAGAAAGCTCTACATACACTAACACATCCTGCTGAGCCACAATTAGTCTACACAGAGCTCTCTCTGCTTCAATGAACCAAGCTCGCACCTCTAAGTATGCTCAGAAACCTCCATGCTACACAGCACTTCATAGTGTAGGCATAACCGAAGTTTTAGTGTGCTTTGGGGCAAGGAAAGAACAGTGATAAGGAACTGATTTTACATTTAAAACACTTAGGTGAGACTTAGATACCAAATCAGCACATGACAACATCAAATTAATAATATAAATTATTATGATACATGTTCCCCATTCTCTGCAATTATTACAACAGAAAAAAATAGAATGCTTTTCCAGTTATGTGCAGCTAGTAAAGCAGGAATATTACTGATCAGAGTGTGCAAGTTTTCATGCACTTTTCCAAGTACACTTTTCTTCTAATTCAGTTGTGTTTTCACCTCTTGGAGTGAAATTTTCTTGGTCTGGTATCTGACCAAAAAGTGAAATTTTGTTAATGCAGTTTGACTATTTGGCATATGAAAGAAGTGAGAAAAATCACTTTTAACATTATAAGAATTTTCTGCAACTTTTCCCTCTCTCTCTCTCTCAAAAAAAAAAAAAAAAAATCAAGCAGAGAGTTGAAATTTAGCATAGAAATGGCCCTCAGTAAGAAGAAGTGCTTTTGAGTGTTCTGGTGCAAATTGATTTTGATTTGACTGAGTCATGAACCTTTGAAATCTGCACTTTGAGCATGCAGAGTACAATTGGTATGATTTTTTAGCGCTTTGAAATATACAGAGTGGAGAAGGTTGTGCTGTGCATAAATACATAGCTTACAGTAAAAAAAATAAAGTAGCCTGTCAGCCCTTGCCTCATCCACTGTGTATCTTGTGATATGTGCAGCAACTGAGTTTGGACTCTACAAGAACTATTGCTTCAATCATGCTGCCTCTAAGTCGGAAGCTGCACAGCCTCCAAAGCTTTCAGGAGAAGGAATTCCCTGTTGAGTTTCTTACTGCAAGAAAAGGGTCATTTGAGTAGTGTCTAGACCATATTATAGATTTATTTTTTTTAACATTTTTTCCCACTCAGAAGCCTTAAGAAAGCTCATTAAAAATACATTAAGAGAACATTAAAGTTGCACATCTAGCCACTCAAAAGGCAGGAAATTATAATGTCATTCTATATGCGCACACGATTCACATTTTAAAAATTAGTTAGTAGAGCTGTGTGAATTGCAGGACTCCAGTTAGAATCTGGCCCAGAATATTGATTCCCTGGGAACAGCGAGCTGTGCAGGCTATTAGGTGAAGTGAACTGAGCTCGTTAAAAGGTACCGAGCATGGGCAAGTACTCTCAATTTCAGCAATAACCAAGAACTAAAGGCTACATCCTCAAAGACAATTTAGGATCTACAACTCCCATTTTGGTACGGAAATCAATGGGATTTAAGTGCCTGTATGCTGCAGGGTATAATATGAGAAAATCAGGTCTATATGTATTTTGAAGATTTCTAAAGACACATTTATGAAAGGATAAAGTTTGGAGGGGTTATGGTTGTGAGTGTTCCTGTGTTTACGTGTTTATGTGTTTACATTCCCTAATCTGCAGCACCTTTTCATATTCTGCTGGACAAATCACTTTATCAATCCCCCTATTCAGTTGGGAACATGACACATGTCCCTGGGGGATGATTTCCACAGATCCAACTGTTAACCTCTCAGTTCATTGTTTTTCATAATCTTTGGAGATGAGTTTCTAACCAAAGATTTCTTGTGAGTACCACTGTCTGATGAGGCAATTCTCCTGTCCAGTCTCAGAATAGCCAATAGTAATCTACTTAAATTAGCTCTACAAAAAGGAAATATGCAAGAAATAATTGAAAAATTACTTATATCTGCTTTTTTCCACCCCACTTTCACTAGCTAGCTTCCTCCTCCATTTCCATTACCTAGCCACATTTCTGAGATTTGAAACATCCTTTACACTCTTCTTACTGCTTAAGTGAGAAGTGTTTAAACAGAAGTGCTACATGATTCGCATCAGATGTAGCGTCTACATAACGAGGCAAAGATCAAACACTCTCCTTCCTGGATCCAGACTTTTCGTTCACTTGAAACTTCCTTAACACTTCGACAGCTAAAAATTGACACCTTCAATTTGATATGCTGCTGTAGCTGCACCCCAAGCAAATCCAACTGGAAAAGCAATATCCTCTGGCACCAGTTGCAGAGGACAGGTGAATACACAGCATTATGTGTGCTGTGGAGATGCTGGCTTCATTTGCAGACAACACTTTCTGGCTTGATCGCTCTTCCACTTTTTACAAGCAGATTCTAAAGTGAAGACAAAAACAAACCCTGTGCAGCTTCACACACTGAAGGGTAAGCCATGCACCTTGCATATCTCAGGATTAAAGCAGAGAGGTTCAGTCTGTTATTAGTGAAAGTGGAAAAGGCAGCAGTGGAAAAGCCCAGGGTGGTCACGGTAAAGGGGCTCCTCCTAATACAAAGCATTAGTACACAGAACAGAACTCTGTTTCCCTTCACTTCCCTCTCACCTCCTACCTCCCACACAGAGGACTTTGTGGGCCCTCTACTCAACATAATTCCTTTAGTCACCAGGCAAAAAGTAATTTCTTCCTCTTCCAGTAAGCTTCAAAATCCAGCAACCCCTCTTCTTTTCTGGCATCAAAATTGTTTTTCTTTTCCTTCCCAACACCAAAAAAACTTGCCTGCAGTGGCTGAGAAAGGATGTTTTAGCCATTACATGTTTCACAGGGGAAACCAATGAGTAGAAGAGCAAGATTTGTATGGGAGCACAGACAGAACAGCCATCTTTCTCCTTCTTTAAAGCTCCGTGGATGCTCATTTTTTTAGAGCAGCAATGACAACCTTATGGCACGTGTGCCAGAATCAGCATCTGCAAAACAGCCCTCAGGTCTCTTCCTCTACCTTCTGTCAATGCTGTTACTGCTCTCCTGTCAGCGGGCTGAAAAGGGAGCAGCAGCAGGAGGAGAGTCAGGTAACAAGTGAGATGGGTTGAAAGTAGCTTACTGTCCCCTCCCAGAAAACTGCAACACCTGGCACACTAGATGGCACTACTGCAAATTTTTTTTATTTTTTTTTTTTTATTTACTGGAGCTTTCCCCCCATTTACTATATCACTACATTCGCACCGCTTTTGCCAAGGTCAGTATCTGCACGTATTGGACTGCAGGCTGTAATGTACGACCACTAGTATTTTTTATTTTGTACTCACTTCTTGATTTTGAAATCTTTCTGGGTGAGGACCTACTTCTGCAAAGTATTTTACATGTAACTGTCACTTTCTTTGATAGTGAAAATAAGAAACCTTAACATATACAGAAAAGCCACTAATAAAGTCAATGCACACAGTTTTGCCAGAAATGCACAATAAAAGAGTCAACTTCTTAAGGAAAAAAAAATCCTTTGTACAGATGCAGAGAAGCTGATTTAATTCCAAAATGCACATTGCAGAACCAGACAGTGCAGATGCAATGCAAAATAAATCAGGTTTTCACAGCAGGCAAGTATTTTTTCAAGTGTCTTTCAAAGGAAAGGTAAAAGCACCTTGAATACAAAGGAACAAAGGGGGAAATGAGGTACAACATACTAACTTATTCCCAAAACACATGCTGACACATGGTCTAGACAAACATACACACAGTCTAGACAAACATACATATCCTTCCCGTGTATTATACAGATGACCAAAAATCAATGCAATGAACTAGTTAATGTTTTCTGGTTGAATCAGCCTCCTCAGGCTTTCATCTGCAAGGTAAGGACAGTTAACAGTAAAACTCATCAGAGCCACCTTAAATCATGATCAATAAGTTTTAATGAACCAGAGTAATAATGTTTATTTTTTACATCATTAAATGTTACTAGGCACCTTTGAAAATGTGACATTAAATCTTTTCCCACAGAATAATACAATTCAATTTCACAATAGATATAATAAACATGTAACTCAATAATAGGGGGGAGAGGGGCAGAAAGGAGAGAGTAGCAATAAAAATCCAATAAAAAGTTTTATAAAAATGCTTAACCATAAAAACAAGGCTAAAAAGTGTCACTGCTGATTCCCTATTAGGAATCAACAGAGACAGAGATGGGCTTTAGGAGAGATTGAGTAGCAGGAAAATATTCCATAAGCAGTCTGGGGAAGAGTGAACAAAATTTGCCTCAGAGGTTAAGGCAGATTCACAGTAATGAGATAGCAGGTTATGTCAGATAAGTAGGCAGATACTGAAAGATGCAGAGCTTCAAAATTCAGAGAAGCTGCACTTATAGCAACTAAGCTCAAACTTTCCCGGCAACCTAATTTCTACATTTGTGATCCCACTTCTGGTTGTATTTCTAAATTCATGAACTTGCTCCTTATTGCAGTAGAGGGACTTGCAATTATATTTCCATCAGACCCACTGCATGTGATGGCCTCTAGGATGCATCCACCTTCTGACAATTTCCCCTACATCCAACAAATAACCTGGCCCCAACCTGGATTTCAGTATTTCACTTTCCCATTGTTTTGTTCATGACATGTAAGTATAAAACTATGACACCTGTAAGTTCTATCTAGAGTCAGTTTTTCCAGACTAGGTTTAAGGTCTTCACATTTGCACTGACACAGACTATATGTAACCAAATGAGCTCAAGCCAAGTACTCATAATAAAAAAAACAATCAGTTCCTGGGTGTCCAAATGCATTTGAACAAAGATTTTTTTTTTGGCACTTCAGTGAAGAGTAGAAGTAATTGGCCCTGATGTTAAGGGTTGGCAACCTAACTTTACAAAATGCTAGATATTTTATTAAGGTGAAAGATGAACAGGCTTTGTGTTGGATTTTAAGTCATAGGGGTTAATTATTATCAGAGGAATTGTATCTTGAGAAAAGGAGATTTTTCCTCACTGAATTGATGTTTCCTAATGATGTATTATAAATATGTTTAATAGTATTTACTACAGAGTTTAGAAATTGAACTTTAAAGGGGTGGTGCAAATTAAAATCTTGTTCCTGAAATTTTACACTGCGCAAGGAACAGCAGAAAGATATAGCTTCTTCGGAAGCAAGACTCTATGTCTCTGAAATGACCAAAGATAGAAGTTCATATCTTCTGAGACTTGTCTTTGTAATTGCTACTCATTAATTTAGCTTCTCTCCCTGGCAACATAATGGAGCTGCTGTTGAGAAAACAAATTTACTAAAACACTTTGAAGTCTGCCAGACAAACTTGATTTTTTAATAATAATACAAAATTAATGAATAAAGAGCAGAAGCTATACTGTCATATGCCTGAATTTCAGCAGTATACTGTTTTCATTAGGATATTTTAGCACGGAGCTTAAGGTGTTCTCAGTTAAGTTATGGAGTCAGTTTCCACCTTCCACTGTGGCTGCAGCAGAGGACTTAAACTAAGCCTTAATTAGAAGCCTCTGCTGTATTGTTGATTAGCCTTTCTTCTCCCATCTCCAGTGTGTCAAAATTCTGTTCCCAAACTTAAATCAAATTGGAAATGAACTATCATGTTGACAGAAATGAAGGGTGATGACAAACAATGAAGGGTAATGATAAACAATAACTTTGAAGGGATGTATTTAGTGCAGTACACAAAGATTAGTATTACTTCTGATCTCATTTAATAGCTTCAATAATGAGCTAGAAGAGGGAGTAAATGGTACATTAATGAAATCTGCAGATCTATTAAACTAGGAGGAGCTGAGCACGCTGCTGAAAATGGAGAAATAATTCAAGGGTTCACAGGAAAATTAGAAACACAGGTAGAATATTGCAATGAGATTCAGTTTAGAAAACAGATGAGTAATATTTGGGTAAAAAATCAACAGACAGTAACAGGTAAAAATCTGGAGAGCTGTAATGCTGGAAGAGATTTAAAATTAAGAACATCAGGAAAACTAGGCAAGAACCTGTAACTGAGCAGTAGATATAAACAGTGAAATTTGAGCGAAACTATTAAAGAAAAAGTAAACAAGTAATGACTCATCTTAAAGCAGGTCTACAACCATCAGTTCTCTTCTGCATATAGCATGGGCACTGGAAAAACAGACTATCAGTCAGATGGTTAGAGACTTTACAGCTATGGAAGTTTTTCCTCGTAGAAAATTTAGAAGTAAGCCATCCATATAACAGTGTTGTCCTTCATGAAGTGAATGACATAACAGTGAGCCACTGGCTAAAAGACCATAAAAAAGCCTGAGACTGAAGAAATAAAATATTCTCCCACTGCTTCTGGTAATTGCATCATGCAGCTTGAATATTTTGATATTGCTGAGGAAACTGCCAATGTAATGCCAGCTGCTACAAGCTTTCCAATGTCAGATATATGTACACAATATCTTGGAGAGCTAAAGCTAGTTGTGAGCAAGTTAATTGCAGCGGAGGAGCTCACACAAATTAATCTTGCTGGGAATAATTCTACAGAAACTATAATGGAGGACAAAACTAATGTTACATCACTCCCTGTACCAGAGCTTATTTCAGCAATTCAGCATGGCAACAGCATTAGGATGTATGGTATGTATTTAAAATGATATTCCATATTGGTCATCAGTCTTCAAAAGTCCTTGGTAGTTCTTGGATGTGAAGGCAATTGTCCTTTATTGCTGAGTGCCTCCATACAGTATTTTTAAGTGGGCTTGTCCGCTCGGGAGTTTGTCACTGTCAGTATGTTGTGACCCAACAGTGAGTGTGCAGAGAGCAGGGCATTGATCCACAGATTTAAATTTGCACACTTCAGTAGAAAACCTGGCAGAAGCCCTTTCATGTAAAACCGTGCTCTATTCATTTATATCTTGGCATGTCCTGCCGTTCCACACTTCTGGATCATTCATCTTCTGGAGGAATAACTTAAAAACAATGAGCCATCATGCAAAAATGTCAGGATAAAAAAAGGAGGATATGTATATATGAAAAACAATACAAAGAGTACCAGAAGCATAGGTAGACCCCTGATCCCTTTCAAAGCACCATGTTTGATGAGACAGCACCCTTTCACTGATGTTTCAGGGAGAGCTGTCTACATTTTCTAGAAACCGAGAGCTTCAGGATGTCTGTAGAGCTATCTACTGGCAAACTTGGTTGATATGATTTTGCCAGGAAAATATCTGCTGTAACTAATCAGATTCACTGCAACTGTTAGAAAGACACATCTGAATGATCCTTAACTGAACTTATTAACATTTTTAAAATACAAGGCAAAGTCTTCCACACGTTTGAAAGCAGCATAATTTCTCTATTTGTCATGAATCTGTAGGCTATTTCACTACACAGCTAAATTTTCAAAATCATGCACATAGAATCTTCACTGCACATACCAAGTTCTGCTTTAAAACCTGTATACCCATTTTTTATCACTACACACGCTTCAAAATCCCAGCACCTTATCCAAGGGTTACCTCTCTGGAACATCGTTTAAGTGTCCATATGAATACAAAAACAGAGGTCAAATTTGGTTTGTTGGAAAACATAGGCCCAGTATCTGATTGCTTTGGTGCTTCTGAAACTTCTCCCTTGTAAACAGCTAAATCACATTTACCCTTAGAAACCTGTCATACTACTTGGCTTTTATTGCTGAAAGATTATATACATCATGTCTATATTATTCTCCCATTCTAACATTCACAACTTACATATTTCCCAGCATAGGAATTTTTTTTCTTACTTCTGACCCCACATGCCATCAAGAAGATGTCAGCAGCCCCTGTTACCACTGCATTCCCAGGAGGCAGAGGTGTGCGCTCATCACATCACATGGTGGGTAGAAACATTGCTGGGAAGTTTGAATGCTTATAGGCACAGTATCAGTGGAAATCCCTAGCCAGGGCCAACCAAATTTGAAAGAAAACTAATGTTTGTGAGAATACATGTCTGAATAAATGGATTGACTGATATTGGTATTGCAACTGATGCAAAGCCTGAAAAGCTGGTGCAATTATAATATTAGGCACCAGAGAATATACTTGAAGGAGACACAATACAGATGCTAATACTAAGGGAAATGCTTCAAGCAAGATGCATAAGACCACAATAAAGCAAAAATCAAAACCATCAGATAAACCTGGTTTTAAAACTAAATGATCACAGAAACATTTCTTTTTTTCACTCATATGCAGATTTTCTCACCAAAACACTAATAATCTAGAAAAATTCTTAAAACATTTTACTGTTTTGTTTTTTTTTCCTTTCAAGTTGTTGATTTGGTGGTGGTTTTTTGTTGTTTTGTTTTGGTTTTTTTTTTTGCTTTTGGTTTGTTTTTTTCTAATTATCATTATTATTTATTTTAACACATTCAAGGAAAGGATTTTGCTTAGACCAATTTTGTATTGGGGGTATCTTGACAAAACAAAATTATTTCAACATTTATGATATGTATAAATTATATGTATAAAGTCCTGCAGAGCCTCACAATTTTTTTCCAGAATTAGCTTGAAACAGTGCAACCAGTTTTTATAGCACTGAAACTGTATCTTTCATTTTCTTTTTCTTAAAGAATTACTGTTTCTCATGTCACTGACTATGATTATGACTTTAGCAAATATGCTTGAAAAGCTTCTTCCACCAGTCAGGATTAAGAAATCCCATTATATTAGTGCATTTACATAAAATTCACTTCCCTATATCAGCAGTATAGAACTATCTACTATTAAGCAGCAGCATACTATGAGAGACAGTAGCTGATATTAGATTTGTGCTAAACCATTATCCTGTAAGTATTTTTTTCCTTTTGCAAGAAATACTATACATTGTACTCCTGAATTTTATCCTGAAAAATATTAGTGAACACTACTCCTTGCACCTGGAAATGGAGATAAGTAATACGGCAGTACTTTAATTTGACAAAGTAATTCAAAGATCTATTTGAAATTCAGTAAATACTGGTTATTTTTCAAATAACTTGTGTTTTATCTCTCTCTCTCTCTCTAGTCTTCCAAACAGTATTACAGATGTGCAGTGATGTCTTAGGATTATGTTATTCTGGAAATATCACAAAACATGTTCCTGACCCTGAAGCTAAACTAATAGAATCAGAAGAAAAAAATTGATAGAACTGTTTAGCATAGCTCTCTCTTGCTTGATTTCAACACACAAATAAAAATAAAAGATTAAAGGATATGATAGATATAATGGTGCAGCACTGCCTTTTTTATCATTAGAGGTTGTCTTCTTACCAAAGAAGTCACATGAATGAATACAGCATCTCATTCATTTAAGCTCTTTAGATCTTCCCTCATGTTTTAGCTTGGCACAGAGTAAACTGAACAGTCACATAGTGTAGGTGAAATCATACACATTTTTCCCCTTGTGATGAAATACTCCAGACTTTTAGAACCACGTAACAAAAGTGTTTATGGGTAAGCAAACCTATTTTTGCTTCCATCTCCTTTGTTTCTCTCTTAGTTGCCTCTTTCAGACTGAACCTGTGAATAGACCTAGTAATGGTTTTGTATTAAAGCTTTTGGCTTCTGAATGATCAATATTGCATCAAAGGCAATATTTAGAGCAGTGAGGATGTAGATGTTGGGCGCAATTATACACTGAACTCTTAGAAATGTTTCTGGTTTCACACATTCCCATGGAGGTCTGTAGAAAAAATCATAGGTGCTTATGTAAATAAAAGACTACATCATAATCTATGGCATAGATTGGGGTAGAGAGGGCAAAAGCAATCTTTTATTTTCTAGCTTTTGAAAAGCAGATTTTGTAAATTATCATTATTTTAGCAGAATACATAGAGCAGCATATTAAATGTATTTAAAATCTGTCCACTGGTGGTGCTGCTACCCACATCATTTTTCTCTCAGTCTGCACCAAGGAAAGAAGTTGCAGCAACAAAGCTGTTACCTTTTATGTAGACTATTACTGCAGCTTACACTGTTTCAATTATTTGTTTCCTTGCCAAAGAGTGAGTAACTTTACGCTGAGTTCCAAGTTCTCCAGTGGATTGTGCTCTACTGATTATCAATTATTTTTATACTCTGTTTCTGGCCTCTATTCATGAACTTAGTGTCGGTTTTGCTTTGTTTTATTTTAACATATATCCTTTGGCAGAAGCAGGAAAATGGCAGGCAAAGTTTTGTTGGGCCTCTGAATTCTAGCATGGAGCCTGCTCCATATCTGTAGGAACAGTCCAATCCAATTAATGCAAAGAAGTTGATAGGGGCTGAAGCTTTCTCAAAGTAGACTGAATCTTTGGCAGATTACACAACCAAAAATTAACAAATTCTCCACTGAGCTTATATAATGTGTATTTCTTCTCCAAGGCTTATATTGGGTCCAAATTTAAGGAATCTTAATAGATAGGGAAAGAGAGGTATGCTGACAAGCATGAGTCACTGGTGTCCCAATTTTGATTCACTCCTCACTCAGTGTCTAGAGATGCTAAAGCTATCTTGTTTTCTTCCAGCAAAATCCTCATGTTTCAGACACTTCTGATCCATACCACCCACACAAATTGGAAACTGAAAAGAAAAAGGCAGACCAGACTTGTGGTGTAAAACAGTGAAGAATAGATCCAATGATTATTAGAGGTGTTAGATGAAAGATTTTCAAGAATCCATTTCTTGTTTAGCCTGAGTCAGGTTAGACTGTGCATTCCTCAATAACCAGGTGAGTGTCTTATGCAGCATGTATTGGTTATCCAGTACTGAACTTATAAATTTCTCTCCTTTTTTTCTTTTTGGTCATTCTGGATATCTTTTTGATAAACAGTGTATCATAATGCTGCATTCTGACAAAATATCTTGGTTCTAAAAAATGTGTCAGTTTTCAACAGTTAAAAAAATAAAAAGTCATAATAATCTTTAATTTTTAGATTTCATCTGTACATATTCATTGGTTTTTTCCTTTTAAACATCTTAATGCAGAATTCCTCAGAGTGCAAATTTTATCACACTTCCACAAGTAGAATACCAAAAGATTTCCATTTTAGACTCTATATGGACACAGGCTCTACAAACAAAATCAACACAAGCTTTCCATTAAAGTCATTGGCAGTTGGATCAGATCTTAGCCTTCACCAAAATGAATTTAATCAACTGGAATAAAGGAGAAAAAAACACATGAATGCTACCTAAATTTTTCTTCCATCAAAATATCTTTCTTCATATGACTGTAATTTATATTTTTAAAGCTATTTTTGCAGTCTTCTTTCAACATGGCTGAACTTCCACTACGGCAATAGGATGTTAAATGGGTATTGCAAAAATGATTTGCATTTTTATTTCACTCTCCTTCTTCCAATCAAGATTAGCCAAGTCCTCATAAAGATTTGCTATAGATAAGATTTCTAAGGGTTTCCTAAAGGCTGCAGGTTCAGTATTTTTCCTGCAGTTACAGCACAGAGCCTTGGATTAATGCCTAGAACAGACCCAAGGTGTGTATTTCTCAGCATGCTCTGTCATGTGCTATTGGTTATAGAGCTTGCAATTGTTATCCAGCTGGATTAGTGCCTTAAGCCTATCTTTGCCATTCAAGGAGAAGGTTTAAACAGAACAAAATCTTTGTTCTCCTACAATAGTTCAAAGAGAACGTCAGCATGACAAAGCAAGCTCGGAGCACTTTCTTAGGAGATCTGATTAGTGTAACTCCTGTTTGTTGCAATGCCTGGTTATTTGCATAGCATACTTTACAGCCATTAATTTCTCTAGGTATTGGTTTGTTCTGTATTTAAAAGTAAGGTAATATTACTTTTTGATACTTTTTTTTTCATTTTTTTCCCTTGAATATGCTGAGTTTTAAAATGAGAAGAGTTCACAGATGAAACAATGGAAGGAGAACACAAGTAGGAAATAACACTGCCAAAAGACAAAGAATCTTTAAAAAAAAAAAATCAACTGATACCAGTTGTTTCCTGCCACAATACTGGAAGCACTCCAGCGCAAAAATATTCTAGTGCTGTTATGCACAAATCTTTCTCTGTCCCTGGAAAGACACTACACAGGAGAAAAGAGTTCCTAATGAAAAGAAAAGTGATTTCTCAAAAGCCACAGAAGAAATCAATATCAGGATTAGGAAAATATTTAGATCTTCCATCAGGTAAAAGTCCCTTTCAGAGGACAATACCTATCTGCACCTTCTCACATCTACTGCAGAATTACCTGGCACTGAGAACATTTCTGAAGAGCAGAAACCTGCAGATATGTTTACTTTACAACATGTAATTTAAAAAATGGAAAGCTAGAAGTTTTTTGTTAGCTTTAATTGTCTTTCATATTTATGTATATTCTGAAATCAAGTATACTGTTCTGCTTCGTTCTGGAAAGCACGTCTTGAAATGCTCAACAGCATATGAAACTTCATACATTCCTTCAAAAACTGACATTAACAGAGCTTTGTAACTGAAAAGTTAAAATGTCAGAAAGAAGACCTGAAACCCAAATTCACATATCTCTGCCCTTCTCTGCAGTAACCTGCATGTACTGCTGAGTGGATGCTGAAATGTATCTTTTCAACCATAACTTCACAATACCATTTCCTGTACTTAATTTACTTTGTATTTTAAAAGTTGAATGATTGCCTATTAAAGTCAATACTATAGAATCTCAGCTTCTGTGGAGAAGGAAATATTAAAGGCATGTGTTCAGTATACAACCAATTCAAATATGAAAATTGTAATGACATTAGAGATTACCTTTTTATCATTCAAATTTCTCCTGTGAATCTGTAAGGGAAAGAGGCGATTTTATAAAAGACATAATTATAACTGCTTTTGAAGTGAGTTGTGATCACAATCTACTAAGAGGATGGATAAGTATTTGACTATAGGACTAGAATTTTAACAGATGTGACAAACCTATCTGCAAACAATAGCAGCATCAAAAAACTGCTATGCTTTTCCACTGTGGTTTATCTCTATCATTGCCCAACTACCACTTTAAAATTTATCCTCTTGACAATCATTAAGGTTTGAATACAAACTCAAACTATATTTGTATATATATTCATAGGTTTGTGTAGACATTCATCACTATGACAAATGAAGGAAACTTTTGTTTAAAGCTGGAAATAGCAAAAAAAAAAGTTTGGCTATTTGAGCATAATTCAGGGAATTCTATGGAATAATGCCATTATCCCACTCACAGCACCTGATACCTGTAAAATCCCATGAGTTCACTCATCCCACTCACTTCTGCAGGCACTATGTCTCTTTATGATTCTTTGACCATTGTGCAATCTCTCCTGGGTGCTTGTTTCTCATGCAAAGTCACTGCATCATTTAGCAAGATAAATACCTGTATGCACTTATTGTGAGACAGGAATCCCATCAAGAGAAGAGGAAATCATTCAAGTTCCCAAACACTGGCAATTTCATAATTTCATTTGTTTCTTAAAGCTCTGTTTCTTTCCACACATGGCCCATACCATTTAAAAAGAAAAATTTCTTGGATAATCTTATAACTCTACCAAATAGGAACAGACTGACAAAGCACTGAAAAGAACATGTCTATACTAAGTGTTCTCCGAGTTAAATTTCAAAGTCATCAGATATGAGTGTTGCTTAAAGTTTAGTAAGAAAAAATCCACAATCCTTCATGTAAGAAAAAGCAAACTGTTACATGACTTAAGATCACAAAACTGGATGAATTTTTTTTTCTCAAACTTAATAAGTGACCCCTAGGATAAAACTGACCTTTGGTCAATGATCATATCTCAGAAATTTCAACTGTGAAGGTAAAAGTTTAACAAAGTCATAAATAGTTGGAAAGAATAGAAAGAAAACATTAAAAAAACCCTATAAATGTCACTATGCTCCCCATCTGAAATACCATTACTAGTACTTTTACAATGCAGTACAGACAGCAGACTAAAGTGATCAATGGAACAACAATCTCTCCTTAATAAAGAGGAAAAACATCATGAAAACTGCAGATGAGATCATGGATCATCCAGAAGACCACCTACTAAAGAAAAAGACAAAGAGGAAAAGAAAGTCTGTTTTAGCCAGCTTCAGTTTCTTGCTGGACTGACCCTTGAACCACTAAGTCATCAGTTTCCAAACATCCCATTTTACTGGCCAATTACTCAGCAGAACATGACATGATCAATGATCTGAAAGTTTTCAGCTGGTTGTATTGATCAAATATATAAACAAAACACAACTGTCAGCTGCTCTGACTTTACTGCTGATGAAGTGATGTTTAAAACAATTAAAGAATTAATGCTTGAACACAGATGAAAAAAGCTTAGCTGATATAAAAGAGCAAAAACGTTTAGTGCTCAATTAATAATTTGCCTTCTAATTGATTTTTTTAATTGTTTGACTGGCAAAACAGAGGTGTGAGCTATAATTACCAGCTACCTATAATAGCTCTGAGGTTTTTTGGGATTTCTGTTAATTTTCCAAAGTAAAGGAAGCAGGATTACTGAGGCTGCCAAACTCTTTTCAAATTATTGGTGCTAAAAAAAATAAATATCAGAAAATGCAAATTATTATAAAATGTGGAGGTTGATTACTTTTTGTAAAAAAACAGGCAGATGAGCAAATGCTATGAAATGCTGTGGCAAGGCTGAGGCACACAAAGGAGTTACGGTAAACTAATGAGCTTCCAGGTGTCGGCTGAGCTTGGGTAACTAATATTTGCACTCTTAGCCTCAAGCAAATCTGAAGCAAAAGGTGTTAGATAAATCTTTAGGGAGAGCACCCTCTGTTAGGAGGACCAGTCCTAAACAAGAGTCAAAGTCTGCAAAGATGCACCACTTTATGAAGAACCTCATTCCTCCTTGACCTACTCTGAAAATAGGAACAATTTCAACTTTTAAAGGCGGTAATTTAATTTCCCTCTGACAGCAACAGAATGATCCAAGACTCAGTACTATCTCACCTTTTCAGAGGAGATGTCTATAAAACAGGGGCTGCTTTCAAGAAGAGACTTGAAGTCAAAGTCATTATTGGTCTCACTGGAAAATGTAATTTATGCCTTGCTTAGCCAGGTAAGATGGGAGGCAATCTAGCCACTAGAAAATAAGGAGCTGAGTTAAAGAAAATGGAAGGGGAAAGAATTAAGCATGAAAAGAACACTATTTAAGGAAAGGGTGAAAACTGAGAGATTAATTTACTGTTAGCTTCATTTTATCTCTTGTAAGTACATTTTTTAATTCTTTAAATCAAAGTTCTTCTGCTCTGTGTGTGTTGCCATTATTTCCCTGGAATGGAAAATGTCTGTTTTGTTCAGCAAGTGCATGTTAGAAATCTTGGGCTATTAAAAGATGGTGCCAATGTTAACTATTATACAAAGGATTAAATCTTAACTAAGTAGTATTAAAAAGTGACTTTATAAACCTTTAGGTTATTGGTACTTAAAGATTTTTCAAAGAAAAGAAGACCAATATGAAGGATTAATAGTTAAGGTTATGCAAAATCCACTTAATCAGCATGGCTAATTTTAGCTTTAACTAAAGCTGCTGGCAACTATGTGCATTTTGCTTTGGGGCTTTACTTTTGAAGAGAGTGATGAATACATTTTTGAGGTAAATTTATCTTCACTGAAAGTCTACCTAATGCTCTTTAATTGCTGAAAAAGTGATTTTAATAGCATTTGCATTTAGGAGAGGAAGAAGGTCTTCAGCTGTGCATCTTTAAGACCCTAAAATAAGCATTTTATTTTCACATATGGAATAATTTAATTTGTCATAAACTGAAGTCTTTTTAGGCACTTTCAATACTCGTTTTTTTCCTATATCATGAATGAATTAGTTGTAATTCACGCAGGTTTGCCTCCCTATGCCTGCAGTTGGCCTGAGAAGGTCATCCCACCTTCCCCTTTCTCTTACGATTTTCACAACTAGTACTTTTTCAGTGGAACCTGAAATCAGCTAGGATCATAAGGTATGATATACTGGATTAGATTCAGTGCATCCAGCTATGTGAATATTCTGTGTTTGGCAATGATCAGCATTTTCAGAAGAAGACACGTGAACCTCCAGTGAGCAAATGAACTTTCTCTCACCCTGTGCTAAGGTTTAGGCCCTGTGTACTAAAGCTGGCAATTGCATGTAATTAGATCTGTTCACTCTATCTGAAATTAGGCTGAGTAACTGAACAAAAAGCACTTTAAGGAAACAGGGAGTCTCAACACCGTGTCAGGAGTGATGCTCTTTCTTCTGGCAGTAAATTTTTTCTGTAATGAAGGTTGTGATTAGCTCTGTGCACTTATAGAGGTTGAGTTTAGAGTTTCAGCTAACTAGTCTAAGTGCTGTTAGCACTGTTATTGTGATAGCAATTGTGCTTAGCAATCTATTAGAGTCACATAAATATCCAGGTGGCAGACTTGGGCTGATGTTGGTGCTACCATGGCCATACAGCCATACACAGCTGTGTGCACCTCCTATAGGCAGCATCTGCAAGGGCTAGTTTTATAGGGCTTTTTTCAGTGCATGTCTTCAAAGCCTTGCATGTCTTGGATATATGTCCCACAAGAGATCTGAACCAATGCTATGTTAGAAAAGCTGTCTTCCAGATTGCAAATGGCAATTAGATTGACTAGGCTCAATGAAACTGAGATAATACACACTGCACTATTTCCCTTGGCTAAATGTCATCTGGTTATGCAATTCTGCCTTTTGAAAATATTCCTGTTCCTGACACCTAGTCTTACTCAGATATTGTCTTTGATTCTTGGTTTAGATAATTGTAAGTAGACCTCTGCATGGTACTCTTTGCTATACTTCAGAAGAAGCTGTACCTCTTTAATTGGAAAAATATTGTTGTTAGAGATTTGTGGGAGGTATGTCTTTGAAAATGAATTATGCTACTGGTTCACTTAAGAATCTTCCAAGTTTTAACTTTTTCTGTTTCTCATTGTAGATTAGCGCTTGGAGAACAGTAATTATGAGCAATAAGGATCTGAGCCTGAAGTTTCATATACAGCTGTAATTCAAATTTATTCACCTTCAGGGAACCACCCAACCCCCATTGCCTTATGCAGTTGTGGTTGGTTTTTTTTTTTTTTTTTGCTGGAGGCATTCAGAAAGGACAGAGGTATAATTATTTTAACATCCGTTCTCTTGTTTTGCATTCTTACTTACATTTATGTGACCACATGCACTTCCGTGGGGCAGATCTGAAAATCACTTTAAAACTGTTTGAGAACTACTTATCTGTGTGTGTTTGTACATACATCTTTATGCTACAGCTTCTCAATTAAAAAGGAAAGAACTACCCTTCCATATCTTCCAGGAAACATTTCTAAAAAGTATTTGGAGCTATAAGCTTGACCAGATCTCCCTAAATCAGATGCTGTTAGGTATATTTTAAGTGAAAGTGTTGTTACCTATGAATAAATCTGTTTAGGTATGCTACAAGTAATGGTTTTAGTTCTAGAGTAGAATGTTAAGTATTTGTATCCATTATAACTTACAAAGAAGAATTGCAAACTTTGGAGGCCATGTTCTCTGTTCTATTCACTGTGTTGCTTCAAAACACCAATGTCTAAAAAAGCCTGGCAACTAGCTGGAATGTAAAAACTGGGACATTAGATAGGATGCACTAATCTCAGGAACTTTTGAAAAAAGTGCCTGGCACATTACTTCCTCAGAAAGAAGAGGTGTGTGGGCTTCTTAAAATGACCTTACTACCTGCTGAGACTAACTTAATAGACCTCATGTCTTCTGTTTTCACACTGCATCAACTCCCAGCCATGTGGGTCTCCAGTAGCAGCAACTCCACAGTCACTCGTTTACTGTCTAGTCCACTCATTATAAGCAAAGTTTATCCTTTGTAAATTGCATGTATCCTTTATTTTGTTCTCAGCAAGCAGCACTTGCAATCTAATATGCATATGAACGTGCCTACCTAGAAACTGAGTTATAAGGGGGAAAAAAACCTAAATCCATTCATTTTTATTATATGTTTTGAACTTCTAAATTTATCCTAAGATAACATTGTGACTGTACCGGAACGAATGCACATTTGAGGTAGCATTCATTATGGTGGAGAACAGTCACCTTATTCTTTGCATCTTCACATGCGATACTTCCCCTGAAAGAACTCAATGCAGTATATTTCTAGTATTTTAAATATAAGCTGCTAACTTTGTAACCCCAATCTATCTAATGATATTTTATCCTTGCCCTTTTAAAAATTAACTATTCAAGTCGTGGTACTGAAATTAGAAGGCACACTGCTTATGAGTGCAAAGCCATTTCTGGGGAAGTCAGAAGCAATTTTGCATTTACTTCAACTTTAATGCTATCTGGACTATATTAAGAGTGTAGAAATGACTGTGGCAAAAGTTTTACTGACCAGGGGTTTATTTGTTGGATATTTATTCATTATACTTTAAAATAAACACTACTGAAATTTCTATGCGCAGACAAAATCAACTTTTAACAATTAATGGTATAATGGTATTTGCTTTTTCTTGTGTAAAACACTTTGTTAATTGCATCTGCCTATTCTCTGTGCTCTGCATTTCTTTCTTTTTTTAATTGATGTGCCCTTGCAATACTATATTTTTATTCTAACATCTAAAATACATATGTTTTCTTGTCAGATTTGAGTAGCTCACTTCCTGTTGAGATGTGTGCTGTGCTCCTCCACTTGGGAAGGTTGTCTCGAAAGAATCTGCAAAACTAACTTTATAATCCTCCTTTAAGACTTCTAGAAATGTTCCTTTTCTCTAATTTGCAATGAAAAGTCTTGATAATGATGCGGGCTCTGATGTTCCTGCTACAATTGCTGTCTATAAGTCCCTTTCATTGATATCTTGGGCTCTCATGTCTCTATCACCAGTTGTCTCTTAGCACATCAGCTGTTGAGACAAGAACAAGTTCTTGTTCTGTATTCTTAAAAGCCAAAATAATCTCTTATGTGCCAAAACACATAGGTGGCCATACCTGCCAACAGCACACCTATTCGCTGTTGTAAAAACAAATAGATAATCATAAGAATATTAACTTTTATAAAGAAGACAGAGCAAAAGATCCCAGAGACGTGATGCCACTAGACATCTTTTCTCACTCAGTCAAAACAAAAAGGCATAAACATTTCATGAATCCTACGATTTTTAGATGAATGGACAAAAATATCAGTCAACAGAAGAAACATCAATAAAATTTGAGATAATCCTACAGTAATCAAAGCTCTATTTAGATATGCATTGGAGTATTTAATATATCTAAATAAAGAAACTCAGCTGTGTAGCAGAAAAAATTATGCTGATGTAAGCTGTTCTGGTGCTGGCATAGAACCAAAATGGCTGTCATTTTTGCTGGTCTGCTCAGTTTCTTTATTTAGGTGTTTCTTACATGAGATGCTGTTTTATGGGGGGGTTAACTTTAAAAAAAGCAAAAAAAATCCTCTTCATGTCTAGATTGAGCTATGTAAGATGTTTGATCATGCAAGGTGGTTTTGATCTCCTCTCAG
Organism: Lepidothrix coronata; assembly: GCF_001604755.1. NCBI lineage: Eukaryota > Metazoa > Chordata > Aves > Passeriformes > Pipridae > Lepidothrix > Lepidothrix coronata. Next base: position 16,671,637 of record NW_016690180.1, read on the forward strand.
CTATCAGCTCAACTGGAAAAGTTTTTTCAGTATTTATTTACCTGTGTGTTCATTTTATGCTCGTTCTATTTAATCCAAATTTATTTAGCTTCTTTTTGAGAATGCCATGTGCAACCAGTATCAGTGTTTTAATAATATTAAGAAATTATGTCTTCCACTTTTGCTTTACGCATTCATTATTTCATCGAAGAAACCAATTAGTTTGGTTTCACTTCATTTGTGCTTTTTACAAATGTGTTACCGATTTATCACTGTATTTTCTCCAACCTGTTTACATACTGATTGCTCTTGCTTTACTAATTGTTCTAGTTATTTGTCAGGTACTGAAGTTAAATTTAGTGGCCTATAATTCTTCTTCATCTTTCTTCAACCCTCACTTATTCTCTTCTTTTAAATTATAATATAATTTTAGTCTCCACTTGGTTTCCAGAGGCAAAGAAACGGAGATGGATATTAAACTGAGCAGTAAACAGTAGCACTTGACTAATAAAATCTAGTTTGATTAACAAATGATTTAGTGGGCAAAGGAGAAAGTTCTGCTTAAACAGGATTAGAGAAGGGCCTGCCACCTTTGTCTTACAAGATCATACCCTCTCTTGACGCCTGTACTTCTTGTTTTCTGTAAGTGTGTATTTCTTCAGGGTGAGAGGGATAGTAAAGTAAAATGCTGGCACTGTTGTTTGCTTAGTATTTTTGGATCGTGAATCAGCTGAGATTAAAGATCACTGCTCCAGTCAAACTAGAGCTAGAGCTACAACATCAGTGCAAGAAATAGATGGCAAGAGCCAGAAATTATGTAATCTCTGGTTTAACCCCAGCCAGCACCTAAGCCCTACACAGCTGCTTGCTCGCCTCCACAGTGGAAGACGGGGGAGAGAAATGGAAGGGTAAAAGTGGGAAAACTCGTGGGTTGAGATAAAGGCAGTTTAACAGGCAAAGGAAATGCTGCACAATCAAGCAAAGCAAGGAATTTATTTACCCTTTCCCACGGGCAAGCAGATGTTCAGACATCTCCAGGAGAGCAGGGCTCCATCAAACATAATGGTTACTTGTGAAGACAGGTGCTATCACCCCAACTGTGCCTCCCTTTCTCCTTCTTCCCCCAGCTTTATATGCTGAACATGATGCTATATAGTATAGAACATCGCTTGGGTCACTTGTGGTCAGCTGTCCTGGCTGTGTCCCCTCCCAACTGCTTGTGTACCCTCAGCCTCCTAGATGGTGGGGTGGGGTGAGAAGAAAAAAAGGTTTTGACTCCATGTAAGCACTGCTCAGCAATTGCTAAAACAACCCTGTGTTATGAATACCATTTCCAACACAAATCCAAAACATAGCCCCACACTAGCTACTATGAAGAAAATTAATTCTACACCAGCTAAAACCAGCACAATGAGATGCAAAAAAAATGGAGTTTTAATAAGGCAAAGAAACTGGGCATTACTTGAAAATTGCAGGGAAATATAAAATATCTGCTTCTTAAGCAGCTGATACCTAACTCACATGAATATTTTATTACTTAAATCTCATCACTGTTTTGGATCTTGGCCTTAAACTCAATGGTCAACCAAGAACAGCTAAAAAAAGTAAAGGATAGAAAATCTATTTATATGATTTCTTTAACTAGCACAATTTAACTCTTTTTAAACGCTCCCTTTTTTCTCAGACTGGACAAGATTATGAGGCTTGCACTCTTTCACGGCAATGACTGCCATCAGCTCCATCAGTATTCAACTTTCATGAGAGAGAGAGCATCAGATAATCAAGACCCTAGAAGGAGTTGTGGAAGAGTCCTCACATAACACTCTTTTATCTCTGCATCAAATACAGACTCAAAATCTAATAAGATTCTATACAACAAATGTGAAGCCAGCCAGTGCTTATCTACACTTTAGGAATGTGCTTTTGAACATCAATCCTTTGCTCACCTGATGTGACATATCAGGCCAGACTCCATCCTGTTCTGTGACTCAGCCTGCCAGTGACAATACAATCTGGTATCCAGTGGTATAGAGTGGAAGAAAAAGTACAACATGGCATTGCAAACTTATGAGAACACAGCCCAGCTGCAAGATGCCGCAAAATATGAACCACTGGACAAACTTAACAGGTCTGCAAAGCAGCAGAGAAAATACAGTAGAGAAGTAGATATTTGGAAGTCTTGTAAAAATAACATATTTGATTTTGTCTCTGTTGTGGGCATGGAGAATGCCATAAAGCATCTATAAAGGATACTTTTTTTTTCAGTGCTCAATTAGCTTGAGCGTTGGACTACAAAGAGAGTCTGGTAAGCACTTCTCTTACTCAGAGGTGTTCCATTTAATGTCTTGTAAAGCTGAATGAAATTCAGAGAAGAGAAGCAATCTTACTGTTGTGCCAATATTCAAAGCATAATGACCTGCATGAACTTTTAATCTGAAAAAGTATAATACAAGTTCAACACAGGATTGAACTGATCAACAGAAAAAAAATTTAACTTAATAGCTGATGGGTTTAAAAGTACATATTTTAAATATATTTGAGCTTATTATTTCTTGACATAAAGTTTAAATGACTGAGGTAACTTTGCAGATATCATTTCTCTGAGTGCTATAGCACCAGAAAAAATTGCATTCTGGTTTAAAAGAAATCAGTGCTATATGTTAACAACAGGATACACGTTCCTCAGGTAAAACCTTCAATAAGTCATAGAATCTTAGAATCATTTAGGTTGGAAAAGATCTCTAAGATCATCGAGTCCAATCCATTAACCTAATAGTGCCAGATCCACCACTAAATCATGTCCCTAAGTACTGCATCTACACGTTTTTTGAACACTTCCGGGGGCTGTGATCCAATCACTTTCCTACATAGCCCGTTCCAATGCCCAACCACCCACTAAACTTCGATATGATCTTGTACAGAACTAAGTAAGGCCCAGAGCAACCCAATCGAACAGAGAAGTTGGCCCTGCTCAGAGCTGGATCTGAAGCAGATGATGTAAAGAGGTCTCTTCTAATCTAAATTACACTATGATTCTAATTGGAAAATCGCCGGTTTTGGTGGGGACAGTTCTGGGGAAAGGAGACAGAACCCTGTTCAGCTGTGCTTGTGGGTTGGATGTCAGATGTTATTATAGCATCAAGGTATGAGGTCTATCAGCAGAACATCATAAAAATTTTGATTTCAGAAACATGGAGTCTTTCATGGAAAACTAACATGCAGTATTTGGAGCAGCCCATTGTACTGTTTGTATTTAAAAATGTACATGCATCTTCATATTGTCACAGATAAAGGTATGTCTGGGCATGGTGTCTGGGTAAGACAAAGAACTCAAGGTAGATCTATAAAACAACAGACAGACAGTTCGGTGGGCTCCCAAACACTAATTCTCAATGTGCAGCCAGCAGAAAAACAAAACACAGTCATAGAAAATACTGGTAAATACGAAAAAAGTTATATGGCATCGATGAGACTAGTATTGGTATACTGTATACAGTGTTGGTGACTTTTTTTAGACATGTTGAAGAACTTGAGAGGGTAAAGACAAGACCCACAGAAAGGCTGGGAATACCTTTGTATGATAGACATTGCTTGGCTGTATAAAGACTGAGAGGTGATACAATTATGGATGGATACAATCCTGTGAATTAGATACACAGTGCTGAATAATGCCTTTACACTAGTTTCTAAAAATAGCAAAAACTGTTTTTAAAACTGAAGGTGAACAGTCACTGGAAATAGATTACTAAGAGAAGCAATGAATTCTCTACCTCTGGGTGTTCTCAGAAATATCTTTCTAGAGAGCTTGAATAAGATACAATCTCCTGCGGTCAATATGGACTTGGGATGGATTCTTATAGTATATGTTAGACTATATGATTCGTTTCTCCCGGTATTAATTTCAAGGAACCTTGACCCTTTCTCCAATGAATTATCTCAGTTCTCATACCAAAACACTCTGATGCCAATTATTGCTCTTTTCTGTACAGTCTTCATCAAGGTCTACATGCAGCATTATTGCAGCTTCTCATATTCATTGTGCAGAGGACTGCAGTGATAGAGGCACTTTTATATCATCACTGTGGTGATCATGATTCATTTAAAGAAGTAAGTATTTCAAAAATTTTCAGTCTTACATCCCTTCCTAAGAGTTGGTCATTTTGCAAACTAGAAATATGCAAATCCCAGAGACAAATTTTGACTCACTAATTTTAATGAACTGCTGAATGTCAGTTCCTTCAGTCAACAGGGATTACTTTTCCTAAACAAATATGTGATATTTTATTATCTCCAGGTAATGCTAATTACACTAGAAGAAAATGGAAGAGAATCTTTAGCACTGCTGTTAGCAGAGAAGCTTAGCAGAACATGATTCACAGGTATTCAGAGCACTTAATAACTATATTCTAAATGAAACAAATTTACTCTGTCTTTAACACTAATTTTAATGGAAAAATATGAAACAAAGATCAGATCTGCTGGGAAAATAGGTAACCTTTTAAATTAATGTTCCCTGAGCCACAATTAATTCAGATTTAATAGGACAGTTAGTGTATGTTATGTGAATACTGATTATTAAAGACTCACCAAGGATTAAAAGTTATGTAATAGATTCATAACAGTGAAATTGATATGGACCTATTGCATTGCCATAATACTCTGCAAATATGTTTTAGTATGTAGCTGCTATTTGTTTAATATATAATAACTGTTTAATGAAGTCTAAATTAAATACTTGAATCTCAATGGCCTGAGAAGTACAAAAGACAATTTGAAATATGTTTACTGTGGTGTGTTTATCAAGATAAAATCACACTGTTTTGAAAAACAAACAAACAAACAAACAAAAAAAGCAGTCTGCGGGGCCTGCTTGAACAAAAAGTTTTCCCTGGATAGCTTCACTACCAAAACTTCTGTGAAAGTGCCTAGATGTCAGGATGATTAAGTACCCAAAGATCAAGATCCAGAAATTTTGCTGATGTTGACATCAAAATGCATTGTTTTCCCCATTTCCTTCTGTCTTGAGAAGCAAACCTATAATGATGTATTAATTGCTATTTATTACTATGCTTCCTATTGCTTCATTTTTTATGCCTTGTGATTGCTTACCAGAACTATAAGTAATCCTATGGATAAAATGTACTGGGAGAAAAGATCAGTACAAGTCTCACTGCAGATTGTTTAGACTGTGGCTTTATTTAGAAATTGAGGGTGCCACAGAGATCACTTCTCTAATGACATAGCTCTGCAACTAGACAGCCACGCTATAACCTACTGCTGTGGCTCCACCTGCTGAAATGTATGGGTTTGAGTTCTGAGGGAGTGCTTCTCCCATCCACTGACTGCTTTTTTTCCATCTCACACATTCATAGAATATGCCAAGTTGGAAGGGACCCACAAGGATCATGGAGTCCAACCCTTAGATCTGCACAGGACCATCCCCAAGAGTCCCATGTGTCCGAGAGTATTGTTCAAATGCTTCTTGAACTCTGTCGGGCTTCGTGCTATGACCACTTCCCTGGGGAGCCTCTTCCAGTGCCCAACCACCCTCTGGGTGAAGAACCTTTTTTTAACATCTAACCTAAACCTCCCCTGACACAACTTCGGGCTATTCCCTTGGGTCCTGTCACTAGTCACCACAGAGAAGAGATCAAGTGCCTGCCCCCTCTTCCTCTCTGCATGGTACTGACTGTGCCAGGTGTCCATATGCCATATAGAGCGTAGATGCATTTTGGTTTCTTGACAGTAAGGACCCCAACCTCTGTTTCAAAGGCAATCCGTTATTTATTGTCATTCATGTGTTCGTAACTCCTGCTCCATGGGCTGTGGCTACACCTCTGAGTCCAGATGAGCTTCCTATCATCCCCCCTTTTCATTTTTACTATTGCCCAGGCCTAGCTCAGTCCTGCGGGATATTGTCTGAGCTACAGTCCCATGTCAGTGTGAGACTCAGCTGCTTGCCTCTGGCCAGCGTAGTCTATTCTATTTTCGTTATTATATTAGCCTTTTCCCTTCTGTTTTTCCATCTAAATTCTCCGCCTGAGTTTGAGATGTCATGCAGGGAAGAAAAAGAGAATCTCTTGCTTCAGGCGACATTACGCAGCCAATAAAATTGGGACTTTTCTAGGGTTAATGTTTTGTAAAATCTAAGGTGATAAGATTTGGGAATGAAGGAAATACTTCAAAGTATTCCTGTTAAGGAAGTTTAACTTCCGAACCATTTGAATTGCTTAAGCATCAGACAGCTTTTCTTTCATATGCATTGTTCACACAACAGTGCAAATCCACATCTATCTATCCAGACATAATAATAATAATATAGGGTGCAGCACTCTCACCGCTGCGACCCGGGTTCGATTCCCAGCCCCCCGGGCAGATGGAGCTCGTCAGCCCTGT